>NC_053389.1:340934897-341271202 GCF_905171765.1 Bufo bufo
GATTTTATCGTGTTTAAGATCTCCCCCTCTGTGATCTTTGCACTTAGAGTCTCTTGTTGTTGTGTAGTTATGATTGGCAATTTGAGTGTTGATAGAAACTCCGTGGCATCGGTACCATCCCTCTGGGTGTCCTCATGTCATCCTGGATAGAAGATACCATGTTAAGATCCCCTCCCAAAATCTTATTGGGGGGCCCAAGTGCAGCCTATTCTATAGGAGAGCATAAAATGACTTGTTATCTCTATTTGGGGCATAAACATTATGTATACTATATTGAGAGCCCTCATGTTCTATTAACAGCCTATGCCATCTACCAACCTCATCATGGGCCTCAGATAGTATTTTGTGATAGCTTTGTGATCTTTGGCTGAGGAACCGTATATTCGTCCAACCCAGAGCATCTGCAGTCGGAAAAAATCTTTTTCCTCCGAATGAGTTTCCTGCAGTAGGACTACATCAGGTTTTAAACGTTTTAGGTGTCTCAACAATTTTGAACACTTTTGGGGAGATTGGATCCCCTTCACATTCCAGGAGAGTATCTGCATCGCAGCTCTGGGTTGTCACTATTCCTCACACAAAAACCCCCAAGAGATAGGGCAGGGAAGGGGAGGAAGGAATGGAAGAAAAGGAACAAAAACAGGGGGAAACCAGTAACTACGAATGCCCTGACTAAGTGAGACTAAGGACGAGACCATGGATATATAGGCCAGGTATATAGAGTATTTTCCCTATCCAGGTAAGGACTTCTCTTTTTTCTACCATGGTGAGCTCCTCGGCGTACCACTAAATGACATATGGCTATGCTAAAACCTCGTGGCCCAGGTCTAACTAAACTTCTCACCCATTAACAACCAACAGTACCGAACATAAAATCAAAGCACGGTATCAGAACTTCTCATTTTCTCCGCTCACCCTCGCCCACTAACCCAACACAACATCCCCTATAATATTAGTGAGAAGCAGTTCATCTATGAGGGGATTTGTCCTGCGGATCTGACTTCCGTCTTCTGACGCTTCTGGATCTTCCTTCTGATCTTCTCAGCGAACGGCCCCTCCTTTGGCGCCCGGTGAATTTCCTCTGAGATTGCGGCGGCGACCTCCGTGACGAGCCGGTGTGTTCAGGTGGCTCAGGTTCGGAAGCCGATCGAAGAGCCTCCTCCGCCGCAGCAGGTGAATCATAGATGTAAGTGCCCCCCTGAGCATGGTATATCTTGAGTGTAGCCGGGAAAAGTAGCTGAAAGCGAATATTGCTGCTATAAAGCTGGGTACATATTGGGCTTAATGCCTTGCGCTTCCTCGCCACCTCCGCAGAGAAATCCTCGAATTCTGTGACCTCTTAGAAAGATCGGGCGGTCTCCTGCAAAGGTTGCGTAACATTGCCACCTTGTCATTAAAATCCAGCAGCTTGAAATTAACTTGGCGCAGCTGTCCATTGCGGGCGGGACAGGCCCTCCTAGTAGTGAGGCCATTCTGTGCAGCGGGGTCTGGGCCCACTCTGTGAGCTCGTTCGATTCGACAGAAGAAGTTCAGACCCAGGGCTTCCGGTAACTCCCGTTCACAAATATCAAGCAATTCCGACTGTTTGATGGATTCGGGTAGGCCCACCACTCTCAGATTATTGCGGCGGAACCTGTTCTCTAGGTCATCAATTTTACCACGTAGATAGTCAAGAGCCTGTTGTTGGGCTTGGAGAGTGGAGCTTAAATCCCCAGTACGAGAGTGTAGAGAGCCTATATCTTGTTGTAAGGTGCTCACTTGAAGGCTGTTTTGGCCCACCTCCTCCCTCAGCGAAGTAAACAGTAATCCCGTGGATTTCTGTCCACTTCTCAGCAGGTACCGATCCATATGACCGAAGGTGATATTCTGGGGTCAGTCCCTTTGCAATGACGCTCGTGGCACCGCTATTACCGAGGAGCTCCGCTAGCTGCGTCCTCACATGGTAACGCCTGAACCAAAAATCTCCTTTTCTCATTTTTGACCAGAGACGGTCTGGACGACCTGGAACGGCTGGACTAACTGTTCGGGAACTCTGCCGACTTTTTCTGCAGTCCAAAGGGGGCATTACCATGGCAGTTGGAAGCCATCCGTGGAAGTCATTGATTTCAGCTTGATTCTGGATTGTAAATTACTAAAAATTAGAATTTTCTTAGTTAGTTAGGTCCCCTGTTAGTTTAGATTAGAAACTCGCAAGAAAATGAGGACCCTTGACGTGGGCTTGCAGGCTGAGGTATTTTGTAATTTCCAAATTCCACTATCAATTTACACTTATTATATTGATAGTGATTAACCCCTTAGTGACCACTAATATGCCTTTTTACTGATGTAAACAAAGGTTTTTTTTAGCTAAATAGCTTGCTTTAATCAATCATTATATGTACTTAAAATGGTGCATTAACCCCTTAAGGACTTGCGGCACATGTATGCGATCAACCATAAGGCTGATTGCATACATTTTACCCTTCAAATGCCATGTGACCACGGCATCTGATCAGTCTGAAAGCAGAAGTTGCGCGCTTCTGTTCCAGTAACAGCGTTCCCCGACTGAGATCGGGGAACCTGTTAAACTGTGCTAATAGACTGAAGCCTCAAGCAGGCTATTAGATGAATATACCAATACAGGCCACTAGGTGGCAGCATTGTATTGGTATAGTGCAAATGAAGTCTTCAATGATGGCTATTTAGCCGTCAATGAACACAATGGGCAATCTAATGATTGGCAGGTGACTTAAAAAAAGCTTTAAAAAAAGTAAAAAAGTTTTCACATATATAAAAAAAACAAAAAAAAAACAAAAAGTTCAAATCACCCCCCTTTCCAAAAAATAAAAATACTTAACCAATAAAAAAAATAAACATCATGGGCATCGCCGCGGGTGAAAATGCCCATACAATTAAAATATAACAATATTAATGGCATACGGCAAATGGAGTAATGGGAAAAAAAATAAAAACAGCCAATTTGCAATTTTTGTCCTTTCAACTACCCAATAATTTTTTTCAATTTTCACACACACACACACACTTAAAATTGGTATCACTGAAAAGAACAGATCGTCCCGCAAAAAATTAGCCCTCACACAGCCCCGTACATATAACTACCAAAAAGTTATAGGGTTCAGAATATGGTTCAAAAAAATTTTTTTTTTTCCTCAAAGGTTTAAAAAAAAATTCCAGTAGAAAAACGCAGTAAAAATTATGCAAGTGTAGTATCGTTGTAACCGTACTGACCTGGAGAATGAAAATAACAGGTCAATTTTACCGCATAGTGTACAGTGTAAAGAAAAAATATGTATATATGTATTTCGCCATAGTGATGTGTACCTACATACAGGTTGTGCTGACTCAATCCCCCACATTTTTTCTTTGTAGTATATATTGGAGGCGTGGCGATGTCCTTGGAGTCATGCACACCTGACCAGTCAATCTGTCCTGGAGGCTGGTTTTAAAGTCAGTATAAAACTGAGTCTGCTTATATAGAACCTACCAGTAGCCATTTGGCTCCAGGAGGAGTATATGGTGGGCTCAGTGTGCATGTTGGTACTTGCATCCCTGGATCCGATGAAAGCTGTAATGGCACCGGACGGGGATAAAAGCAGAGTGTGCTTGGCGTGCATGCTGACCTGCATTCCCTGGACTTTGTGTGGCTGTCATGGCCCATGAATAGGTAGGAACTAGTGTTAGGGACCACTCAATAGAGGCGACCTTGACGTGGTGAGTGGCTTATTACGCTTTGGCCAAAATGTACACCAATGCCTCATCCAGCATGGAGGCAGGGCAGAATGCTGGATGCAGAGTGCTATAACATTTGTATTTTCCGTTTGTATATGTATTTCGCCATAGTGATGTGCACCTACATACAGGTTGTGCTGACTCAATCCCCCACATTTTTTCTTTGTAGTATATATTGGAGGCGTGGCGATCTCCTTGGAGTCATGCACACCTGACCAGTCAATCTGTCCTGGAGGCTGGTTTTAAAGTCAGTATAAAACTAAGTCTGCTTATATAGAACCTACCAGTAGCCATTTGGCTCCAGGAGAAGTATATGGTGGGCTCAGCCTGCATGTTGGTACTTGCATCCCTGGATCTGATGAAAGCTGTAATGGCACCGGACGGGGTTAAAAGCAGAGTGTGCTTGGCGTGCATGCTGACCTGCATTCCCTGGACTTTGTGTGGCTGTCATGGCCCATGAACAGGTAGGAACTAGTGTTAGGGACCACTCAATAGAGGCGACCTTGACGTGGTGAGTGGCTTATTACGCTTTGGCCAAAATGTACACCAATGCCTCATCCAGCATGGAGGCAGGGCAGAATGCTGGATGCAGAGTGCTATCACATTTGTATTTTCCGTTTGTATATGTATTTCGCCATAGTGATGTGCACCTACATACAGGTTGTGCTGACTCAATTCCCCACAGGGTTCAGAATATGGTTCTAAAAATATTTATTTTTTCCTCAAAGGTTTAAAAAAAAATTCCAGTATAAAAACGCAGGAAAAATTATGCAAGTGTAGTATCGTTGTAACCGTACTGACCTGGAGAATGAAGATAACAGGTCAATTTTACCGCATAGTGTACAGTGTAAAGAAAAAAAACCACCTTTATCAGAATTGCGTTTTTTTTCCAATTCTACCCCATTTTGAATTTTTTTTCCGCTTCCTACTACATGGTATGCAACCATACATGGGGCCATTAGAAAGTACAACTTGTCCTGCAAAAAATAAGCCCTTATAAGGCTATGTGAATGGAAAAATAAAAAAGTTAGGACTATGGGAATTCAGGGAGTGAAAAACGAAAACACAAAAATGGAAAATGTCAGGGTCCTTAAGGGGTTAAAAACTATAACTTGTCCTGCAAAAAATGAAAAAGCAAAAAAGTTATAGCTCTTGGAATGCTAAAAAATGCACGTGGTCATTAAGGGGTTAATATTTTTATTTTATTTTTTATAACTTTTTTAGAATTTGCTTTATTTACCTTCTAATACCTCATTACAAATGACATCTTAAAAAGTGTTATGGTCATTACACCATTTTTTTTTAAACGCAATTGTACCCGCACAATGTTGATACCAGTGTTTGACATCAATAGAGAAAAGATGAGAGCTGTTTAGCAGAAAAAAATTACAATTTCGCAATGCTGTAACAGCAAAAGAAAGGTAAGTAGATAACGTTTTAATGGCCAATTAAAAGATAATCAATAAAGATATTTTATTGGAAGACTCATTATTGACTCAATAAGTACTATATACCTTATTTTTTGCTTTATAAGACGCACCTGATGATAACACGCACCTAGGGTTTAGAGAAGGAAAAAAATAAAAAAATATTTGGGACCAAAAGGTGTGCTAAAATATGTGCAGTACATGGGTCTATTCCTATGGATGAAGGGGGTTATGTCACATTTAATATAAACAATTACAGTACAATCCATGGACAGTGTTTATAATAAATGTGACTATATCCTCCCTCATCCATAGGAATGCACCCATATACTGCAGTACATGGGTGTATTCTTATGAATGAGAGGCTTAATAGTCTTATTTCATGCATATTTAGGCTCCTGAGCTTCCCTTATATCCTGGCTGTCACTTACCCAGGAACTTCAGGTGTAGACAGTCCAGGAGTCCCAAGGGATAGCACTGCTGCTGGGGGATCGGAGGGTCAGTAATACTCCCTCCCTCCTTCTTCCTCTTATCTTACGGCAGCAGCGAGTGGCCAGGCGGGAGACTGACTAAGCCGATTGGTTGAAGCAACCGAGCAGCAGTTCACCAGCACTTACCAACATCCGTTCAACATGCAGGGTGGCACTAAAGAGGAGAGGGAGAATCGCTCCTCCTCTGCAGCCGGGATCACGTTCCAAGGCAGAGGAGGAGTGATTTTCCCTATCCTCTTCAGTGCCACCCTGCATGTTGAGCTAATGTTGGTAAGCACCAGCAGCATTACACTTCAATGGCTGCCGCCTGCCCCACACTTCTCCTAGAGGGCGCCGCTTCACTTGCTGGTGGTGCGCTCCTGGTTATGAGCCAGCAATGTGCCGCTACCCTGCCTGTCATATTTTTCAACAGTGGGCCAGGCCCCGCCTCTTGATATGTGCAGTGAGGTGCTGCACGTACGCTGGGTCCTCACTCAGCCCGCCCGTACTGCAGCCATGTTTCTGGGCAGGTTCGCTTTATAAGACGCACTGACTTGAATAGATCCGTGATCCGTCCGCACCGTAAAAAAATAGAAAATAAAAAAAAATTGGCGGTGCAGAGGCACAGAGAGAAACACCACGGAAGCACCCTGTAGTGCTTCCGATCTGTGCTTCCGTTCCGACTCTCCAGGATTGCTGACCCATTCAAGTGAATGGGTCCACATTCGTGATGTGGGGTGCACACGGCCGCTACCTGTGTATTGCGGACCCGCCGTATGCAGCCCACAATACGGCCACGGCCGGGTGCATGAGCCCAGTGATACCAATTGCTACTCTGTATACTGGTGAGGTGATTGCAGCATGTAAAGGGATCCTTTTCCTCCAATCACAAATTATCTGTTCATTTAAAAAAAATGTGGTAAGCTACTTTACATCACCCATGAGATAATCATGAGAGAAGCATTCCTAAAGGGGTTGTTTTACTTAAGCAAGTAGCATTCATCATGTAGAGGAAGTTAATACAAGCCACTTACTAATTGAGTGTGATTCTCCATATTGCCTCCTTTGCTGGCTGGATTCATTTTTTAATTACATTATACATTTCTAATTTCCATGGTTACAGACCACCCTGCAATCCATTAGCAGTGGTTGTGCTTGCACACTATAGGAAAAAGTGTTAGCCTCTATGGTGGCCAGGACCATGGGTGTGCACATAGGCTAGTGCTTTTTCCTATATTGTGCAAGTACGGCCACCACTGATGGATTGCAGTGTGGTCTATAAACATGGAAATGAGCAGTGTATAATGTGATTGAAGAATGATTACAGCCAGCAAACGAAGCGATATGGACAATCACAATATTTTAGTAAGTGCTTTTTTATTCTACATGATAAATGCCACTTACTGTACTTAAGTGAGACAACCCCTTTAACAGCTATTGATTGCTCTTCTATGGAGAAGAGTGCAGCAATTACCATAGTTTGAAAACAGAATATCGTTACTGTAATCATATACTGCTAGCAAACAATGAATAATAAACATTAAAAAATAATATCATTTTTCTATATTAAATTTATATTTAAAAAAAATTGACATTAAATTATTCAACATAATCACATTTATTATATAAAGATAAAATAGAATATCAGAAGTAAAGTAAAATTAAAGATCAAAAAGTTCCCAGGTAAAAGGGCCTGGGTTACTTGAAGATTGCCCAGATCCTTGATAATCTCAAAAGTAAGAAAACTGCTCTCTCCCATGAGAGTATGGTTGAGAGGTTTCGTAGAACCTAGGAGGAGGAGGATGTTGGGTCTCCAGTGTATCATTTGATCTCGTGCATGTTCTATGTAGTGCACTACTTCAATAGGTTCTTATGGACCTGCGAATATGTCAAGAACATCTGGTTTGTCCATCAGGCAAACGTTTCATATAGTGGGTGAGACTTTTAAAGAAATTCTCCTCCTTACTCTCACCACGATTTTGATTTAGATATTCGAGAATCCTTGCGTCAATGAGGGATTGAGTATCTAAACCAGAATCGTGATGAGGGGGACCCCTACATCTACCTGATGAATGACGACGTGATGTTGTTCCATGCTGCTCTTCCGAAACATTTTGCTGCCCTCTCTCTGTTGGTTGGGACACCACTTCAGGCTGTACTTGCTCCGACATCTCAGGTTCTGTGTGGTGTCTTGAGCTGGTGCTTCAGATGTAGCAGCAGGAACTTCGACAGGTTCAACTGAACATCTAGCAGGTTGACTGTCTAAATTGGCAGGTTCATCCTCCAGATTGTCCACAGTCCTATTAATATTTTTTTTTTTAAATTATATAAAAGAAAACAGACCTCAAGTGTGAATTACTATAGGTTGTTCCAGCAGAGAACAGGATATGGAAAGGTCTCTTTCACACGAATGATATGGATTGTGTCAGGATGCGTTCAGGGTCCCTTCAGTGAAACTCGCACCATTTCAGAAGCAAATTTAGCCATTTTTGTAAGCATTTACGTTCAATGTTTCAGTTATTTCCGCTCAGGTGCTAAATCTATTGATACGTTTTTCACAAACAAAATCTTCTAGCAAGCTTCAGTGAAAAACACATTGCACCTGGACCCCATTCCGGTTACAATGTGTTTTTCAAAGAAGCCAATTGGGCCAGAGCTGCTTGAAAAAAAATCAGAATATTGAACATGCTGCGATTCTCACGTAACGCAGAACTGATGCTAAAAAAAAGCCTCATGTACACAGATCCATTGAAAGGAATGGGTCAGGATTCAGTGCAGGTGCTATGCGTTCATGTCACGTATCACACCCGCATGCAAAAAATTTGCTTGTGTAAAAGGGGTCTTAATAAAAACCGTGCCATAGTTTCAGAAAGAATTTAGCCTTTAGGATCAGTCCAGGTTGAATCAGTGCGCTGCCGGCATAGGCCCAGGCAAATCACATACTATGTACTTACATAACTTCACAGCACCCACGTTGCTTCGTAAGCACCAACGTTGCACAGATGAAAACATCCAACGTCAGGGGGCAGTCAATTTCAGTACAGAACGAAAACTAGCCTGCCTAGCATCACCTGCAATGCTAGGAAGGCTCGTCAACGAGTGTGATTGGCTGCCCCACTCTTCCTTGCAATGTCAGATATCTTCATCCGCATGTTTGGGAACAGGCAGCGGCAGCTGTTGGGGCGCAAGAAGCGTCTCAGGAGCAGGGGAGCCAAGTAAGTTCAACCTGTGTGAGGGGCCTGGGCACATGGTGGGCCATTTCGGGGATTGGATAAGCACTTTTTAACTATGGGTGAAATGGAGATCCTGTCACAACACATCAAATCATTTCAGTTCTGTTGTTCTTCTGCATATTTGCTGCCTTGTGACAGGATATCCATCTGACCCCATGAAAGGTGGTCACAGACTGTTTGCACACACAGCTCCACCCTGGTAAGGTAATTAAACAATTTTATTGATTATTATACAAGAAATGCATATTTAAAGGGTTTCTGTCATCAGAAATTCTGTTATGTAGCTGACTGACATTAGCGATGTTCTAATCTCAGCAGCAGTGATGGCCAGTTCGCAGACAAACACATAACGATCTGCCATCTTCACTCCCAAGTCTGGCGATGCAGAGGTAAGTCCTTACCTGTGCCGCTCTGAAACACATGCGGTCACCGGAAGCAAGCAGTTCCGAGAACAGCCCAATGAAGGCTGTTCTCGGAACTGCCTGCTCCCGGTGACCGCATGCGTTTCAGAGTGGCTCACGGCGCAGGCAAGGACTTACCTCTGCATCGCCGGACTTGGGAGTGAAGATGGCAGATCGCATGTGTTCGTCGGCGAACACTGCGAACTGGCCATCACTGCTCAGCAGTACATAACAGTGAGAATAATAATTGTGTCCCTGCCACCATTCACCTAAAAAACACACTTTTACAATATGCTAATGAGCCTCTAGGTGCTATGAGGGCGTTGATTCAGCACCTAGAGGCTCCGTCTACGAACCATTTAGAAACGCCCAGGTCCTCTTGAGTGACGTCCGACTTCTCCTGATCGGCAAAGAAATCCCGCGCCTGCGCCGTCCTGCAGGCGCAGTGAGTGAAGGATGCGCTCCTGGTGGCTCCTCTTCACATTCTCTTTTTTACTTGTGGGCTCCACTGCAGACCATGTCTGGACACTGACCTGGACGTCAGAAGCTTGTCTGTAGTGATACTTGTGAGTAAGGCTACTTTCACACTAGCGTTTTTGCTGGATCCGCAGGGTTCAACAAAAACGCTTCCGTTACTGATAATACAACCATCCCTATGACGGACCTCAATACCGTAAAATATTAACGCCAGTGTGAAAGTAGCCTAAGGCCTCTAGCACACGAACGTTGTGTGCCCATGGCCATATTGCGGCCCACATACGGCGGGTCCGCAATACATAAATTAGTATGACTTGAATGGGTCCGCAATCACGGAGATGCGGAACGGAAGCACGGATTGGGACCCCACGGAAGCACTTTGCTTCAGTTCTTGTTCTATTTTTTATGGTGCGGACTGATCATGGACCCATTCAAGTTGAATGGGTCTCGATCCGTCCTGGCCGCAGATTGCAGTCCCCAATGCACGGAACGGATGCACAACGCTCGTGTGCAAGAGGCCTAAAGAGAAGGGTGGTATCACGGTCGGCGTGGCTATCACATACGTGACACAGAGGGAGGGAACGAGGAAGGCCCTGCCCAAGTGAGAGGGAAGATGGTGACCCCTGACTCACCTGGCGGCTGGCACCTGGCTGCCCTGACGTCCCTAGACGGGTTCCTCACCCGTACGCCGATCACGTGCCTAAAGCCCTGGCTTTCCCTGAGCTGAGCCCTAGGTAGTGAACAGAGCGATGGGAACACTAGTCCGCACCACTAACTCTAAGGGAAAACACCAAGGGGAGGACAGACAACACAGACTCAACATATATTCCCAGGTGGGCGACAACAGGAGACAACAATAAGCTCAACAGGGATCCGGAGGGTAGCACTCAGGAACGACAACCAGGATTAACCACTCCAGTGGGTCAGTATAGATGTCCAGGCAGGAAGCTCTATAACTGGCAACTAGAGAAGTGTGAGGGGAGAATATAAGGAGGTAGGGAGTGGCAGACAAGAAACAGCTGAGGAGGAGAAGCTACGGATCCCTGAGAGAGACAAAAAGGATAGCAAGGCAAACACAGAAAACAATCACTAAGAAACAACGTGATCTTTAGATATAGAGCGCGCAGCCACCCGCTGCGACTTCCTGACCCCGGGTATAACGGAGTCAGACGTGGCTCTTGATACCCTCGTGACAGTACCCCCCCTTTCACGAGGGGCCTCCGGACACTCAGGACCAGGTCTCTCCGGATGAGAGGCATGGAAAGTCTGAATTAACCTGTTGGCGTTTACCTCTGACGCTGGAACCCACATTCTTTCCTCGGGACCGTAACCCCTCCAATGCACCAGATACTGAACGAGAATCAACAATTCTGGCTATTTGAAACTCCAGATTACCAGCCACAATGACAGGAGGAGGTGGCAGCGGCGATGGTTCTAGAGGTGGAACATACTTCTTGAGTAACGATTTATGGAAGACGTTATGGATCTTAAAAGTCTGAGGTAGCTCCAGGCGAAAAGCCACAGGGTTAATGACGGCTACTATTTTATAGGGACCAATGAACCTAGGACCCAGTTTCCAAGAAGGAACCTTCAACTTAATATTCCTAGTAGACAACCACACATAGTCATTCACTCCTAGGTCCGGACCTGGCGACCGTTTCTTATCGGCCATGCATTTATATTTACCACTCATCTTTTTCAAGTTAACTTGCACCTTCTGCCATACCGATGAAAGAGATGAAGAAAACCTTTCCTCTTCGGGAACCCCAGAAGACCCCCCCTCTTTGAAAGTACAAAATTGGGGATGAAAACCGTATGCACCAAGGAATGGTGACTTGCCAGTGGACTCCTGATAATGATTATTTATGGCAAACTCAGCTAACGGTAAATATGATGACCACAACTCTTGGTTCTCAGACACAAAACACCTTAAATATGTTTCTAGGTTTTGGTTGGTACGCTCAGTCTGTCCATTCGACTGAGGATGGAAAGCTGAGGAAAAGGACAAGTGAACCCCCAAACGGGAACAAAAAGCTTTCCAAAACTTAGAAATAAACTGGGTTCCCCGATCCGAAACCACATCGGAAGGGACCCCGTGAAGCTTCACGATTTCACTGATAAACACCTGAGCGAGAGTTTTAGCATTAGGAAGTGCGGGTAGCGCAATAAAGTGTACCATTTTGCTAAACCTGTCTACTACTACCAAGATAACAGTTTTACCCGCCGACAACGGTAAGTCAGTGATGAAATCCATTGACAGATGTGTCCATGGCCTATTGGGGATGAAAAGTGGCAATAAAGACCCTGCTGGACGTGTATGAGAGACTTTCGCGCGTGCACAAGTAGAACAAGTAGACACGAAATCCATTACATCCTGACGCAACCTTGGCCACCAAAAACGACGAGATAAAAGCTCCAAGGTTGCTTTACTACCCGGGTGTCCAGCAAGTGCCGAATTATGATGTTCTTTTAATAATTCAAGACGCAGGTTTAACGGTACAAACAATTTCTCTGAGGAGCAAGAGGCCGGGGCGTCCCCCTGAGCCTCTAACACCTTTCCCTCTAGAACAGAGTGTACAGAAGAGACAACCACTCCTCTTTGTAAAATAGGTACCGGATCACAAACATTACCCCCTCCAGGGAAACTACGAGAATGCGTCTGCCTTGGTATTTTTTGCCCCAGTACGATAGGTGATTACAAAGTTAAATCTGGTAAAGAATAGCGACCACCTAGCTTGTCTAGGGGTGAGACGCTTAGCCGATTCTAGGTACAGAAGGTTCTTGTGATCCGTAATCACCGTGACGGGGTGGATTGCTCCCTCTAAGAAGTGACGCCACTCTTCAAGCGCCAGTTTAATCGCCAACAGTTCCCTATTTCCAATATCATAATTCTTCTCCGCAGAAGATAATTTTTTGGAAAAGAAAGCGCAAGGACGCCATTTGCCAGGAGACGGACCCTGAGACAATAGAGCTCCCACTCCCACCTGACGCATCTACCTCGACAATAAAAGGCTGGGAGACATCAGGTTGAATTAGAACAGGTGCCGAGGTAAACCTCTCCTTTAGAGAGGAAAATGCATCTTTAGCGGCGTCAGACCATTTGGAAAAATCCGTCCCCTTCCTAGTCATGTCGGTAAGGGGTTTAACGATCACTGAATAATTTTTAATGAACTTTCTATAGAAATTAGCGAAACCCAAAAACCGTTGTAGGGCTTTAAGGTTCTCAGGAAGATCCCAATCTAAAATTGCCTGGACCTTCCCAGGATCCATGCGGAAACCTGAAGCAGATAATAGATATCCCAGGAACTGTAATTCCTGAACAGCGAAGACACATTTTTCAATTTTCGCATATAATTTATTCGTCCGTAGGACCTGCAGTACTTGCCTGACATGCACCTCATGTGTTTTCAGATCAGCCGAATAAATTAAGATATCATCCAGGTATATGACTACAAACCTGCCGATGAGATGACTAAAAATATCATTAACGAAATGTTGGAAGACAGCAGGGGCATTGGTCAGACCGAAAGGCATAACTAGATTTTCATAATGCCCCTCAGGGGTGTTAAAAGCTGTCTTCCACTCATCCCCTTCCCTGATACGAATCAGATTGTAGGCCCCCCTAAGATCAAGTTTGGAGAACCACTTAGCACCCGCAATCTGATTAAAAAGGTCAGGAATGAGAGGAAGAGGGTATGGGTCACGGATGGTTATCTGGTTTAACTCACGGAAATCTAAGCAAGGACGCAGGCCCCCATCTTTCTTTTTAACAAAGAAAAACCCTGCAGCCACGGGTCTGATGTGTCCCTTAGCCAGACTCTCGGAGATATAATCTTTCATGGCTTGTCTCTCGGGACCCGAAAGATTATACAACCTGGACTTGGGTAATTTTGCCCCGGGAATCAGGTTAACCGGGCAATCATAAGGACGATGAGGTGGTAGTTTCTGACAACCCTTTTCAGAAAAAACGTCCTCAAAGTCCGAAATAAATGTAGGTAGGGAAGCTATGGAGGGGATTAAGCAATTGTTATTTAAGCAATTCTCTCTGCAATGCTCACTCCACTCCAATATCTCCCTGGCCTGCCAATCCACCACTGGATTGTGCGCTACCAACCAGGGAAGACCCAATACCACCGGAGAGGGAAGGCCCTCCAGAACGTAACATGAAAGACACTCATTATGGTGGTCCCCTACCCGAAGGTGTAAATTACGAACAATGTGGGTGAGGTTTCTCTGAGACAGAGGAGCAGAATCTATAGCGAATACGGGAATAGGTCTCTGCAGCGTACAGAGAGACAAACCCATAGTGCGGGCAAAATGGGCATCAATCAAGTTTACCCCTGCTCCACTGTCTAGAAAAACAGAAATAGACTCCGTCTTAACACCAAAAACAATGACCGCTGGTAACACAAATTGAGATGTTCGTATGGAGGAAACGTATACCCCCCGGCTGACATCCTCCGCACAGCCCGGGGTTAGTAGTTTTCCGACGGTCTTTTGTTTTTGAGAAAGGAGGGACAGACATTAATGAAATGACCCCTCCCCCCACAGAAAAAACAAGCCCCCCCCCTACGGCGAACCTCGGGAGGACGGACCTGACGAGAAGTTCCGCCTAGCTGCATAGGCTCATCTAAGTCAGTACAGGCTGACTGTTGCTTGGGAGAGGTAACCAATTGCTCCGGAATTTTCGATCTCTCCCTAAGACGTCTATCTATTCTGATAGAGAGGGACATAACAGCATCAAGGGAAAGGGGGGTCTCATACAGCGCCAGTGCATCCTTAACCCTTTCAGATAACCCAGAGCAGAACTGACTCCTGAGAGCCGGGTCGTTCCACTGAGTATCCGTAGCCCACCTACGGAACTCTGAGCAATATTCCTCTGCTGACCGATCTCCCTGTAGGAGTTTCCGTAACTTCGACTCAGCCAGGGCGACTCGGTCAGGGTCATCATATATGAGACCCAAAGCCCCAAAAAATCCCTCCACTGACCGAAGAGCCTGAGAACCAGGGGGTAACGAGAACGCCCAGGATTGCGGATCCCCCTGAAGCAGGGAAATGATAATCCCTACCCGCTGTTCTTCATGACCTGAGGAGTAAGGGCGCAACTTAAAATATAATTTGCAGGCCTCACGGAACGTCGCAAATTTGTCCCTTCCCCCAGAAAATCTGTCTTGAAGAGCAACCTTGGGTTCAGTGACAACCTGGTTACCCATAGCAACCGCTGGGGGTGCGGTCTGCTGCATTTGCTGCTGTTGTTGGAGAACAGACGCCTTCAATCCTGCCACCTCCAAAGACAGGCTTTGAAGCTGTTCTGCCAAGGCATCAATAGGATCCATATTGGATTCTAAGTAGAGAGAGAGAAAAAAAAAAAAAAACAACAAACAAAAAATTATATAAATTATTATATATTTTTTTTTTCTCAAAAAGTAAGGGCCAGTTATAATATCACGGTCGGCGTGGCTATCACATACGTGACACAGAGGGAGGGAACGAGGAAGGCCCTGCCCAAGTGAGAGGGAAGATGGTGACCCCTGACTCACCTGGCGGCTGGCACCTGGCTGCCCTGACGTCCCTAGACGGGTTCCTCACCCGTACGCCGATCACGTGCCTAAAGCCCTGGCTTTCCCTGAGCTGAGCCCTAGGTAGTGAACAGGGCGATGGGAACACTAGTCCGCACCACTAACTCTAAGGGAAAACACCAAGGGGAGGACAGACAACACAGACTCAACATATATTCCCAGGTGGGCGACAACAGGAGACAACAATAAGCTCAACAGGGATCCGGAGGGTAGCACTCAGGAACGACAACCAGGATTAACCACTCCAGTGGGTCAGTATAGATGTCCAGGCAGGAAGCTCTATAACTGGCAACTAGAGAAGTGTGAGGGGAGAACATAAGGAGGTAGGGAGTGGCAGACAAGAAACAGCTGAGGAGGAGAAGCTACGGATCCCTGAGAGAGACAAAAAGGATAGCAAGGCAAACACAGAAAACAATCACTAAGAAACAACGTGATCTTTAGATATAGAGCGCGCAGCCACCCGCTGCGACTTCCTGACCCCGGGTATAACGGAGTCAGACGTGGCTCTTGATACCCTCGTGACAGGTGGGAACAGGAAAAGGTGAGCACCGGTATGTCAGGCCTAAGGTTTTCAGAAAGGAGGGTGTGTTCTCTGGGGTCTATATTAACCCTTTCAGGACCCTGCCATATTTTACCTCAAGGACCAGGCCATTTTTTTTTTAAATCTAACGTGTCACTCTATGTGGTAATATCTTTGGAACGCTTTTACTTATCCAAGCAATTCTGAGACTGTTTTCTCGTGACACATTGTACTTCATGATAGTGGTAAATTGGAGTCAATATATTTCAAAAATCCAAAATGTACCAAAAAATTTGAAAAGATTGCAACTTTCAATTTCTTTGCTTTTAAAACAGATGCCTCATAAAATAGTTATCACTTTACATTCCCCATATGCCTAATTTATGTTTGGATCATTTTGTGAATGCCATTTTATGTTTTGGGGATGTTAGAAGGCTTAGAAGTTTAGAAGCAAATCTTAAATTTTTTTAGAACATTTCAAAAAAACACTTTTTTAAGGATCAGTTCAGTTATGAAGTCACTATTAGGCTTACATAGAAGAAAACAACCATAAATGGCCCCATTTTAGAAACTACACCCCTCAAGGTATACAAAACTGATTTTACAAACTTTGTTAACCCTTTAAGTGTTCCACAAGAACTAAAGGAAAATGGAGATTAAATTTTAGAATTTCACTTTATTGGCAGATTTTCCATTTTAATAAATTTTTCCTGTAACACAGCAAGGGTTAACAGCCAAACAAAACTCAATATTTATTACCCTGATGCTGTAGTTTACAGAAACACCCCATTTGTGGTCATAAACTGCTGTACAGGCACACGGCAGGGCACAGAAGAGAAGGAGCAATATATGGTTTTGGAGGGCAAATTTCACCGGGATAATTTTAAGTTGCCATGTCACATTTGAAGACCCCGTGATGTACCCCTAGAGTACAAACTCCAAAAAAGCAATCCCATTTTGGAAACTACAGGATAAGGTGGCAGTTTTGTTGGTACTATTTTGGGATACATAGGATTTTTGATTGCTCTATATTATGCTTTTTGTGAGGTAAGGTAACAAAAAATGGCTGTTCTGCCACAGTTTTTAGTTTTTGCTTTTTACAATGTTCATCTGACAGGTTAGATCATGTGTTATTTTTATAGAGCAGATTGATACAGATGAAAAAATATCAAATATGACTACTTTGTTTTGTTTTTTTCTGTTTTACATAATAAAGCATTTTTGAGAAAATAAATCATGTATTTATGTCTCCATTTTCTGAGTCATAATTTTTTTTAATTTTTCTGCTGATCGTCTTGTGTATGGGCTCGTTTTTTAAGGAAGAGTTGACGTTTTTATTGGCACCATTTTTAGGTACATATGATTTTTTCATCATTCAATTACCCATTTTGGTGTCAGGTGGGCAAAAAAATGTTTGTTTTGGCACAGGTTTTATTTTTTAAGCTATTCATCTAAGGCGGTAGATCATCTGATATTTTTATAGAGCAGGTCATTACGGATGCAGCAATACCTAATGTCTATTTTTCTTTATTTATTTTAATTTTACACAATAAAAGCATTTTATTGGGCAGACTAGATGGGCCAAATGGTTCTTATCTGCCGACACATTCTATGTTTCTGTTTAAAAAAAAGAAAAATCATGTTTTAGTGTCTCTGTATTCTGAAAGCAGTATTTTTAAAAAAAATTGGTCCGGTTATCTTATGTAGGGGCTCAATTTTTGCGGGATGTGATGATGGTTTGATTGGTACTATTTTGGGGTACATATAACTATCTGGTTAAAAGGTGGGGGACATTGACCGTCTTCTCCTGCAGAAGGAGGCACAGTGGATCTTTAGACTAGGGACCATTAAACCTAATGGTCTTAATGATGCCATATCCTATGTGCCATTTATATGATTTGGTTATCGCTTGACCTCGCCCCTCCGCCTGGGTTGATGTTCTTTGCGGCCATCACAGTGCCGGGCCAAGTTTGTTGATGTAGTACACCGTCTCTCACACTAGGGTTCCGGCTTAGGCAGATTAAAAGAATATGAATGCAGCACGCCGTCTCCCAGACTAGGGTTTTGGCTTAGGCAGTTTTAGGTGTACTGCTACTTTGGCTCCTGACAAAGTGCACGAGAAATGTGCACAGAAACGCGTTGAGCCGTAGCTAAGTGTTACCAGGGACTGCTGGTTGCTGGTGGTACAACAGCCGGAACCAGCAATCACCTGTTATTGTTGTGCACCGCACGAGTGTCAGTGGTTGAGGGACGGTACAGTGCACAGCCATCCCTCTTGCTGACCATAACTGCCCAGTGACTGATTTTGAACTGGACAGTTTGATAATGCTGCGAATGTTATCCCACTGGGCTCCTCTTTGTGAGATATTACATCTCTCTGAATACACCTGGTAATCCCAGTGGTTATACCATTCAATAAAGCACTTATCCCACCAGCTCATAGCTAGTGCAGTGGCATCATTCTGCTCTTTGGATGATCACATCCAATCACTAGTAGCGGTGGGATTTATATACATTATTATCCGGGTCCGTATTAAGTATAGGGTGTCCAGAGTGTTCCCCCACATTACACACTGAGTGGGCATTGCGACCACATTTCTGTGCACCCTATTGAGTATTACTGGACCGGTTTTTGGCCCAACACTACTATTTTTAGGTTATTCACCTCTACACGTTTTTCTACGTTATGCATTGAATAAAACTTTATATTTTTGCTCATTTTTAACATCCCTCCATATATTTGCTTTTTTTTTGTAACCAACGTCTAGGGACGTATACCTCCATTACCTAGTTCTTTATGATTATTGTACAAGTTTAGTGATTATAGCTATTTGGGAATGGCAGGCTTTTTGTCTGGTAGCATCAATACAGAGCAATGGATGGGCGATCCTGGTGAGGTGTTTTCTGAGAAGGAAATCTCCTTCTCATCTCAAGCCATCAGTATTTCCACAGCCTTTAAACAAGTCACTCGCAACTACAAAAATTTTGTCAGATCTTGGTGGGAGGTTCAGTCTTTGGAGGTGTATATAAAAAATAAAATCGTTCCCCGGGGCCTACGCAATCTGATTACACCAAAGGCACGGTTGAGGTCTCCTGACTTTATCAAAAAGTGGGAGAAAGAATCAGTGGAGTCCTCCCTTAGATTGATGAAATTACTGCTAGAAGAAGAGAGGAATGTTCTGTCTTCAGCTGAATGTGAGCTAAAGGAGAACATTGAAGCAGTAAAAAAGTTCAAAACACACTCTGATTTTGCGAAAAAGGAATCCCTCCTACAATCTTCAATTGAAAAATATACTGCACAGCTTAAAGAAAAAAAAGCACGCTCTGTTTAATAGAGAAACTAAATATTTTAGAGAGGGCAAGGTATTTGATTACAGTGTCAAGCACTCAGATGTGCTAGAACTTGACACTGATATTTCGTCATCGGAGTGTGAGACTGAACTGGAGGCATCAGTTAGGGGTAAAACAACACAATTCTACAGGAGGCCAGGAGGCGGTAGGGGCCAAGGCAGAGATAGAGGACGAATAGGGCGGGGTGGTAATAGTGGTGGCAGGGGGGGGTTTAGACAATACCCCCCCAGTTTCTCAATACCTACTCAGGAACAAAAATTAAACTTAGACCACACACTAGCCAAACCTCATAGTTTCTCTTTCATCAACTTCGAAGAGTTGCAGGTCATTAATTTATCATCTCGCCCCCTCACCACCATGGAAATTCAAGTACTTCGTAAGGGATTGTCCTTTGTGCCCATCCAGAAATTTGATCTGTTCGGATGGGTGAAAGATCTGCACCTGTTTGCACGTAAGCTTAAATTGAGTAAATGTTTCGCTACTCATGATTGTCACAAATGTGAAGAATTAGGGATAGATCTTAATGAGCTCCCGGACGTACAACTTTTGGCAGATCTGTATTCTGAAGGACTGCGTAATCCTGGTGAGGGTCCGTTTACGGATCTGCGCCTTCCCTCCAAAAAGATGCCCCCTCTAAATGATAACACGCCCATTGACATATTTGTGTCTGTAGTGACCAACAAGCTCCGTCAATTAGAAATGTATCAGGGTGGTGCTGAGAATCTAGGACGGGCTGAAAGGGAAGCTTTGAAAGGGCTACAACAGGACAGTGAACTGGTTATTAAACCATCAAAGGGGTAATATTGTTGTGCTAGGACATGAGAAATATCAAAGTATGTGTCGTAGCATTCTGAGTGATGAGTCCACGTACAGAAAACTCCCTTCAGATCCCACTCTGGGGTTCAGACATGAACTACGTGTTATCTTAACTAGGGCCCTGACCAACAAACTCATTGACAAGGCCGAATTTGCTTTTTTAGTCCCTGAACATCCTGTTCTGGCTTCTTTTTACAGCCTACCTAAGATCCACAAAGGCTATGATCCCTGAAAGGCAGGCCAATTGTGTCTGGTACCGGGAGTCTAACTGCGAATATTAGCACATTTGTGGACACCATTTTGAGACCCTTCGTCATTAGCCTACCGTCCTATGCTAGAGATGTAAGTCAGAGAAAGGAAAAGGAAAAAAAGAGGGTTAGTCACTGGGCCGTCAGAACGATGGTCCAGGGGTAACTTCGCAGGGCGCCAAAAGGTGGGGCAGATTAAGTATCCTTTGATTTCACCTGAATATTAGGGAAAAAGATGTGTGAAATGAAGATAGTGGAACAGGTGAGGGCAGGCTGTCAAATGGTCTCAACCCACCTTGAGGGCCTCAAGGTGGGTGATTGGAGAGAAAGGAGTGAGGTAGCGTTGGGACGCTAAAAAAGAGTGGGAACCACAGGGAGGCGCCAATATCCCTAGTATCTATGCTTGTGGGGGTATATAACCCAAAGATAGCAGTTGTAAATAAAACAAATAATAAAAGCAATGGTAAGTTGCACATATAAACTTGAAATATAAAATCAAAATTTTAGTGACTCACTTCACCCAGGAGGGTAATGTGGGATAAAGCTCAAGACACCCACATCACACCTCCTGCGCCTGGATCGCCAGTCTTTTTGGCTGTTTCCCATGCTATTTAAACCTCATTTTACTGCATGTTGAATATATATGCTCCTGAAGAAGGGGGCCCACTAAGAGGCCCCGAAACGCGTTGAGCTGCTCACTCCCCCAACCCTGGCTTTTTGGAATAAAAGAAAGAACAAGGACTCGAGAGTGATCTTTGTTCATCTCTAAAGACTCTACTGGCGATCCAGGCGCAGGAGGTGTGATGTGGGTGTCTTGAGCTTCATCCCACATTACCCTCCTGGGTGAAGTGAGTCACTAAAATTTTGATTTTATATTTCAAGTTTATATGTGCAACTTACCATTGCTTTTATTATTTGTTTTATTTACAACTGCTATCTTTGGGTTATATACCCCCACAAGCATAGATACTAGGGATATTGGCGCCTCCCTGTGGTTCTCTCTCTTTTTTAGCATCCCCACGCTACCTCACTCCTTTCTCTATGCTAGAGATACCATGGATGTGCTAGCATGATTAAATGGTATCCACTGTGACAAAGGTACCCATCTGGCTAGTCTTGATGTTGAGGCCCTCTACAGCTCCATTCCTCACCATCTGGGCTGTAGAGCGGTCCTCTCATTCCTACAACAGAGGGGTGAACATCTGGCGGGTCATAATGCTTTTGTTATGGAGCTGCTTGAATTCATCTTGACACACAATGTGTTCTTATTTGATGGCAGGATCTTCCACCAGCTCAGGGGAGTCGCAATGGGCAGTCCTTGCGCCACCACTTATGCGAATCTCTTCCTGGGCTGGTGGGAGAGGGAATTGGTTTTCTCCAACGACATGGAACAATTTACTTAATCAATTAGGTACATTGATGATGTGCTGATTCTGTGGGGGGCTAGTACCACTCTTTTCCATGATTTTGTTGCAGTCCTTAATAATAACCAGTTGGGCCTATTTTTCACCTCGGAAATTAGTGACAGTCATATTTCATTTCTTGATCTATCACTTTGCATGCCTCTGGTTATATCATAACTAATATCTTTAGGAAGCCAACAGCAACAAATAATTTACTGAGATGGGAAAGTGGTCATCCAAAGGCTCTCAAAAGGGGTATCCCCAAAGGGCAATATTTAAGAGCCAGAAGAAATTGCTCCCAATTAGCGGATTTTAGGTGGGCTGCCGATGAACTGCAGGATAGATTTTCACATCGAGGCTATCCTCCAAACTTATTGAAACAAGCATATCAACATTCTTTAAGCTTGAATAGAGACTCACTATTATCCCCGAAGAAAAATCCACAAGGAGAGGAGAGTGTGAGAATCATCGGCACCTTTGACAGTGCACATGATCAAGTAGGTCATGTACTGTCGGAATATTGGGATATTCTCAGATCTGACCTAGACATTGGTCACCTGATCCCTCCTAAACCAGCGATCACTTATCGTCGGAGTCATAACCTGCGTGACATTTTAGTTCACAGTATGTATCAGAGCCCTAAAGAACACACTTGGTTGCATAACCCTCTCTCAGGTACCTTTCATGTGGTACCTGCAGGTTCTGTTGCTATATCGATAAGAACAAATCCTTTACTGGCAACTTGTCTGACAAAATTTTCTTTATAAGATCTTTTGTGAATTGCAAGTCGACCGGCGTGGTCTATTTGATGACGTGTAGATGAGGCATTAAATACGTTGGCAAAACCATACGGGAGCTAAGACGGCGCATAGGTGAACATGTTTCTGACATCAATAAATCTAATGATACACCGATTGCTCGCCATGTAGCTGAATGTCATAATGGCAATACAGCGTTTATCAAATTCCAGGGCATTGATCTGGTTAAAAGGTCACCGAGAGGGGGGGACATTGACCGTCTTCTCCTGCAGAAGGAGGCACAGTGGATCTTTAGACTAGGGACCATTAAATCTAATGGTCTTAATGATGCCATATCCTATGTGCCATTCATATGATTTGGTCATCGCTTGACCTCGCCCCCCCCGCCTGGGTTGATGTTCTTCGCGCCATTATTATTATTGTGTTGCTCCCTTGCTTCCCTTAGTTTCATCCTTTTCCTGTATTTTTATACTTCTGAGAAGGGATTATTACCATCTGGGGAGCTGGCATATTTCAATGGTCCTCATTTTATTATGGGCCATTATATAATTTTGGAGCTGTCAGTTTT
Organism: Bufo bufo; assembly: GCF_905171765.1. Taxonomy (NCBI): domain Eukaryota; kingdom Metazoa; phylum Chordata; class Amphibia; order Anura; family Bufonidae; genus Bufo; species Bufo bufo. The sequence continues at coordinate 340,957,875 of NC_053389.1, forward strand.
TCTAATCAATCTTCCAGTTATGTGTTTACAATATTTCTGGCTGTTGTCAATCGGTATTATCCCACATGATATGCCCGATATATACCTTACAGTTGCCACCTCTATATGTTCATTTATGCATGTTTTTCCTGTAATATAACCTAGCTGGGTGGCCCCTAGTTGCTCTTCTGTTATAGTTACCGATTTCTTCTAGATGCCGCTGTTTTATTCCCTCTTAAGATGTTACTATGTAGCGCTAGTGCGCTTTCCCCGAAGCGCATCTCCGTCCCTCCTCAGTCGTCAGCTGACCGGCTCAGTATGAGTGTTTCTCGAGCCGGATTGGCTGGTGATGGGAGGCGTGCTCATGGGGGTGTGGTGTCTGCCCTTTAATTCACTGCGTTCTGCTGGCCGCTTCGCGGCCATCACAGTGCCGGGGCTATGTTTGTTGATGTAGCACACCGTCTCTCACACTAGGGTTCCGGCTTAGGTAGATTAAAAGAATATGAATACAGCACACCGCCTCCCAGACCAGGGTTTCGGCTTAGGCAGTTTTAGGTGTACTGCTACTTTGTTCCTGACGAAGTGCACGAGATATGTGCACAGAAACGCGTTGAGCCATAGCTAAGTGTTACCAGGGACTGCTGGTTGCTGGTGGTACAACAGCCGGAACCAGCAATCACCTGTTAATGTTGTGCACTGCATGAGTGTCAGTGGTTGAGGGACGGTACAGTGCACAGCCATCCCTCTTGCTGACCATAACTGCCCAGTGACTGATTTTGAACTGGACAGTTTGATAATGCTGCGAATGTTATCCCACTGGGCTCCTCTTTGTGAGATATTACATCTCTCTGAATACACCTGGTAATCCCAGTGGTTATACCATTCAATAAAGCACTTATCCCACCAGCTCATAGCTAGTGCAGTGGCATCATTCTGCTCTTTGGGTGATCACATCCAATAACTAGTAGCGGTGGGATTTGTATACATTATTATCCGGGTCCGTATCAAGTATTGGGTGTCCACAGTGTTCCCCCACATTACACACTGAGAGGGCATTGCGACCACATTTCTGTGCACCCTATTGAGTATTACTGGACTGGTTTTTGGCCCAACACTACTATTTTTAGGTTATTCACCTCTACATGTTTTTCTACGTTATGCATTGAATAAAACTTATTTTTTTGCTCATTTTTAACGTCCCAACATATATTTGCTTTTTTTTGTAACCAACGTCTAGGTACGTATACCTCCATTACCTAGTTCTTTATGATTATTGTACATATGACTATTTGATCACTTGGTATTACACATTTGTGATGTAAATTGACAAAAAATGGTTGTTTTAGCACAGTTTTTAATATGGATCATGTAATATTTTTATAGAGCCGGTCGTTACAGACGCGGCGATACCCAATATGTTTTTCTTTTTTTTTTTCTTATTGTGGGAAAGGGGCTTTTTTTTTTACTAGAAATTTTATTTTTTTAAGGGTAATTTCACCGCCCCCGCCCCCGCCCCATTATAGTCAATGGGGACAGAGCGGCAGTCTGGGGGCACACGTGATCTAGTGGCAGGATGGATCCGACAGGCTATTCACCCACCGGAACAGCATGCCGTAGTCCTTTACCGCTAGTGTGAAACTAGCCTTATTATGAAAAATGCTTTTTTTTACTTTTTATTTTTGTCCCACTCTGGGACTTCAACATCTGGGGGTTTTGATTCCCTCTGCAATGCATTACAATACATCTGGGTAATGTGTTGGCTCCGATGATTTCTAATGTAAAAACCCACTTCCCAAACTCATAGTAACTTTGGCTCATTGGAGGGTCCATTCACATGTCCGCAATTTTTTTCCGGATGCGTACGGATTTTGCGGACTCATTCATGGTGTCCGCATCCGCAATTCCGGATCCGCAATTCCGTTCCCGAAAAAAATAGAATATGTCCTATTCTTGTCCGCAGACAAAAAAAGGCATTTTCTATTATAGTGCCAGCGATGTGCGGTCCGCGAAATGTGGACCACACATTGCCGGTGTCCGTGTTTTGCACTTACGGACGTGTGAATGGACCCTAATACTGTACAGAGCGCTAGCTCCATACAGTATTGAAACAAAGTTTAATGTGAAACGACTTCGGATGTTTCATCTGAAGTCGATTCGCTCATCCCTAATTGTAATGCATTGCCTGTCAGCCTGCCTGTGAGACCCAGCCTAAGGGGCTGGATCTCACAGGCTTCCGTGGAAGGCAAGCCCCGATGCCTACAGCAGGCATTGGGCTGTCTTCTCTGCCATTGGGTACCCGTCACTGTAGCGCGGGAACCTGATGGGGACGTGGAGGGAACCCGTACCCTCCGCAAACCCCCTGCATGCGGCAGTCAGCTTTGACCACAGCATACAAGGGGTTAATACGCCAGTGTCAGTGTTTTCATCGATGCTGGTGTATGCAGCTCCTGCACCTGCCCGATCAGCGAGCCATAGCTGTACGGCGCTGGTCCTTAAATCACGGATCGCAGAGCTGTACATGTACAGCGCGGGTCCTCTACTGGTTAAGAGGTTCTGGTTTGGGGTCTATGCATATTAATTTCAGTGGTGTGTTTTGGGATCTATATTTATTTTGAGCATTTAGAGGGGAGGTGCTTTTATTTTGGGGGTTTTGGTGTGTAGTCGGTATCTGTTTAATCAAGCGTTTTACTTCCTTTTTTCGTCGGCTTCCAAGAGCTATCAGTTTTATTTTTCTGTCTATGTAGTTGTATAAGGGCATGTTTTTTGTGGGAAAGTTGTCGTTTTTAATGGTGTCATTTTGGGGTACACATAACTTTTTGATTAACTTTTATTAACTCTTTCTGAAAGAGATGGGGAAAAAACAGCAATACTGCCAGTGTTTTTACAATGTAAATTTTACAGCGTTCATTTTCAGTATAAATAACATAATATCTTTAATCTCTGGGGCAGTACGATTCTAACTATACCAAATACATATTTTTTTTAAGCTTTACTACTTTTGTACAATAAAAGCCCTTTTTTTTAAAGAAAAAAAATCTTTTTGCATCGCCACTTCCCAAGACCCATACATTTTTTTTTTTTCCTTCTATGGAGTTCTGTGAAGGCTTGATTTTTGTGGAAAGACTTGTAGTTTTCATTGATATCATTTTGGGGTAAATTACGCTTTTTGATCGCTTGTTATTCAATTATTTCAGTGGTTCACCGTAGGGGATAATTTACATGATATTTGTGTAGTGTGGGTTGCTACGGATGCGGCGATACCAAAAGTGGGGGATATTTTAGTTTTGCAATTTTTGGTGTCCGCCTGATGATGCGGAGGCAAACGGATCTGTCCTGACGCACAATGTAAGTCAATGGGAACAGATCAGTTTTCTCTGACACAATCTGGCACAATAGAAAACGGATCCATTCCCCATTGACTTTCAATGGTGTTCAAGAGGGATCTGTCAGGGTTATAGAAGACATAATACAACTGGATCCGTTCATGACGGATGCATGCGTATTATTGTAACAGAAGCATTTTTGCAGATCCTTGACGGATCCGCAAAAAACTTTAGTGTGAAAGTAGCCTTAATGGTTCCACAAGAGCACTATAGCAGGAAATATTTAGATTTATTTTTATATATATAATGCCCTATCCTTATCTCCAGAGAGGCATAGTCTGCTGGAAAACATTCAAGGCAGGTGTACACACATCACCACCTCGCAATCGCATTGGCGGGGTGCTGATGGAAGACAGAGGGAGTCCGCTCCCTCTGTCGCCACTTACATGCGGAGGACACTACTGGCCACGGCATGTAAAGGGTGAAACAGCTGGACACTCCTGCCTCGCCAGGCAGCAGGAGTGCTTTCATGGGATTTCTGTCCGTGCCACCGCACCGAAAAAAAACAGTAGCGAATGCACTACTTTTTTACGGTGCGGACAGTCGGATGCGGAACACGGAGCCCATTCAAGTGGGCGTCCCTATGGTCGGTGCGCGTGCATTGCGGAACGTTCGTGTGCCTAATGGAGTATTCCTGTCATTCCAAGTTATTCTTTATCCACAGGATAGGGGATAACCATTAGCGGTAGGACCCCCACCGTCCATGAAAATGAGGACCGTGTACCAATAGGCCCACTGTTTATGAGAATGGGGACCCCATAAAGTCTCCCGAAATGCATTTCCTTTCATCTCTATGGGACTGCGAGAGTACAGTGCTGGGTTAGAGCCAGCAGGTCCCATAGCAATGAATGGAGCCGTAGAGCACATGCTGAACCTGCTGCTCCGTTCATTTTGAGGTGACCTGTAGGGTACAAGGCTTGTATTTCGTGATTGGTAGGGGTCCAAATGGTAGGACCTCCACTGATCTAACAGTTATCCTGGAATTACAGGAACACCGGAGTATTTCCATTCCAGCCATAAATGTCTGATAGGTGAACCTATCTCAGAACTTCGGGCCCCGTCCAGTGGTCCAAGAAATGGCTGTGCATCCATCTACTTTCACTTATTAACATGCTTTGCTAGTTTCAGAAATCCCATAAGGTGTTTGACAGAAGTAACTACCTACACATATCCTGTGGATAGAGCAGAAATGTCCTAGATGGAAATCACCACAGAATATGGTGAGGTCCGCTCACTAATGCGTATTTCCCTGCATGAGGTATAAGCCGTTGTATGGGTTGAAATGTCAGAGCTATGTACGTCCGCAGCGCGTGCCTATAACATGTCAGTCCTAACACTCCCTCTAGTACTAGTAGAAGCTACAAGCGGTGAAAACCGCGACCCGTGATGAGGCGGCACTGATGACGTCACCCGAGAACTAGGAAATTGCCTGGGGCAGGCGCCTTCAAGCTGAGGGGCGTGGCCCAGTCCGCAGTTAAAGGACGAGGCGGGGCAGTGTGACCGCGCGTAGAGTTGAGGCGGGAAGTGGTGGGTGTGGTTACTAGGCCACTTCAGGCGCTTGAGTGTTTCACGTATCACGCAGTTGAATTTCCGAGACGGTGAAAAACGTCATGGTGTGGCGCAGGAGCTGTTAAAAGTCGCCGCCCCGCTCCCTATGAGAGCATACACACCGTTAACCCCGTGCGTCCTGGGAGGCAGGCAACACCTGTTATGTCATTATACAGAGCTGCTGCGGGCTTTATGTACTCCTAATCTGAATATTGTATCAGGTCACTTCAATGAGGGGAATGTGAATAATTGTGTGGTAGAGAAAACTGCCCTTTCTGAGGACTGTGTCAGGGTCAGAACCTGCTAAATGGGCGCTTATACTGTACTCACACTGGAATCCGTCTGTGCGCATTTCGTGCTGAAACACGGTTTGACCGTAATTATTAATGGATATTCACAATTACGTCTCTTCTGTTTGATCTGAAACGCGGTTTGGTTTCACTGAGCTGTGGAACTATAAGGGTACTTTCACACTAGCGGTTTTCTTTTCCGGCATAGAGTTCCGTCCTAGGGGCTCTATACCGGAAAAAAACTGATCAGTTTTATCCTAATGCATTCTGAATGGAGAGTAATCCGTTCAGGATGCATCAGGATGTCTTCAGTTCAGTCTTTTTGACTTTTCAGGTCGGAGATAATACAGCAGCTTACTACGGTTTTATCTCCAGCCCAAAAGACTGAAGACTTGCCTGAATGCCAGGTCCGTCATTTTTTCCATAGGAATGTATTAGTGCCGAATCCAGCATTTAAATTGACGGATCCGGTATTCCAGTTTGCGCATGCGCAGACCTTTAAAAATGTGAAAAAAATTAATAACGGATCCGTTTTGCCTGATGACACCGGAAAAACGGATCCGGTATTGCAATGCATTTTTCTGACTGATCAGGATCCTGATCAGTCTGAAAAATGCCTCATCAGTCCGAAAAAATGAAATGCGTTTGTATACAGTTTGCCTGATCAGGCAGGCAGTTCAGGCAATGGAACTGCCTGCCGGAATCAAACAACGCAAGTGTGAAAGTACCCTAATGCGTGGATTCTTCCTGTGACATGCTAAAAGGGTTGTCCTCTTCATTGATGACACGTTCGATATCGGCAGTGCTGTCTCCATTGTAGTGGAGGTACAGGGTAACTACAGCTGTTCCTCCCATTCAAGTGAATGGGGGAAGAATCTGTTATCACCCTGCACCGCTGCTACAGTGTAGACCGCATGCAGGTAAGCATAGAAGCGCTGTGGCCCCTTTCAACAGCTGATCAAGATAGGTCATCAACGACATGAAACCTTTCAAGATTCATTCACACGTCAGTGTTGGTCAGTGATTTCCATCAGTGATTGTGAGCCAAAACCAGGACTCGAGCCTCCACAGACATACGGTATAATGGAAAGATCTGCTTCTGTTCTGTGTTTAGAACAGCACCTGGTTTGGGCTCAAAATCACTGATGGAAATCACTGAGCAAACACTGACTGTGTGAATGAGGCATAAGGAATGTTCACACAAGTAAAATATGCCCCCCCAAGAAATTGTGGTAGATCAGTAGGCTGATCTTCCGCATTAGGGAACACAAATAAAATCTGCTTTAACCACTTCCTGCCCAGCGACGTACATGTACAGCGCTGGGCGGGACTTAAAGATGGCGCCTGCAGATATTTAGGGTTAATGTCTGTGATTGATGATAACGTAGATCGCAGACATTTAATCCCGCAGATGCCGTGGTCAAATGTGACCACGGCATCTGGGAGGTAAAAACCCAGAGAGCACACGCTCCCAGGATTGGGGGTTCAGCCTCAGTCGTCCTGAGTGATACGAGGCTGCCACACATCAGTTCCTATGGAAAGTCTGCCTTTGGCAGGGCTCCATAGGAACTTAGGGGGTCATTTATCAAACTGGTGTAAAGTAGAGCTGGTTTAGTTGCCCATAGCAACCAATCAGAATCTACCTTTCATTTTTCACAGCTGCTATGGAAAATGAAAGGAGGAATCTGATTGGTTGCTATGGGCAACTAAGCCAACTCTACTTTACACCAGTTTGATAAGTGTAATTCTCATTGGAGTCTATGAGAGAAGTAATCTAATGACTGTGGGAACTTTTAAAACGTTTCTAAAAAAATTATAAAAAAAATAAATATATAAAAATTTCCACAAAATAAAAATAAAAAAAATAAAACTTCATACAAAAATGCTTGTACTATTAAAATATTTATCCCATATGGCAAAATGGGAACAAAAAATAAAATGGCAGATTCACTATTTTTTGCTCACTTTACATCCCCTAAAAAATTTAATAAGGGTCCATTCACACATCCGCAGTTTTTTGCGGATCCAAAAAAAACACCGGGCCGGCACCCCAATAGAAATGCCTATTCTTGTCCGCAGCTGCGGACAAGAATAGGACATGTTATATTTTTTGCGGCGCTGCAGACCGGAAATGCGGATGTGGACAGCACACTGTGTCCGCATCTTTTCCGTCCCCATTAAAAATGAATGGGTCCGCACCCGTTCCGCATAATTGCGCAATGGATCCGGACCCAAAGTGTGGACGTCTGAATGGAGCCTAAAAGGTGATGAAAAAGTCATACAAACCTCAAATGGTATCATTGAAAAATACAAATTGCCGTTCAAAAATGGGCCCTCATACAGCTCAGTAGACATAACTACAAAAAATTTATAGGGGTCAGAGTATGGTGATGAAAAGAAAAAAAAAAAAAATTTCAAAGTTTTTATTGTTTTCAGTGTTAAAACACAAGAAAAACTATATCAATATGGTGACCTGGAGACTGAAGGCAACACATCAGTTTTACCACATGGGGAACGCTAAAAAACGAAACCCATAAAAATATGGTGGAATTACATTTTTTCCAATTCAATACCATTTGGATTTTTTTCTCAGCTTCCCACTACTTAGTATGCATTAAATGGTTCCATTAGAAAGTACAATGTGTCCGACAAAAAACAAGTGCTCATACGACTATATGAACAGGAAAAAAAAATGTTATGACCCCAGAACGGCAGGGAGATAAAAATCCTCCGGGGGAGAAAGGGTTAAAGAAGTAATGACATCAGCGGTTGGAAAGACACCACCATGTGCACATGGTGGCATTTTTCCCACTGAAGTCCATGGGAAGCTTTTAGCGTTTGCATAAAGTGCATGTGAACATCCAGCAGGTATGCCTAGTGTAAATCCTGAACATGTGAATATAACCTTATAGGTGTTGGAATTCAATAGATGGTGTTCATGAGAAATCCCCGTTTTTGTATCTGAATGCAGCATAATTCCATGAAGTACAGATACCATCGGATAAATCTCTGGAGGATATGCATACCAGTACTTTAGTAATATTAAAGGAGTTTCTAGCCCTGTGATGGCTAACCTCCGGCACTCCAGCTGTGGTAAAACTACAACTCCCAAGATGCACACTTGCTTCTCAGAACTCCATAGAAATGAATGGAACATGCTGGGAGTCGGATTTCATCACAGCTGGAGTACCGGAGGTTAGCCATGACTGTTCTGCCTGTAGCTACTGATGACTTATCCTCTGGATAGCAATCATAAAACGATCACGGCAGCATCTCCTGTTCCATCTTTATTTCTTGTACTTAACAAGAATGTGTACACAAAAAAGCAGCAACGTTTCGGCTACATGGTAGCCTTTTTCAAGCTAATAACAAGTGACCATAACAATCCACATATAGTGAATATAGCCCCTCCCCTAATGGTAAGAGACCAATGCATCGGGTGTCACAACCCCCAAACACACCTACACATAATCGGATTAACCAATCCCTCATGTAACCTCCCACAATCTCAAATCAATATTAATTCTATGGGCTAAAAACATCTATGTCTACCTTAAGAAGAGGTGGTAACAAATCATGGTGTCCACATGGAGAGATCGGGCTGAAAAGTGGCGTTCCTCTATCTTAATTGCGCATGTCTAACAGCTCATCGTTGTGCGCACCGCTCCTCAGCAGCGCACCGTTCGCGTCATCCTGCATCACCACATGACGATCATGTGAAAATCACATGATCGTAATCCAACTTCCGCCCATGGATAAACAAGCGCTCACTGTGTGTAAGGGCGCAATCCCATAGAAGAGCTCCACCATGGGTTTGTCACCCACATATCTATGTACATAAGATAGATCCAGGCTGTCATACATATATACTTCCTACCGCCTCTGTAGTTATCAGCAGGATCCAGATGTCACACACCATCTATAGAGTCATATAATAACAATAAGTGACATATTAAAAACAAGATAAAATCATCATATATGTCCTATACTGAATCGGACATGTAAGATGTATAACTCTATTTCATTCAATACCACTCACATTAAATTCAATATTAAAGAGGACCTTTCACCGATTCTTACCCTATGAACTAAGTATACAGCCATGTAGAGCGGCGCCCGGTGATCTCTCTGCACTTACTATTATCCCCGGGCGCCGCTCCGTTCTCCTGCTATGTCCTCCGGTATCTCCGTTCCCTAAGTTATGGTAGGCGGAGTCTGCCCTAGCGCTGGCCAATCGCATTGCAGAGCTCACAGCCTGGGAGAAAATAACCTCCCAGGCTGTGAGCTCTGCGCTGCGATTGGCCAGCGCTAGGGCAGACTCTGCCTACCATAACTTAGGGACTGGTGTCTCCGCCTACTATAACTTAGTGAGCGGAGATACCGGAGGGCATAGCAGGAGAATGGAGCGGCGCCCGGGGATAATAGTAAGTGCAGAGAGATCCCCGCGCTGTCATGGTCTTACCTTCTTGCTGTTCTCCTTCGTTTGACATGTGCTGGCGGCCATCTTGGTTTCTGGGTTTCTTGTAGCCTCCCACCCTGCGGCTTCTCCTTCCCACTGGGAGGAGCTGGATGCCTAGCTCATATATATAGGAGGTCTGTGGCTTCAGTTCCTTGCTTGGTCCTCCTGTGTTCACATGCTTCTAGACTGCTGCTGCTTCTGGTTCCTGATCCTGGTTTCGTCCGACTACCCTGCTGGTTCCTGATCCTGGTTTCGTCCGACTACCCTGCTGGTTCCTGATCCTGGCTTCGTCTGACTACCCTGCTGGTTCCTGATCCTGGCCTCGTCTGACTACCCTTCTGGTTCCTGACCTCTGGCTTCGCAAAGACTCTGCTTCGGTTTCGCCATCTGCTTGGACTTTTGCTTTACAGCTTTATTTTCAATAAAGCCTTCTTATTTTCACTTATCTCTTGTTGTACGTCTGGTTCATGGTTCCGTGACATTAGGACCAAGCCATGAATTCTGACGGTACAGGGCCATCCTCGCTACCCACGCTGGTTGCCAGACTTGATCAGCAGGATCACCTGTTGGGTCGGTTCGCTGTGGCGTTGCAAACCCTGCTTGAACGCACGGCTCATTTCGCTCCCGTTGCCGATGGGTCGGTTGTCGCTCCTGGGCCCGCTCCTACTGCCGCTCCGGTTGTTGCACCAGAGTCTACCCCGACACCTGTTGTTGCACCTGCGGTGTTTCGGGGTATGACCGGTTCTGCCCCTCTTCCACAGCGCTTTGGGGGAGAGCCAACTCAGTGCCGAGGTTTCCTTAACCAGGTGGGCATTTATTTCGAGTTGCTGCCACATGCCTTTCCTACTGAGAGATCAAAGGTGGGCTTCTTGATCTCGCTGCTCTCGGACAAGGCCTTGGCCTGGGCCAGCCCTTTATGGGAGAACAACAATCCGGTGGTTGCCGAGTTTTCCGGTTTTGTTGCTTCTCTTCGGAAGGTATTCGATGTGCCGACTCGTGCTGCCTCTGCTGCGAAGCTCCTTATGTCCATCAGACAGGGTTCACGATCCGTAGCTGAATACGCCATTGAGTTTCGTACCCTGGCAGCAGAGGTGGGCTGGAATAATGAGGCTCTGGTCGCTGCTTTCTCTCATGGTCTCTCGGATGCCTTGAAGGATGAGGTTGCAGCTAAGGACCTACCAGTGGAGCTCGAGTCTCTTATTTCTTTCCTGATTTTGATTGACACCAGACTCAGGGAGAGACCTTCCTTTAAGGAGAGCCTGCGGAGGTTTTCTAATAGATTGGCGCCTACGGTTGCTGTCCCACCCGTGCCTCCCTCTCCTCCCACGCCTCCTGGGGATGACTTGTCTGGGGGTGAACCCATGCAGCTGGGGTTTGCTCGCCTGTCCGAGGGGGAGAGGGTACTCCGGAGACGCGAGGGCCGATGCATGTACTGTGGTCTCGGTGGGCATTTTCGGTTGGCATGTCCGAACCGTCCGGGAAACGCTCGCACCTGAGATCCTGTCGGGGGCAGATCTTGGGTGGAGTCTCCTCGTCCCCGGTTTCCCGTGTTGACAAACCACTGATCACTGTTGTCCTCTCCTGGGTCGGGGGCTCGGTGACGACCCAGGCGTTGGTGGACTCTGGTGCTGGTGGTTTGTTCATTGATAATGTGTTCGCTGCCGCCAATTCCATTCCTCTGCAGGCTCGAGGTTCCCCACTGGCTCTTGAGGCGATAGACGGCAGACCCCTTCTGCCGCCACACGTGACTCATGAGACCCTTCCAGTGGGGATAGCCATTGGTGCCGTTCACAGAGAGTCGGTCTGCCTCCAGGTTATTTCGTCTCCACACTACTCGGTGGTCTTGGGGTACCCCTGGCTCCGGAAGCATAATCCGACTTTCGATTGGAGATCGGCCGAGATCCTCTCGTGGTCACCGCAGTGTGGGGCTAGTTGCATCCATGGGTCTGTCAAGTTGCTGTGTACTTCCTCGGACTCTCTGTTGCCTCCTGAATACGAGGAGTACCGGGATGTATTCGATAAGGTGCGCGCGGTTGCCCTACCTCCGCACCGCCCATACGATTGTGCCATAGAGTTACAATCTGGTGCCGTTCCTCCTCGTGGCAAAGTCTATCCACTGTCGGTAGCGGAGAATGAGGCCATGGAGGAGTACGTGAGGGAGGCGCTTTCACGCGGACACATTCGCAAATCCTCGTCCCCGGCAGGGGCTGGATTTTTCTTTGTGAAAAAGAAGGGCGGTGAGTTGAGGCCTTGCATCGATTACAGGGGTCTCAATCGCATCACGATCAAGAACGCTTACCCGATACCCTTGATTTCCGAGCTGTTCGATTGCCTTAAAGGGGCCACGGTCTTTACCAAACTCGACCTGAGGGCGGCATATAACCTGGTAAGGATCAAGGCGGGCGATGAGTGGAAGACCGCGTTTAACACCAGGACCGGTCATTATGAATCCTTGGTTATGCCCTTTGGGTTGTGCAATGCGCCCGCAGTCTTTCAGGAATTCATCAACGATGTTTTCCGTGACCTGTTGCAGCAGTGTGTGGTGGTCTATTTGGATGACATCTTGGTATATTCTGAATCCATGGAGGCCCACATTCTGGATGTCAGACGAGTGTTGCAACGGTTACGAGAGAACAAGCTGTTCGGTAAGCTTGAGAAATGCGAATTTCACCGATCCCAGGTAACCTTCTTAGGTTACATCATTTCCGCTGAGGGGTTCTCCATTGATCCTGAGAAGGTTTCGGCTGTCTTACAGTGGCCCCAGCCCAGTGGTCTTCGTTCCCTGCAGCGCTTTTTGGGCTTCGCCAATTATTATCGGAAGTTCATCAGGGACTTTTCCATGCTAGCCAAGCCTCTCACGGATCTGACCAGGAAGGGCAGTAATTCCCAGGTCTGGCCGCTCGAGGCCATCCGAGCTTTTGAGGCTCTAAAGTCCGCCTTTGTGTCGGCTCCGATTCTGTCGCATTCCCAACCCTGGGTTGCCCTTTGTCCTCGAGGTGGACGCGTCTGAGACGGGAGTAGGCGCCCTTCTGTCTCAGCGTAGAACACCAGAGGGTCCTCTGCTTCCTTGTGGGTTTTACTCCCGGAAACTGTCTTCCGCGGAGTGCAACTATCAGATTGGTGACAGGGAGTTATTGGCCATCGTGCAGGCCCTTAAAGAATGGAGGCACTTGCTCGAGGGTTCGGTGGTTCCGGTCCTCATCCTGACGGACCACAAGAATCTGACCTACCTTTCTGAGGCCAAGAGATTGACACCACGTCAGGCCAGATGGGCTCTGTTCTTGTCACGTTTTAATTACTTGGTCTCCTACCTACCCGGTTCCAAGAACATCAGGGCGGATGCCTTATCACGGCAGTACTCCGAGCTGTCCAGGGAGGAGTCGATTCCGACTTCGGTCATACCTCCGAATCAGATCTTGGCCGCCATTCGCACCAGCCTGACCTCTCCCCTGGGTGAGCAGATTTTGGCGGCTCAATCTGGTGCTCCCTCTGGGAGACCCAACGGCAGATGTTTTGTGCCTGAGGAGTTGCGCACTCGGTTGTTGCGAACCTACCATAACTCCAAGACCGCGGGGCATCCTGGAAAGAATCAGCTGTCCTGGGCTGTTTCACGTCTGTTCTGGTGGCCTTCCCTACGTTCCGACATCGCCGCATATGTAGCGGCATGCTCCGTTTGTGCCCAGAGTAAGTCCCCTCGGCACCTTCCGTTGGGCCTTCTGCAACCCATAGCCACCGGGGAGCGCCCATGGTCACACCTGGGGATGGATTTCATTGTGGACCTCCCTGCATCCCGAGGCCATACGGTCATTCTCATGATTGTGGATCGGTTTTCCAAAATGTGCCACTGTGTTCCTCTCAAGAAGTTACCCTCTGCACAAGAGTTGGCCACGATTTTTGCCAGGGAGGTCTTCCGGTTGCACGGTTTGCCCAAGGAGATTGTGTCGGATCGGGGGAGTCAGTTTGTGTCCAGGTTCTGGCGCGCCTTTTGCTCCCAGTTGGGGATTCATCTCTCCTTCTCCTCGGCCTACCACCCTCAGTCCAATGGGGCCGCAGAACGATCCAATCAGGCCTTGGAGCAATTCCTTCGTTGCTATGTCTCCGATCACCAAGACAATTGGGTTGACCTCCTGCCTTGGGCTGAGTTTGCCAGGAACACGGTGGTGAACTCTTCCTCTGGGACGTCTCCCTTCATGGCCAATTATGGGTTCCAACCTGCCATGTTACCGGAGGTATTCTCTCCCCAGGATATTCCGGCTGTGGAGGATCACCTTTCTGTTCTACGTGCTTCTTGGGTACTGATCCAGAAGTCCCTTGAGGTCTCTGCGCAGCGCCAGAGACTCCAGGCTGATCGCAGACGAGCGCCTGCTCCTTCCTACCAGGTCGGAGACCGTGTATGGTTGTCCACCCGCAACCTCAACCTTCGAGTGCCCACTCCCAAGCTGGCGCCTCGCTTTGTTGGTCCCTTCCGAGTGCTTCGCAGGGTTAACCCGGTAGCCTATGCCCTTGCGCTTTCTCCTGGCATGCGGATCTCCAACGTGTTTCATGTCTCCCTGTTGAAGCCACTGGTGTGTAATCGTTTCACTTCCTCGGTTCCTCGGCCTCGTCCGGTCCAAGTGGGTAATCGTGAGGAGTATGAGGTGAGCAATATCCTGGACTCACGCCTGGTCCGCGGTCGGGTGCAGTTTTTGGTCCATTGGCGTGGTTATGGTCCAGAGGAGCGTTCCTGGGTTCCCTCCGCAGATGTCCATGCTCCTGCCTTGCTCCGAGCTTTCCACGTACGCTTCCCTCAGAAACCGTTCTTTACTCCGCGGAGGAGGGGCCCTTGAGGGGGAGGTACTGTCATGGTCTTACCTTCTTGCTGTTCTCCTTCGTTTGACATGTGCTGGCGGCCATCTTGGTTTCTTGTAGCCTCCCACCCTGCGGCTTCTCCTTCCCACTGGGAGGAGCTGGATGCCTAGCTCATATATATAGGAGGTCTGTGGCTTCAGTTCCTTGCTTGGTCCTCCTGTGTTCACATGCTTCTAGACTGCTGCTGCTTCTGGTTCCTGATCCTGGTTTCGTCCGACTACCCTGCTGGTTCCTGATCCTGGTTTCGTCCGACTACCCTGCTGGTTCCTGATCCTGGCTTCGTCTGACTACCCTGCTGGTTCCTGATCCTGGCCTCGTCTGACTACCCTTCTGGTTCCTGACCTCTGGCTTCGCAAAGACTCTGCTTCGGTTTCGCCATCCGCTTGGACTTTTGCTTTACAGCTTTATTTTCAATAAAGCCTTCTTATTTTCACTTATCTCTTGTTGTACGTCTGGTTCATGGTTCCGTGACACGCGCACCGCTCTACATATCTGTATAGTTAGTTCATAGGGTAAGAATCGGTGAAAGGTCCTCTTTAATAGTGTTGAGCGCGAATATTCGAATTGCGAATTTTTTTCTCGAATATCGCAATTTCGAGATTTCGCGAATATTTAGAATATCGTTCTATATATTCGCGAAATCGAATATTCGTTTTTTTCTTTTTTTTTTTATTATATTTTTTTCTTTCCCACTTCCCTAAAATTGTTCTTACCTGTCCTTTGGATTCCTGGCTTCCTGGCTGCTCCAGTCAGTGGCGTTTTCAACTTACTGCTATATTCCATATTAGCTAAATTACAATCTAATCTATATGTGTATTTTACGAAATTTCGCAATAGTCGCAATTGCGATGCGAGTAATATAACACGAAATATTCGCATGAAGATTTCAACTTAGCACTGCTATACTCCATATTCTAGCCTAATATGGAATATAGCTGTGCTAAGTTAGCACTGCTATATTCCATATTAGGCTAGAATATGGAGTATAGCAGTGCTAAGTTGAAATCTTCATGCGAATATTAGTCGCATCGCAATTTCGACTTTTTCAAATGTTCTTAATATTGCTCTAACTTCGTCTTTTAGAAATTTCGTAATATTGCTCTAACTTCGTCTCTTAGAATATTACGAATATTCTAAAAGACGAAGTTAGAGCAATATTAAGAAATTTCGTAAAATACACATATAGATTGTAATTTAGCTAATATAGTGCTATAATCCCTTTTTTTTCCTGTAATTTTTTTTTGCCTCTTCTGAACCTAAGTTTTGTAAAATATGTACACTATTAAAAATTATTACTATAGCAGTATATTAGCTTAAATACAATCTATGTGTATTTTACGAAATTTCGTAATATTGCTCTAACTTCGTCTTTTAGAATATTACGAATATTCTAAAAGACGAAGTTAGAGCAATATTAAGAACATTTGCAAAAGTCGAAATTGCGATGCGAGTAATAGAACACGAAATAGTCGCATGAAGATTTCAACTTAGCACAGCTATATTCCATATTCTAGCCTAATATGGAATATAGCAGTGCTAATTTAGCACAGCTATATTCCATATTAGGCTAGAATATGGAATATAGCTGTGCTAAGTTTAAATCTTCATGCGACTATTTCGTGTTCTATTACTCGCATCGCAATTTCGACTTTTGCAAATGTTCTTAATATTGCTCTAACTTCGTCTTTTAGAATATTCGTAATATTCTAAAAGACGAAGTTAGAGCAATAGTACGAAATTTCGTAAAATACACATATTAGCCTAGCCATAGTCATTAGCATAGGAACGTTGCCTTATACTATCAAGATAAATTTTCGCAATATGCGAAAAAATAATTTCGCGATAATTGGAATAATTGCGAATATTCGATTTCGACGAATATAACACGAATATTCATGCGAATATTCGCGAAATATCGCGAAATCGAATATGGCACCTCCCGCTCATCACTACTCTTTAAGGCCAAAGGGTTGTAATGACTTTAAAGTAAAGATCCATTTTAGCTCCTTTTTTCTAAGGATGCGTTCTCTATCACCTCCTCTTCTTAAAACCCCCACTGAATCGATCACACGGAATCTCAGTTGGTTGACAGCGTGGCCACACTCCACAAAATGTTTCGCCACCGGCTTATCCACCATCTTCTTCCGGATTGTACTCTTGTGTTTGTTAATCCTCTCCCTAACTTCCATGGTTGTCTCACCAATATAAATCAAGCTACATGGGCACTGTATCATATATACTACATCTCTAGATCTACAAGTGTAGAAATCCCTAATGATATATTTCTTACCACTGTATGGATGGACAAAAGTGTCCCCTTTTAGCATATTACCGCAATTGCAGCAACCTAGGCAAAGAAAATTGCCCATCTTTCTCGGTGTGGATATCCTCTTCTGGCAAATTTATTGCACATCTCATCTACCCTGCCCTGAAATCTGTTGTCATCTGAAACCACTCTCCTAACCTGCAACAATTGGCATACAAATGTTGTCGATGTAATGCTACCAACACAGGACTCCCTCCATAAATACAGATGCATACACCAGCTTGTTCTCAACATCCAACATTAAGATTTTAGCGTAGATGGGGGCCACATTGGACCCCATGGCCACACCCCGCTCTTGCTGGTAAAAGGTGTCCCCAAAGAGAAACTAATTTCTCCTCAGGACCACCTCCAGTAGCTGAAGAACAAACCGGCGCACATCAGGAGAGAGCCCATGTAGCCAAGCTACAGTGCCCATGTAGCTTAATTTATATTGGTGAGACAACCATGGAAGTTAGGGAGAGGATTAACAAACACAAGAGTACAATCCGGAAGAAAATGGTGGATAAGCCGGTGGTGAAACATTTTGTGTAGTGTGGTCACTCTGTCAACCAACTGAGATTCCGTGTGATCGATTAAGAAGAGGAGGTGATAGAGAACGCATCCTTAGAAAAAAGGAGCTAACATGGATCTTTACTTTAAAGTCATTACAACCCTTTGGCCTTAACATTGAATTCAATGTGAGTGGTATTGAATGATATAGAGTTATACATCTTATATGTCCAATTCAGTATAGGACATATATGATTATTTTATCTTGTTTTTAACATGTCACTTATTGTTATTATATGACTTTCTATAGATGGTGTGTGACATCTGGATCCTGCTGATATATACTTTCTACCGCCTCTGTAGTTATGTATGACAGCCTGGATCTATCTTATGTGCATAGATATGTGGGTGACAAACCCATGGTGGAGCTCTTCTATGGGATTGCGCCCTTACAGACAGTGTGCGCTGGTTTATCCATTCCGCCCATATAAGCGTATCTCCACGGTAATGAGGACGCTTGGCAGCAGACTTTATCAGCGTCCATGGGCGGAAGTTGGATTACGATCATGTGATTTTCACATGATCGTCATGTGGTGATGCAGGATGACGCGAACGGTGCGCTGCTGAGGAGCGGTGCGCACAACGATGAGCTGTTAGACATGCGCAATTGAGATAGAGGAACGCCACTTTTCAGCCCCGATCTCTTCATGTGGACACCATGATTTGTTACCACCTCTTCTTAAAGGGTTTCTACCACCAGATTTCGAGCTTTTTCGCTGACTGACACTAGCGATCTGATAGTGTCTGCACTACCTAACAGTGCTCTTGTATCACCTTTGTCTGCTGCCGTTAAGCTTAAAAACATACTTTTATTGATATGCAAATTAGCCTCTAGGTGCTATGGGGGCGTCTTTTCAGCACCTAGAGGCTCCGTCTACTCACTATTTCTGCCGCCCACCGCGTCCCTCCAGCCCGCCCCGCTCCTCTTGATTGACAGCCAACCTCGCTCCATCTCGAATTCCAGCACCTGCGCTTCTGTATTCGGCGCAGTGACTGTCGGACCGCAGTGAAGATGCCGGCACAGGGATCGGTCCGACAGTCACTGCACCTGCGCCGAATACAGAAGCGCACGGCGCAGGTGCTGGAATTCGAGATGGAGCGAGGTTGGCTGTCAAATCAAGAGGAGCGAGTCGGGCTGGAGGGACGCGGTTGGCGGCAGAAATAGTGAGTAGACAGAGCCTCTAGGTGCTGAAAAGACGCCCCCATAGCACTTAGAGGCTCATTTGCATATCAATAAAAGTATGTTTTTAAGCTTAACGGCAGCAGACAAAGGTGATGCAAGAGCACTGTTAGGTAGTGCAGACACTATCAGATCGCTAGTGTCAGTCAGCGAAAAATCTCAAAATCTGGTGGTAGAAACCCTTTAAGGTAGACATAGATGTTTTTAGCCCATAGAATTAATATTGATTTGATATTGTGGGAGGTTACATGAGGGATTGGTTAATCCAATTATGTGTAGGTGTGTTTGGGGGTTGTGACACCCGATGGATTGGTCTCTTACCATTAGGGGAGGGGCTATATTCACTATATGTGGATTGTTATGGTCACTTGTTATTAGCTTGAAAAAGGCTACCATGTAGCCGAAACGTTGATGCTTTTTTGTGTACACATTCTTGTTAAGTACAAGAAATAAAGATGGAACAGGAGATGCTACCGTAATCGTTTTATGATTGCTGATCTGTGTATTGCTGAGGATCTGCAGTCGTGGTTGGGCTGGTGCATTCCGGTGTGGTCGATGAGGTCCGTGGGTGCTGCTCTTCAACTTTTATTATCCTCTGGATAGGTCATCAATATCAGATTGGTGGGGTTTCGACATCCAGCACTCCCATCGATTAGTTGTTCTTGGCAGCCGCTGGCAATAGAAACAAGAAAGTGGGGGCAGCACGACCACTACACAGGATGGAGCCTTCTGCTTCCTGCTGTTTTAAAACGCCTGATCGGTGGACGTTGCCAGGTGTTGGACAACCATAGATCTGATATTGCTGACCTAGAAAAGATCATTAATATCTGCAGGACCCTTTTAAGGGGAACCTATTGCCTCTACTATTCTTGTAAAAGTACTGAATACTAGACCAGAAGTGACTACCCACTGAAATCAGCGGCTTTGTCACTATACAATGCTGCCCTCAGCGAGCTGATTCTACACCTTGATTGGACATTACTTGGAAAAATACCTTTGTCTATATGGTCTCGCAGTTAGACCTCTTGTACACGACCGTATGGCTTTTTAAATATTTTGCGGTTCCCAAAAAAGATATCCGTAAAAAAATACGGATGACGTCCGTGTCCATTCTGTTTTTTGCGGAACGGAACAGCTGACCCCTGACAGAACAGTACTATCCTTGTCTGTTATGCGGACAACAATAGGGCATGTTCTATCTTTGAACGGAACGAAAATAAGGAAATGGAAGGCATACGGCGTACCTTCCATTTTTTTTGCAGATCCATTCAAATGAATGGTTCCGTATACGGAACGTAAACGTGTGAAAGAGGCCTTAACAATTCATAGCAGAGAAAAAAACAAGCCATGTGGATGAAAGAACTGCCTGTAGAGGTCAGAGACAGGACTTCCGATGCACTGAAAAAGAGCACATTGGCCTCCATAATTCTTAAATGGAAGAACTTTGGAACAACCAGGATTATTCCTAGAGCTGGCTGCCTCCTGCTGTTTGAGATGAGCTATAAGATCCTGTGTACAGATGGGAGAAATTTCCAGAAGGTCAACCATTACTTCAGTACTCCACCAACCTGGGGTTTATGGCAGAGCAGTCAGAAAGAAGCCTCTCCTCAGTTAAGAGACACATGAAAGGATGAAGATGCTTCAACAAAGTCCTGAGTTTGTTTTCACTTTCTCATTATGGGGAATTGATTGCCGAATGTTATGGGGAAAAAGGTAACCTTGTTTTATTTTAGGACAAGGCTGCAACATAAAAAAATGGGAGAAAAGTGAAAGGGTCTGAAGACTTTTCCAATGCACTGTATGTCCCGCTCTTGGAAAGTTATGGCTTGTCTGACGTATTCCTGTGTGTCCGGCCACTGTCGCAGATCCTCGTCAAGTGGTAGAAACAAATCGCACAACATGTTGCACTATTATTCCTGGCAAAATGAGGGAATTCATGATGACACTATTGCCCATCATGTGATGAGGCTGGCACTGCTGTTCTTTCCAGCCTTTCTGCCAACTGTATGTGAACACTTTTGGATAGTAAGGGTGCAGCCACAAGCTGCAGATTTTCTGGATCGCCTTATGTTCCACAGCAAATGGTGTGGATATTGTTACAGAAGAGATTGCAGGAATGCGGGTTTGCTGCAGGTATCACACCCTGCATTGCAAGAGGTGAAATTCGTTGCAGACACCTGCAACATAAATAGATATGCTGCCGATTTCAAATCAATACTGCACGTCGTTATGTGTGGATATTGTTACAAAGTGTCTTCACAGCATGTGTTTCCTAATAGCGTTTATGCTACGTGTCGCACTACCCTTAGGGGTTTCATTGAGGGCAAATTCATCCATACACCTGCCCGTTGGGCTCTAGACTGTATATGCTCGCTTCTCTGAGCCAATGATTTGCGCTGTGGCAGTTCTGTAAGTGAGCGTCCATATGATCACACTTTAGTGTAAAGGGGTATCCCCATCTTCATACCCATAGGCGGTTATACCTCTGCTAAGGATACAAGTTACAGAAACACTATAGCTTGCCATGTTGTTCCCACAACTCCCATTCACGGTATTGGAGCCATGGAAACAATGTAGCACAGCCTGCTTGGCTGTTTCTGGAGCTCCGACCAACACAACCAGGTGTATGGAGTTGGGGGGTCCTGTTCTTGAGATACATAAGGGTCCTAGGTATGGAACCTGCATCTATCAGACATTTATGGCACAAATTTATGAGATGGCAGTCCGGGATGGATTGGCCACAGATCTTATAGGGAAATTTCGATGCCCTCCTCTCTGCCATTGGCCGGTACTATGAGCTCTTAGCAGTAATTTAAAGGGTTTTCTAAGTTTTAAATACTGATGACTTATCCTCTGGATAGAGGAACAGCGTTTGGGGCAATATATTGTGCTGCACTGTGGTCAGTGCCGGTTTTAGACAAAGTGTGGCCCTGGGCAAAATTGAAAGTGGGGCCCCAAATCCTGAAATATTGGACCAGAAGTCTGACAGCACTTTGTAGGCACGGACAACGGTTGCAACCACAGCAGCTGACTGCAGAATGCCAAATTATATCTCTTAAGCCTTTCCACTGTAAACTGCTGATCTTGCAGCCTCTTTGGTTATGTTCACACAGAGTATTTTCTGTGCTTAAAAAAACCTAATGCAGAATCCACGTTTTTTATTATGTGTTTTTTTTTTCTCACGCATTGTATAACTATTTTTAATGCAGTTTTGCTGTGGATTTTCATTTCTTCCTATTTTCAATGGGAATTCTGGACATGGAACCCGCATGAAGAATGGCTAGGGCACTTCTATTTTTCCATGGTGCAGTTTATAAAACCACAAGCTCAAAAAAGGGGTTGTCCCATCCGGGCCCCTGAACTGAAGGGAAAGCACAATGTGCATACACGGTCATCCTCCATTATACTATGAGTGCTCTTAAAATAGCTGATCACTGGCAATTCCATGGCAGTGAATGGAGATAATGCTATGCATGCACACTGTTATGGGGGATCTGTGGAGGACACACTGTTATGGGGGAGAGGGGATCTATGGAGGACACACTGTTATGGGGGGGGATCTGTGGAGGACACACTTATGGGGGGGGGAATCTGTGGAGGACACACTGTTATGGGGGGGGAATCTGTGGAGGACACACTGTTATGGGGGGGGAATCTGTGGAGGACACACTGTTATGGGGGGGGGGAATCTGTGGAGGACACACTGTTATGGAGGGGGAATCTGTGGAGGACACACTGTTATGGAGGGGGAATCAGTGTATGACATACTGTTATGGAGGGGATCAGTGGATGACACACTTATGGGGGATCAGTGGATGACACACTTATGGGGGATCAGTGGATGACACACTTATGGGGGATCAGTGGATGACACACTTATGGGGGATCAGTGGATGACACACTTATGGGGGATCAGTGGATGACACACTTATGGGGGATCAGTGGATGACATACTGTTATGGGAGATCTGTAGATGAAATAGTTATAAGATTAGGTGCACTACTGTGGTGGATGCAAACATTAACTTCTGACTAACCCTCACACTGATGTTAAAAATGAGACAATAGCCAGTATATCCTTATATTAAGGACACCTGAGCCCGCACACCACGCCAAGGTTTCTCAAGTGGCACGGGACCTAACGCTAAACCTACCTGTCACGACTGTGACTGATCCAGACAGGTCTGGGAGGAGAAGGTCGCAGCGACTTGCTACTCGCGATAGCTTGTGAGTTTGCTCCGTGGTTCAGGGTATGTCATCTGGGTTTTGCCTTGTGAACCTTTTTGTCCTGACTGGGAGTTTGTAGGCATCCTTCTCAGGTGAGTCCTGTCTGCCACTCCCAGCTACTATATTAGTTTCAGTTTCACTTGCAGTCATTGCCAGATATAGTCCTTACTTCCAGTGCTACTCTGACCTTGGAAGGAGATTGTTTGATGGTGTTGCTGTGGAGCTCTTGTCCGGCGTGGACTGTCGTGTTTGGGATCGCCTTCTCTGCTCGTGACTGGATAAGTCTATCTCTGCTGTTGTTTGTTGCTGTCTTCCCCTGTTGTTTTCCTAGACGTGAGTGATGGTGACTAGCGCTCCCATCGGCCTTTCCCCAGTCCAGTCTTGTTAGGGCGACTGAGGGTTTAGGCATTCTGCTCGCCGCACGGGTTCACACCCCGTCTAGGGTATCAGGGCAGACAGGTGCCAGCTTAGGGTTAGTCAGGGGTGGCCATTCTATTTCCCATCCGTAGATAAGGGTCCCCCTTCCCCTCCGTCTGGTGCGACACGACTGCTGCTGGGTTAGCAGTCGTGACAGTATATCTGGCCTTTTAAAAAAAAAAAGTGACATTTCTTTTTTCTTTCTTCCTTTTTTGCTTGCTGTTTTGCTTTGTATTTTGTCTGTTCCACTATGGATCCGGTTTCGGTTTTGGCGAAACAATTACAGGGGTTATCCCTTGAAGTGGCAGGATTAAAAGCAACAGTGCTGCAGCAGCAATCCTTGGGTTCCACCGTTGCTACGGGAAACCAAGGTACTCCTGAGCCAAAAGTGGCTTTACCTGATAGGTTCTCAGGAGGGAGAGACCAATTTGTAACCTTCAGAGAAGCTTGCAAATTGTTCTTCAGGTTACGCCCTAGATCCTCCGGTGGTGTGGAACAACGGGTGGGCATTGTAATTTCTCTCCTGCAAGGAGATCCGCAGGCTTGGGCTTTCTCCCTACCATCAGACTCTCCGGCCTTACGATCAGTGGAGGAGTTTTTTGAAGCCCTGGGTCTCGTATATGATGACCCGGACAGGGTCTCACTGGCTGAGTCTAAGCTACGTAGACTTCGGCAAGAGAACCGGTCTGCTGAACTATATTGTTCCGAATTCCGTAGGTGGGCTACTGATACGTTATGACTTGGCCCTTAGAAGTCAGTTCTGCCAGGGGTTGTCTGAAAAATTAAAAGACGCGCTGGCGGTATACGAGGTCCCTGGGTCTCTTGAGGCTGCTATGTCTCTGTCCATAAGAATCGACAGACGGCTCAGGGAGAGACTATTAAATTTTACGGAGGCCTCTATAGGGCAGGGATCGGTCTGTTATGGTCCAGTCGAACCAATGCAAATAGGGGGCGCCACTAGACGGGTGAATCCTCCTAAGTTCCGCCGTAGTTCAGAGGTTTGTTTTCGTTGTGGGGGGAGGGGTCATTTTGTAAAGGTTTGTCCCTCAGAACCCAAGAGACCACAAACAAAGGAGCCGCCGGAAAACTAGAGTCCCCAGATTGTGCGGAGGAGAACAGTCTGTGCGTATTCGTTTCCTCCATACGCATGTCTCAGTTTTTGTTGTCTGCTACCGTTGAGGCGGGCAATACAACTGAGATCTGTTCCGTCTTTTTGGACAGTGGGGCGGGGGTCAACTTGGTGGATTCACGGTTTGCTCAGGCTCTGGGTTTTACTCCAGAACCGGTATGCAGAACTATTCCTGTTTTTGCCATCGACTCCTCCCCTCTTACTCAGAGAGAGTTAACTCAGATCATCCATAATATCCATCTGCAGGTAGGCGACCTCCATAAAGAGCATATCTCTTGTTATGTCCTGGACGGTCTTCCGGCTCCTATGGTATTGGGGCTTCCCTGGCTGGTGACTCACAATCCAGTGGTGGATTGGCAGGCAGGGGAGATTGTGGAGTGAACATTGTAAGGACAACTGCTTGAGTAGTAGGTGCTCTACACTCTCTGTAACATCTTTACCTGCCTTTCTGTCATATTTTATGGATGTGTTCTCTGAGAAGGGTTGTCAGGGGTTACCACCTCATCGTCCATATGATTGCCCGATTAATCTATTACCTGGGGCAAAACGACCTAAAACCCGGTTATACAATCTTTCCGGCCCGGAGAGGAAGGCTATGAAAGATTATATTTTGGAGAGTTTGGCTAAGGGACACATCAGACCCTCTTCTTCACCTGTGGCTGCAGGGTTCTTTTTCGTTAAAAAGAAAGATGGGGGCCTACGTCCTTGCCTGGATTTCCGGGAATTAAACCGGATAACTATCCGAGATCCCTATCCTCTTCCTCTCATTCCCGACCTCTTTAATCAGGTTGCTGGTGCTAAATGGTTCTCCAAAATGGATCTCAGAGGAGCCTATAACCTGGTTCGCATCAAAGAGGGGGATGAGTGGAAGACGGCTTTTAATACTCCGGAAGGGCATTATGAAAATCTGGTCATGCCATTTGGTCTTACTAATGCGCCTGCGGTATTCCAACATTTTGTCAACGATATTTTTAGTCACCTTATCGGGAGATTTGTTGTGATATATCTTGATGACATCCTGGTCTATTCCCCGGATCTGGATACACATAAGATCCATGTGAGACAAGTGCTGCAGATATTAAGGGCCAACAAATTGTTTGCTAAGTTAGAAAAATGTGTGTTTGCCGTAAAAGAACTGCCATTTCTGGGGTATGTGTTGTCAGATTCAGGTTTCCGCATGGATCCAGAGAAAGTCCGGGCGATTATAGACTGGGATCTGCCTGAGAACCTGAAGGCATTGCAACGCTTCCTGGGGTTTGCTAATTTTTATAGAAAGTTTATAAAGAACTATTCCTTGGTGGTCAAACCACTGACGGACATGACCCGAAAGGGATCCGATTTTTCCAAATGGTCACATGCAGCCAAAACTGCTTTTGCATCTCTGAAGGAAAGATTCACCTCGGCCCCTATTCTCGTACAGCCAGATGTCTCGCTTCCTTTTATTTTAGAGGTTGACGCATCAGAGGTGGGGGTGGGAGCGGTACTATCTCAGGGCCCGTCCCCTGGTGAATGGCGTCCGTGTGCTTTCTTTTCGAAGAAATTGTCTACTGCAGAAAGGAACTATGATATTGGCAACAGGGAACTTTTGGCTATTAAGTTGGCTTTTGAGGAGTGGCGTCATTTTTTGGAGGGGGCGGTTCATCCCGTCACGGTGATTACTGATCACAAAAACTTATTATATCTGGAGTCTGCTAAACGTCTCACCCCTAGACAGGCTCGGTGGTCATTATTTTTTACTAGGTTTCATTTTGCAGTAACCTATCGCCCAGGGGCAAAAAATACTAAGGCGGATGCATTGTCTCGAAGTTTTCCTGGAGGGGGTGATGTTGAGGTACCAGAGCCCATTTTGCAAAAGGGGGTGGAGGTCTCTGCATTACACTCAGGTTTGGAGGGGAGGGTGTTGGAAGCTCCGGGGGACGCCCCGGCCTCCTGCCCCTCGGGTAAACTGTTTGTGCCAGAAAATTTACGACTGGAGATACTAAAAGAACTCCACACTGGCAGGACACCCAGGTAGTAGGGCAACCTCTGAGTTAGTGTCTCGTCGGTTCTGGTGGCCTAAATGGCGCCAGGAGGTGTTGAATTTTGTGTCTGCATGTGCTACCTGTGCTCGTTCTAAGGTAGATCATACTCGTCCGGCAGGGCGTCTTTTACCTCTGGCCATCCCCAACAGGCCTTGGACGCACCTGTCAATGGATTTCACTACGGATCTACCAGTATCAGCAGGGAAGACTGTTATTCTTGTAGTTGTTGACAGATTCAGTAAAATGGTGCACTTTATTGCTCTTGCCGCATTGCCTAATGCTGACACACTGGCTCAGGTTTTTATTGACCACATCGTGAAGCTTCACGGGGTCCCTTCCGATATTGTTTCGGATCGTGGTACCCAATTCGTTTCTAAATTTTGGAAAGCTTTTTGTTCTCGTTTAGGGGTTCATCTGTCGTTTTCTTCATCTTTCCATCCACAGTCCAACGGTCAGACTGAACGTACCAATCAAAACCTAGAGACATATTTGAGATGCTTTGTTTCCGAAAATCAGGAGGAATGGTCATCTTATTTACCGTTAGCCGAGTTTGCCATTAATAATCGTCGTCAAGAATCCACCGATAAGTCACCATTTTTTGGTGCGTATGGTTTCCATCCTCAGTTTTGTACGTTTAGTGAGGGGGGCCGTCTGGGATTCCCGAGGAGGAACGATTTGCGTCTTCACTTTCTTCAGTGTGGCAGAGTGTGCAAGAAAGTTTGAAGAGAATTGGTGGTAGATACAAACGTGCGGCTGATACAAACGTGCTGCGACCTTGGGGTGAATGACTTGGTGTGGTTGTCTACCAGAAATATCAAGTTGAAGGTTCCCTCGTGGAAATTAGGTCCGAGATTTATTGGTCCTTATAGGGTAATTAAGATCATTAACCCGGTGGCTTTTCGTCTGGAGCTACCTCAGACTCTAAGGATCCATAATGTCTTCCACAGATCTCTGCTTAAGAGATATGTAGAACCTCCTGAACCATTGCCACTACCGCCTCCACCGGTGGTTGTTGATGGCAGTCTTGAGTTTCATGTAGAAAAGATTGTTGATTCACGATATGTTCGCCGCTCTCTTCAGTACCTGGTGCACTGGAAAGGTTATGGTTCCGAAGAGAGAATGTGGGTTCCAGCATCAGAGATAAAAGCGGACAGACTCATTCAGGTTTTTCATAGCTCCCATCCGGAGAGGCCTGGTCTTGAGGGTCCAGGGGCCCCTCGTAGAAAGGGGGGTACTGTCACGACTGTGACTGATCCAGACAGGTCTGGGAGGAGAAGGTCGCAGCGACTTGCTACTCTTGATAGCTTGTGAGTTTGCTCCGTGGTTCAGGGTATGTCATCTGGGTTTTGCCTTGTGAACCTTTTTGTCCTGACTGGGAGTTTGTAGGCATCCTTCTCAGGTGAGTCCTGTCTGCCACTCCCAGCTACTATATTAGTTTCAGTTTCACTTGCAGTCATTGCCAGATATAGTCCTTACTTCCAGTGCTACTCTGACCTTGGAAGGAGATCGTTTGATGGTGTTGCTGTGGAGCTCTTGTCCGGCGTGGACTGTCGTGTTTGGGATCGCCTTCTCTGCTCGTGACTGGATAAGTCTATCTCTGCTGTTGTTTGTTTGTTGCTGTCTTCCCCTGTTGTTTTCCTAGACGTGAGTGATGGTGACTAGCGCTCCCATCGGCCTTTCACCAGTCCAGTCTTGTTAGGGCGACTGAGGGTTTAGGCATCCTGCTCGCCGCACGGGTTCACACCCCGTCTAGGGTATCAGGGCAGACAGGTGCCAGCTTAGGGTTAGTCAGGGGTGGCCATTCTATTTCCCATCCGTAGATAAGGGTCCCCCTTCCCCTCCGTCTGGTGCGACATGACTGCTGCTGGGTTAGCAGTCGTGACACTACCTGTACCGTATGGGTAGTACCAGGAGCCAGTGGGAAAATTACAGCAGCGTAAGGTCCAACTCACAGCACAGCTCCCAGTTCCCTCCAGTGTGACTAACCACACATACAATGGGAGGAGGCTTAGGCTAGGTCTACACAACGACATGTGTCGCGTGGTTCGTCACACTGGAGGGGACTGGGAGCTGTGCTGTGAGTTGGACCTTACACTGCTGTAATTTGCCCACTGGCTCCTGGTACTACCCATACGGTACAGGTAGGTTTAGCGTTAGGTCCCGTGCCACTTGAGAAACCTTGGCGTGGTGTGCGGGCTCAGGAGTGTCCTTAATATAAGGATATACTGGCCAATGTCTCATTTTTATCATCAGTGTGAGGGTTTGGGCTCGTGTGCTGCCCGTTGACTTATTGCGGACCCGCAATACACTGGCACCGTTCTGTGGCCATTCAGCATCACGGATGTGGACCCATTAATTTCAATGGGTCCGCAAATTCGGAGATGCGGAACGGAACACTACGGAGTGCTTTCTCGGGTTCCGTTCCGTGCTTCCGCACTGCAAAAAGATAGAACTTTCTAAAAAATTTTTGCAGAACGGAAGGATCGTTGACCCATTCAAGTGAATGGGTTTGCGATCCCCATGCGCCTTCCCCAAGGATGGTGCCCGTGCATTGCGGACTACAATTTGCGATCCACAGCACGGGCTTCACACGCTCTTGTGAACGAGCCCTTAGTCAGATGTTACTGTTTGCATCCACCACAGTAGTGCACCTAATCTTATAACTATTTATTCTATGCATTATTCTACATCCACACATTTTACCATCTGGTGTAGGATGTCTCTGTGGCACTTCTGGTCTGCTGCGGGCATCCTCCATTGTATGCATTTTTTGCTGGGGATCGCAACAGACCACAAGTGCAGTATCTGCTCCCCCGAAAATAAATGTGCAACTGCATTTGGGGTTGAGCATTTCCTGCCTTTTGAGACCATGTATTTTTGTCATTTAAATCAGAGATCTGTAGATGACACACTTATGGGGGGATCTGCGGATGACACACTGTAAATATGTGGATGAGGCACTGTGATGGGGGATCTGGTTGTAACACTGCCGCCGTTCTGCCAGATTCCTATACCTTGGCAGAACTCTATACTGGAAGTGACGCTGCCACACCGGAAGTGATGCGGCCGCACAGGAATCAGCTGGAGAAGGGTGTGTGCGGCGCTGCGCAAGCGCACATCTACTGGATTAGCAGAAAATCATTGCAGCGCCACGGGAGAAGGACTTCATGCACGAAACCGTACACCACGCATGCGCACTTAGGGGTAGGTAGATTTTCCAGCGCAAAATGTTCCATCAGATCTCCCTACCCCTGAGTGCGCACGCAAATCATCAGGAGCAGTTCATCCTTACCGCAGAGCCGAGTACTGGATATTGGGGTAGTATATGTGGCGACCTCGATATTCTGCACTCAGCTCTACGGTAAGGATGAACTGCTCCTGATGATTTGTGCGCACTCAGGGGTAGGGAGATCTGATGAAACATTTTGTGCTGGAAAATCTACCTGCCCCTAAGTGCGCACACACGGTGTACGGTTTTGCGCATGAAGACCTTCTTCTGCGGCACTGCAATGATTTTTTGCTAATTCAGTGGATGTGCGCTTGCCCAGCACACACCCTCCTCCAGCTGATTCTTGTACGGCCGCGTCACTTCCGGTATAGCGTTCTGCCAAGGTATAGGAATCTGGCAGAACACCGCAAACTGTGACATGGCTCTACAGATGCCTTTATTAGCAGCCCTGTTCTGCCCCCCCCCCCCCCCCAGTACTGAAAATAAAAAGACACTGGTAATTTGGATTTAGATGTGGACCTCAGATTCTTAATCTATACTCCAACGTCCCGCCCACATTAACAGTGCAGACCACCTAAACAATGCCATCTTCATTAGTTTAAAGGGGTAGTCCGGGTTCAGAGCTGAACCCGGACATATCCCCATCTTCACCCCTCTGATATAAGTATCGGAGCATTTATGCTCTCCCTTGCTGAATCTCGCAGGGCTAGGGCTTGTTTGTTTACCTCCGCACACTACACTGATGGGCGGAAGCCTCTGCCTAGCATTCAGTGACGTCACTGGGCTCTCAAGCACCACATGAGCACGCCGTTTGGTTGCAGACCTAGCGCATACTGGAGTCACACATAGCTCCCATAGAGGGAACGTGGACCTTGTATAGACAACACACACAGGGGGAAGAAGGAGCTCACAATGGGAACTCACAGATCAGTGATCATCAGTACTTGAGGGCAGTGCAGGGCTGTTACAATGAGAGTGTGACCCCAGCAGCCCTGCACCCTCTTCCACAGACACTGCCTCAGGTTTTTAACTGGATGGACTTACCAGCTGGAGAGGGAGCAGGGCACTTGCTTTGATAATAGGGTCCTGGAAGCCCCTGCAGTCCAGCAGCTGAGGTCAGAGTCTGGGGGTTGGATGGAGCAGAAGGCCCAGTCATCCCAGTCTGGTTTGGGCCTTGCAGCCAGGAACAAGTGGGGGCAGAGCTATGTTAGCTCCGCCCACAAAGAACATCCTGATGCTGGTCTGTGCCATAAGGATTGTGAATAATGCTATGGAGTCACTGTGCGGGAAAGCTTGGGGGACCCTATGTAGCATGTTAGAGAGGCACCTAGAGTTAAATGCAAAAAAAAAAGGCTCCCACTGTCAGCACAACTATCAAACTGCAGAAGGCCCCTTTCGGAAATGGGGCCCTGGGCAATTGCCCTGTGTGCCCCCCCCAATGCCGGCCCTGACTGTGGTATATGGTTTTGCTGGGATGGTATTTTGTGCTATGGTATTGCTGACCCCGCCTACTTGCGTTTCTATGATCAGCTAGTTAGGCTAGGTCTACACGACGACATGTGTCGTGCGACAAATAGGGCACAACTACACTGCAACATTTGTCGCACGACAATTTTTATAATGATAGTCTATGGTGTCGCCATGCGACACGCTGCTATGGTCGTAGAAAAATCCATCTTGAGAAATTTCCCTGTAGGATCTATGGCCAGTCTGCCGTTGCATTGAAGTGGATGAGGCACTCATGACTACCACAGCCCCTTTAAGGCTAGGTCTACACGACGACATTTGTCACGCGACAATTTTTATAATGATAGTCTATGGTGTCGCACTGCGACGCGACAGTTGCAAAAAATCCATTCGAGATGGATTTTTCTGCAACCGTCGCATGGCGACACCATAGACTATCATTATAAAAATTGTTGCGCGACAAATGTCGTTGTGTAGACCTAGCCTTAAAGGGGCTGTGGTAGTCATGAGTGCCTCATCCACTTCAATGCAACGGCAGACTGGCCATAGATCCTACAGGGAAATTTCTCGGGGGGACAATGCCCAGGGGGCCACCTGAGCCCTCCTCATGGCTGTTATACATAATTAGGGATGAGCGAATCAACTTCGGATACTTCATCCGAAGTCGATTTGCATAAAACTTCTTTGTAATACTGTATGGAGCAGGCGTGATTCAATCATCCCTATACATAATGATGTCATGCTCTCATTAATTAAAGTGACTGTCACCACGATCAACCCTATGCAACCATACATATAGCCTGGTAGGGTTGATGATGCTGATTAAAAGGATACCTTTCTTTTCTCTGTAGTAACCTGCGTTCTTGAGAAACTTTATTAATATACAAATGAACTATTGGAGCACCAGGAGGCAAGCTTAGGCTACTTTCACACTGCTGTTTCTGGGTCCGCCTGTGAGATCCGTTTCAGGGCTCTCACAAGCGGCCTCAAACGGATCAGTTTAGCCCCCAATGCATTCTGAATGGATAAGGATCTGTTCAGGATGCATCAGTTTGGTTCCGTTCCACCTCCATTCCGCTCCGGAGGCGGACACCAAAACGCTGCTTGCAGTGTTTTGGTGTCCGCCTGACGATGTGGAGCCAAACGGATCCGTCCTGACTTACAATGTAAGTCAATGGGGACGGATCCGTTTACATTGACACAATATTGGTGCAATTGTAAACTGATCCTTCCCCCATTGACTTTCAATGTAAGTCAGGACGGATCCGTTTGACTTACACTTTTTTTTTTACTTGGTTATGCAGACGGATCCGTACTGAACGGATACCAGCGTTTGCATTATAGGTGCGGATCCATCTGTGCAGATACCAGACGGATCCGCACCTAACGCAGGTGTGAAAGTAGCCTTATGCGGTTTCAGCACTGCTCCAGTGCTAGACCAGATGCGCATGCACGATGTTGCTACTGTACATTGTGATATCCTAATGCATGAGGTTACTACTGTACTATGGTAAAGCTTTTTAATGCTCCCCATTCTCATTGGTGAGAGTGGAGGCTCAGGAGAGAGACAGGTGATAATACTGCAGCCACTTCTGGGTTCTCCTGTGGAAGCAGAGGAGCCTGGCTGCTTTTATTGCGATTTCCATAGGGTGAAATCGGACATGTGAATGCAAGGTATTGGAGTGGATTCATGTTGGCAGGTACCCGGGCACAGAGGTTCAGTACATGGGCACACTGTCCTCCAAATAAGAAGTACGTCACTCGTGCTCCTGAGCATGGCTAGTGTGAGGTGATGGCGGGAGGAGGGATGCTACTAGTGACTGAAGTAAGTGACGGAGGGGAGCAGAAAGTGCCTGTGTGAGCCGAGGACAGCAGCAGCAGGTTACACCCCCTCCCTGGCTGGAGACTGACATAGGATTGAGTGCAAAGTAAGCCCCACAGCACCCACCCCCTTTCCCAGCAGAGCAGCCTGCAACCATTCATATCAGCATACACACGCACATAGAAATATGTATATGTGGAGAATGCCCTGCACGTCGAGGAAGTGTGCCGCCATTTCATGGGAGTTACTTTGTAGCCAGTCCTGAGAGGACTCCGTGTGCAATGAGCCTCTGCCGGACTTTCTCTGCCAGGCTCATGGTCTTCCCTGTCTTTTCCGTGGGATCCTCCCCTATTCTAACCTGAGCTCGTCTCCACAGCGAGGACACCGCAGCCCTAGCAAGGTAAGCGGCTGTAATGGAATGATGGTGGTGGTAGTGGTTGCCGAGCTGGAGGTGGGGGAATGTGCAGCATTAGGCATTGCGCATGTTGGGCAGTCATGTTTAAAGAGTAAGAGGGAGGGGACAGCTGCAAAGAGCAACTTTTAGGGAGCCTTCCATGGCGGAAGAAGTCTGTTAATGACTGCAGCACACGGGCGTCCTGCCCAGTCATCCTCCATGTCACTTCTCAGGGGGGTCTAATGGAAATGTACTGGCCTCAGGCTGCACGTTGAGGGAGAAGACTGTAGGGGGCGTGGCTGTTGTTTACCTTCTGAAACTCACGGCTCCCATCGGGCAGCTCTGGGGGCGTCTTCTCGCTGCTAATCCCCACCATCAGCAGCAGCAGCTCGCCGCGTAAACAGCGCCATCCTCCACCTCACCTGCTGCTGGCAACGGCTCCCACATGCATCATGTTTTAAAGGGGGACTCTGCTTCCCACTAACAAAAGTTACCTAGTTAATGCCTCACTGTTTTCAAGAGCTCTGCTTGCTGTGTTATTGTTTCCTGGTCATGTGATGGCACCTGTGTGACAGTGACTTTGCTCTTGGCACACTTCAGCTCCTGTATGTGTTGGGCCTGTAGAATTGGGGTGAGGTGAGCAGTGCCTTCTTCTATATAGTTTCTGCATCACTAGTGAGTCGTGTCATCTCTACAGAGCGCCCCCTGCTGGAGCCCCGGCTTCTCCATGTCAGTCTCTACCTGCATCTGCATCACTGATACATCCAGGCAGGTGCTAGGACTTCATACACTTTTCTAGCTCTTTGCAGTAATGACCACTCTGTATCTCTCTTTGGTTGACGACCTCTGTGAGGACAGTCTCCATTTTGGTGGGTCGCATATCATAGAGTAATTTGTAGGTAGCAGTTGATTTTGCTCCCTGGCTGGTACACAGCACAGTGTGCAGCCAATAGCAGCGCTCCTGGCATTCAGCAGGGCTGGAGGGGTGAGAGAAAGCAGTAGTGATTGGTGGAGAGGACTTTGCTTGACTATTGGTTGCACGTGAAGGGGAAGCTAACAGCTTATATCACATCACAGGAGCTGCTGGGAGCTTCCATCTCGGCTCCTAGAAAGTTACTCAGTGCTGTCCTCAGTCACACTGCATATCTAGTGTTTGGTGGTACACATGGGGTACATTGTCCATAGGTGTCAGCGTTAAAGAGGTATTCCCGTCTTGTAAATTCATCCTCACCTGCTGCGTAGCTGTTCACTTCCTGGTTTTCTGCTTCTAAGGCTGGGCGGGGCTTAGGCAGTTTGAGTGACGGCTGGCCACACCCCCTTATGACATCACACTGAGCACTGAGTTCTTACGTGCGCGTTCATGTGGAGAGTATGACTCCTCAGTCTGGCAGCCTGCAGTGTCTGTGAGGGGACTGGTCACTCAGAGAGCCATGGGAAGTGAGCGCAGTGCACAGGAACATGTGGCTGTGATGCACAGGTTTAGGCTACTTTCACATCTGCGTTAGGTGCGGACCCGTCTGGTATCTGCACAGATGGATCCGCACCTATAATGCAAACGCTTGTATCCGTTCAGAACGGATCCGTTTGCATTACCATGATAATGCAAACGGATCCGTTTTTACTTACACTGAAAGTCAATGGGAGGCGGATCCGTTTTCAATTGCACCATATTGTGTCAGTGAAAACTGATCCGTCCCTATTGACTTACATTGTGTGTCAGGACGGATCCGTTTGGCTCCGCATCGTCAGGCGGACATCAAAACACTGCAAGCAGCATTTTGGTGTCTGTCTTCAGAGCGGAACGGAGCCAAACTGATGCATTCTGAACCGATCCTTATCCATTCAGAATGCATTGGGGCTAAACTGATCCGTTTTGGGCCGCTTGTGAGAGCCTTGAAACGGATCTCACAGGCGGACCCAGAAATGCCAGTGTGAAAGTAGCCTTACAAACCCATTCTGTGCATCAAAAACTATAATTCCATATTATACATTAGCTCAAAAGCTTGTCAGCTAGTAAATGTATAATCTGTGCTTTTGTCTCCAATAAAGCTTGACCAACCCCCACCCACCAGCACTGATGCAGATTTGTTTCCATTACAGCTGTACTCCAGTTGTGTATAAACCTTACACTATGTATCTTTATAGATGCACATACAGCTCAGCTACATGTGTCTACTCCAATCCCCAAACATTACTTTGGCTGAATGGCTTCCTATACAGCTCTGCTACATCTTTATTCTACTCCTCCACTAGCACTGTGTCTGAAAAGCTTCATATACAGCTCTGCTACATCTGTCTGTTTATCTCTTCAACCAGCACTGTGGCTGAACAGTCTCATATACAGCTCTGCTACATCAGTTTCTCTCTTCCACCAGCATTGATGCTGACCCGCCACATATACAGCTCTGCTACATCTGTCTATTTCCTTCCTCATTAGAACTGTGGCTGAACAGCAGCATATTCAGCTCTACTACATCTGATTCTCTCTTCCACCAGCATCGATGCTGACCCGCCACATATACAGCTATGCTACATCTGTCTATTCCCTTCCCCATTAGAACTGTGGTTGAACAGCAGCATATTCAGCTCTGCTACATCTGTTTCTCTCTTCCACCATCATTGATGCTGATCCGCCACATATACAGCGCTGCTACATTTTTCTCATCCCTTCCCCATTAGAACTGTGTCTGAACAGCAGCTTATTCAGCACTGCTACATCTGATTCTCTCTTCCACCAGCATTGATGCTGACCCGCCACATATACAGGTCTGCTACATCTGTCTATTTCCTTCCTCATTAGTACTGTGGCTGAACAGCAGCATATTCAGCTCTGCTACATCAGTTTCTCTCTTCCACCAGCATTGATGTTGACCCGCCACATATACAGCTCTGCTACATCTGTCTATTCCCTTCCTCATTAGAACTGTGGCTGAACAGCAGCATATTCAGCTCTACTACATCTGATTCTCTCTTCCACCAGCATCGATGCTGACCCGCCACATATACAGCTATGCTACATCTGTCTATTCCCTTCCCCATTAGAACTGTGGTTGAACAGCAGCATATTCAGCTCTGCTACATCTGTTTCTCTCTTCCACCAGCATTGATGCTGACCCGCCACATATACATCTCTGTTACATCTGTGTATTCCCTTCCCCATTAGAACTGTGGCTGAACAGCAGCTTATTCAGCACTGCTGCATCTGATTCTCACTTCCACCAGCATTGATGTTGACCCGCCACATATACAGCTCTGCTACATCTGTCTATTTTCCTCCACACCAGTCATATGGCTTTGTAAGTCCTGCTGGATGTCATAGAGTGAAACCTACCAACTCATACTAGTAAAGTAGCTTGTTACATAAGAATAGACAGTGCTGCTGCATTTTCAGAGAGAGACGTAGCTCCTTATTTTAGTTATTGGAGTATTTGTGTGTTTCTGTATACTATTTACAGCAGTGCTGTATTTGCAGCTAGGTCTAGAGTCTCTAGACCACCAAATTGCTGGTGTGGGAGGTGAATAGACCAATGTAGTAGTGTAGTATATGAAGCGGTTCAGTCACATTGCAGGTGGATAACAAGAGAAGACAGATGTAGCAGAGCTATATATGAGATGAGTTGGCCACCAAACTTGTGGGGGAGGAGAAGACAAACAAGTATTAGTGATGACCACAGTGCTTTTGGGGGAGGAGGGGTGGAAGACATTTATAAAAATTGTATTTCCAGCCAGTCAGTCTCACTACTGATGCTAGAGTGTACTTTCTTCCATCAAGATACATAGCTAGTACTGGAAATACAGCTGTATAGCATCTGCCATAGTAATAATTATTCTATTTAGCATAGCTTCTACTCCACCAAGAGGCGTGAACATCCTTGAACAATCAGTATTCTAATAAATATATATATATATATATATATATATATACACATTTAGTTTGTTTTTATAATACACATTATAAATTATGAATGGTTTCAGAATTAAAAATGTTTATTTTGAAAATAAAAGTTTGTAATTAGAATATTTTTTTATTTTTAAGGCACCTTATAATACTGTCACCTGGATTTTGTGTATGGAGCTGAGGACATGGGTTGCTAGATGGCCGCTAGCACATCCGCAATACCCAGTCCCCATAGCTCTGTGTGCTTTTATTGTGTAAAAAAAACGGTTTGATCCGTATGCAAACTAACCTGAGATGAGTCCAGCGTGAAGGAGCCCAGCACCGCCCCACATCCTCAGAATCTCCTCCTTGCTCCCCGACGTCAGAAAGCCAGAGCGCTGTAATCTCAGGATGCGCAATCACAGTTCGTTCCCTGAGGCTGATGCCAGCACAGGGAAGGAACACTATGACGATACTGCACATGCGCTGATCCCATATAAGTGAATGAGAGCATACTGCGCACGCGCGTCCCACGGTACCATTCATTTATATGGGGCCTACGGAAATAGCCAAGTCAGTGATCTATTTTTGTTTTCCCCATAAAAAGGAATGGAGGGCGGTTGCGCATGTGCATTACGACCTCCGTTCATTTCAAAGCACCATTCTCATTGTAGATGCGGGTCCCAGCGGTGAGACCCGTAACTATGAGACAATGATGACATATCATAGAGCTATGCCCCCATTGTCTGAGATGGCAATACCCCTTTAACCAATTGCTAATTGTTCACATAGGTTGGAACGATCAGCCATCGTGGGGATATATCTTACAGATATTTTCCTCCAGTGTCTTCTATTGGAATATCCATGTAACCAGAGTATGTGGTGTAACAGGGGCCACATAGTGGGTATCAATACCAATAAGTTGCATATTTGATTTTCTCTTTATAAAAAGCCTTTCACACATGTTGGTACATCTCATGACATCAAAAAATATCCAATACAGAAACAAAAATTTAGTTTTAATAAATAACTTTACTGTAAACATTATTAACATGTATATGTCGCAGGGAAATGATGAAAATGGAGATTCGATCAAATCCCTAAGGGCTCATGCACACGACAGTATTTTGCATTCAGTATACTGGCCGTTTTTTTGGTTCAGTATGCAGTACATATACTGAACCATTCATTTCAATGGTTCAGCAAAAAAAAACTGGCGTCTCCGTGTGCATTCTGTTTCAGTATTTCCGTACCGTGAAAAGATAGATCATGTCCTATACTTGTCCGCAAATCACGGTGCTTGGCTCCATTCAAGTCAATGGGTCCGCAAAAAAAATGGAACACATAGGGAAATGCATCCGTATGTCTTCCGTATCCGTTCCGTTTTTGTGGAACCATCTATTGAAAATGTTATGCCCAGCCCAATTTTTTCTATGTAATTACTGGGCATAACATTTTCAATAGATGGTTCCGCAAAAACGGAACGGATACGGAAGACATATGGATGCATTTCCGTATGTGTTCCATTTTTTTTGCGGACCTATTAACTTGAATGGAGCCACGGAACGTGATTTGCGGGCAATAATAGGACATGTTCTATCTTTCAACGGAACGGAAATATGGAAACAGAATGCGTACGGAGTACATTCCGTTTTTTTTGCGGAACCATTGAAATGAATGGTTCCGTATACGGAATGCAAAAAACGGCCTGCAAAATGAAAAAAAAAAATTGTAGTGTGAAAGAGGCCTAACTGTTTTTGTAAAAAGATTAATATTTTTGATAATATAATAATATGAAATAATATTGTTTAGATATTAAAAGTATTTATTTAGTAAACCATGCATTAATAAATGTAGAATATGTAATACAACAATAGTCATTGAAACACAAATTATTAAAGGAAACCTGTCACCAGGATTTTGTGCATAGAGCTGGGGACATGGGCTGCTAGATGGCCGCTAGCACATCTGCAATACCCAGTCCCCATAGCTCTCCGAGCTTTTATTGTGTTATAAAACCGTTTTGATCAATATGCAAATGAACCTGATATGAGTCCTGTATTCGGAGATGAGTCAAGCGGAAAGGAGCCCAGCACCGCCCCGCGTCCTCCGAATCTCCTCCTTGCTGGCTGACGTAACAGAGCTGGAGCGCCAAAATCTCGCGATGCGCGAGCTAGCGCATGCGTAGTTCGTTCCCTGTGCTGATGCCAGCACAGAGAATGAACATGATGCCGGCACTGCGCATGCGCTAGCTCGCGCGTCGCGAGATTTCGGCGCTCCAGCTCTGTGACGTCAGCCAGCAAGGAGGAGATTCGGAGGACGCGGGGCGGTGCTGGGCTCCTTTCCGCTGGACCCATCTCCGGACACAGGACACATATCAGGTTCATTTGCATATTGATCAAAACGGTTTTTTAACACAATAAAAGCGCAGAGAGCTATGGGGACTGGGTATTGCAGATGAGCTAGCGGCCATCTAGCAGCCCATGTCCCCAGCTCTATGCACAAAATCCTGGTGACAGGTTCCCTTTAAAGAAAGTAAGTGATTTGATCACCAAATCCCTTAACTGTTTTAGTGAAAAGTTTAATATTTTTGATAACATAATAATAATATGAAATAATATTGTAAGAAATAGGTATTTCAGCTGATATTTTTAAAAACAAAATATTTTTAGTGAAATTTTAAACATTTTTAGTGAATGTAATTAATAAATAATAATGTTCATTCATTTTTATTAAAACACGTTGTTGATTTATGGCATCTCGAGTTACAAAGTACGTAACTTTTTTTATAGGCACATCTTTTGTTTTACATTGTATTTTGGATTGTTCACAAGAACACTTCTTAAATCCTTGACCTCCAAAAAAGGATCATTTTCCTGCAATCTCACGCAGACTTAGGCTAAGTTCACACGAACGTGTGTGATCCGTGGCTGTATTGCGGCCCGCAAATCGCGGTCCGCAATACACGGCCACAGTTCCGTGTGA
Source organism: Bufo bufo (assembly GCF_905171765.1). Classification (NCBI taxonomy): domain Eukaryota; kingdom Metazoa; phylum Chordata; class Amphibia; order Anura; family Bufonidae; genus Bufo; species Bufo bufo. Next base: position 340,998,004 of record NC_053389.1, read on the forward strand.
ATTCCGCATCACGGATGCGGACCCATTCACTTCAATGGGTCCGCAAATCCGGAACGGCCGCACAGGACGGGACCCCTCGGAAGCACTACGGAGTGCCTCCGTGGGGTTACGTCCCGTACTTCCGTTCCGCTAAAAGATAGAACAAGTCCTATCTTTTAGCGGAACGGCCGGATCGCGGACCCATTAAAGTGAATGGGTCCGCGATCTGATGCGGCTGACCTACGGCCGGCGATCGTGCATTGCGGCCCGCTATTTGCGGGCCGCAGCACAGGCACGGGTCACACACGTTCGTGTGAACTCGGCCTTAAGGTTAGTTCGGGGAACTGTTTCGGTAAATGTTGTAGTAGCTATTTGAAGAGCGTCTCTAGGTAGCCAATCTTTCATAATTCCAACTGAGGTACCAATTTGGTATAAATTATTTTTTATATCTAATACGATCCCCACAATGTTATTTCCATCTAATGGGCCTCTATCTAACTTAGGTACATATACCAAAACTGTGAAATCCACTAACACATCTTTAAATTTCTTCAAAGAAACTTCTTTAATTTTTTAAGCTGATCTTTTCAGGTGTTTTGCAGCATTCAAATCTCCATTTTCATCATTTCCCTGCGATATATATTTAAATATAAACTTTAATTCTACAAGATAAGAAAGAATATTATTCAACATTTTTTTTTTTTTTTTTTTTTTTTTTACTTGCGTTACAAAAATTATTATTTTCTAAAGAGATGTCTTTGAACCAAGTCCTCTTTTGGTGGCCTTGCAATTGGTGCAATATTTTTTGGTAAAGTAGGCATGTTCGATTGCCATGTTGAATCTATTTTTCCTTCAGCAAAGTCAAGAATTCTAGATAGTATAGGCTGTAGAAATTCTTGAGAACGTGGTTCGTACAGGATTTTAACCACCCAGGCTTTTCGCGCCTTACTGTACTTGAATCTGTATTTCTTCTGTGGCTTCTCACCCTCTGTGTCGACAAATTCTTTTAAAACAGCCTGGACTCTGCCCACATTTAAATTGTGGTCCAAAACAGCTAGCGTGGTTCTAGCAACCATGGCATCATAATAAAAATGTACCCTTTTTGGCCGATACTTGAGTACACTCGAATGAAAAACCTCCAATTCACCGGTGTGGCAAAAAAAACTAAGATGTTGAATGTCCTTCAGAAGTGACTGATTAATAATAATACTTTTTAGTTTACCATATGCTGTTGAGTCGTCGGTGAGCCACTTTGTATCCTTTATCCCGGTTTCATGATGGCACCTTGAGTACTTATTGTCAGATTCCCATTTGTGAATATTTAGTACGTGTTGTAAAATGGACTTCCATCTGGCTATCAATTCAGCTGGGTCTGCATCACAGTTTCTTGAGCACCACCAAAGATGATTTTTAATTGATGGTATCCATGGTGACAGTGATGCACAATGTTTTGTTTTGGAAGCAGTTAGTAGCTTCTGTCCAACCGACTTGGCCAGATGCCATACATCGAATTGATGCCTGATAGGGGGATATTCTTCTCTTATTAGTTTGCGTATGCCTACATGACGATCTGTTGCCACTATTCGCACATTGACATCGCTAGCAATAACTCGGTCTATAGTTTCTTTGAACACTTTTTTTCTCCAGGCTTACAGAATTTGCCGGTGGAATAATCTGTTGTACACTGAAGTCCACTATTTGGTAAGCTCGGTCTCCATCATTGTATAAATACAATATTTTGCAGAAAATCCGGGGCTGTCGGATTGACTGTCCCCTGCCAAGCATACCGGTCTCCTTCCCAGTGTGGATATTATTTCAGCACAATCTTTTTTCCACTCATCGGGAATATATACTTTGGCTGGTTCCGGTAATGTGTCGACTGTGATATCATCGACATATTGATCAGCTGAAAGAAATGTTTTATTTTTTTGAAATGGCTACCGAACAATAGCACTGGACAATATAAGGTTGCCAGCCGCAATTCGATTTACTCTCGGCTGGCTGGTCCACAGTTGTTGAATGTGTCCACGTACACGTTGGATCGGCAATTAACCTGGATGTAAAATCTCTGATCGTCATATGAGTAAGTTTTGAGCCACAGGTTTTTCGGTATTGGCATGGAATCATAGAGACCAAACTTTCAAGGCAACTTTGAAAACAATACATTTTTATCTGAAACAGGGTCTTTTAGATCGCCACCGATAATATCCATTTGATCAGGATCTGTTGTTACTTCATCTTCATCAGCTTAATTTTCTCCACTCACTGTCTCTTCTGAAATATGCGCTGAAGGGGTAGCAGAACGCGAGTCCGAACTCAGGAATGATTCAGAGGTCGATTGGCTTTCTTCCGCTGTCCCATTATTTGTATCTGACGACTCCTTAGTATTGTCAAGATTTTTGGGAAAATGCTGGGGTGCCTGTTCAATCCATTTTCGGACTATTCCACGATCTTTTGGAAAAACATGCATTATAATATTTTTTCTTTTCTCCCTCCAGGTGTGTGTACAACCTTTTATTATGCACAAGAGCATGTTTTAAATTTTAAATTTAGTTATCTATAATATAAATAGACCAAAAAAAGTAAAAGTGATTATTATTTAAAAAATAACTTTTCAAACAAATTCACTATATAAATAGGTATGTCAATTTCAAATAATGAAGGCATATTGATCGCATATACACCCACTAGACCATAGATAAAAAAATTTTTTTTTAAATATGTAACCACGCATCCATCTGGTAAAAAGGCACAAGTAAAGTCATAAAGAGCTGACTTAGGCTACTTTCACACCTGCGTTAGGTGCGGATCCGTCTGGTATCTGCACAGACGGATCCGCACCTATAATGCAAACGCTTAGATCCGTTCAGAACGGATCCGTTTGCATTAGCATGAACAAAAAAAAATAATAATTTTTTTTTGTTCATGATAATGCAAACGGATCCGTTTTGACTCTACATTGAAAGTCAATGGGGGACGGATCCGTTTGAAAATTGAGCCATTTAGTGTCCTCTTCAATCGGATCCGTCCCCCTTGACTTACATTGTAAGTCTGGACGGATCTGTTTGCCTCCGCACGGCCAGGCGGACACCCGAACGCTGCAAGCTGCGTTCAGGTGTCCGCCAGCGGAGCGGAGGACAAACGGTGCCAGACTGATGCATTCTGGACGGATCCGTTCGGGGCCACTTGTGAGAGCCTTCAAACGGAACTCGCAAGCGGAGCCCCGAACGCTAGTGTGAAAGTAGCCTTATCTGACGAAGCCGCCCTCCGTTCACGAAAGTGCGTACATTGAAAATAAGCAAGCTATATAAGTGGGCTGCACTGAAGTACATGGGGGTGCCATCCGCACAAGCTATCAGAAGCACACAGATCATCCAACTGGGTCAGATCCCATAAAAATATTTGTAATAATAAGGCTACATGCAAACTATTATTTTTATTTTTTTTCCGTGTCCGTTATTTTTTATTTTGCGTATAGGATGTGAACCCATTCATTTCAATGGTTCCGGTAAAAATGTAGCAAACCGTGTGCTGTCCACATCAGTATGTCCGTTTTGTATCCCAAAAACAAAAAAGGACATGTACTTTTCTTGTCAGTTTTAGGCATTGTTACAATGGATTAAAAAAAAAAATTAAGGATGGCATACGGATGTTAGCCTTTTTTTTTTTTTGTGGATTAGCAATTTACAGACCTCAAGCCTAAGGTTACATGCACAAGACTGTTCTTTTTTTGTCCCCATCTGAGCTGCAGATTTTGCCACTTGGATGGGTACCCATTCACTTCATTGTAGCCACGAAAGATGCAGACAACACTCCGTATGCTGTCCGCATCTGTTGCTCCGTTACGAGGTCCGCATAAAGAATCTAATCTCTCCTATTCTTGCCCATTTTGTGTACAAAAATAGCAAGTTATAAGGGGTTGTGTTTCTGACCGTGCCTAGACCCAGAAATTTTTTTCACTACGGACTTAGGCCTCGTTTACATCACCGTTTCATGCAGGACTTTCGTCTCCGCTCAAAAATCATGTTCTGAGTGGACACCGAACTGACCCCATTATAGTCCATGGGGTATTTAGGCTCCGTTACGCTCAGTTAGGTCTCTGTTATTTGCAGAATCCGTCCTTTCAGTTTTCCTGCTGCTCAACGGAGCCAGAGAACGGAAAGGAGAAACTGTGATGTGAACGAGGTCTTATCAAGTTGAATGGGTATGGATTTGTCTGAGGCAGCCGCACGGATGTTGCCCGTGCATTGGGGACCGAAATTGCGCTCCCCAATGCACGGAACGGTCGACACACGTTAGTCTGCATAAAACATGATACTGATTGTCTGTATTTATGTCAACTATTTGAAAGGTCAATAGTATCAATTATGCTTCCTGCACACGACCTTGCGCGCCCCATGGCCGTCCTGCAGCCCGCAAATTGCGACCCGCAATGCACAAACACCGACCATGGGGCAGCTTCAGCGTCTTGAGGAACAATTTACTTTAATGGGTCCCGAAGCCGCCAATTCGGCAAAAACTTTGGAAATGTAATTTTGTTTTGCAGAATAGAAGTAGTGCTTCCATACAGTTCCATTCTATGCTTCCGTTATGCATCATTCCGCATCTCTGGAATTGCGGAACCATTGAAGTGAATTGTTCCACATACGTAATGCGTAATGCCACTAAACGATGCCCGGATATTGTGGGTCCGCAATAATGCCACGGAGGCAACCGGAGTAATTATTTCTGCAACTGATGTCAGTTAGTGGACTGGTTTCACAGCCATCTTGATCCAGTATATATATAAAAAAAAAAAAGGGGGTAACTATTTATTATATTATCAATATTCATTGAATTAAAACATAAAACATATCATTATGTTCATTACATTCATACAATCTACATTACACTCCATCAGTGATGGCCAGTTCGCCGTGTTCGGCCACGAACACATGTGAGCTGCCATCTTAACTCACAAGTCCGGCGATGCACAGGTAAGTCCTGAAATGAAATGCGGTCTCCGGGTGCAGGCAGTTTCTAGAACAGCCGGATGAAGGCCCTTGGCGGCTGTTCTCGGAACTGCCTGCTCCCAGTGACCGCATTTCACTTCAGACCGGCTCGCGCACAGGCACAGGTAAGTACTTACCTGTGAATCGCCGGACTTGTGAGTCAAGATGGCAGCTCGAATGTGTTCGCGGGCGAACACGGCGAACTGGCCATCACTGCACTCCATAGAATTATCCCTAGCGTCAATTCATTCCATAGTGTAACCCCCCCTAGTGTCACTACATTCCATAGAATGTAGAATAGCGTCCCTTCATTCAATATTTCCAACCCCCCAGCATCACTCCATTACATATAATTGTCCCCAGAGTCCATTCAGACAATTGAATTGTCCCAAGTGTCTATTTCACTGCATATTGTGCTCCCTAGCGTGCATTTCACTGCATAATGTTCTCCAACAGTGGCCATTACACTCCATATTGGTGTCCCAATTTTTCCCTGCAATCCATATTTGTGTCCCCTGTGGCCCTCCAATTCATAATGTGCTACCCTCTGTGTTTCTGAATTCCATAAAAGCGTCCCCTTTGTTCCCTCCACTCCACATTGGTGTCCCAATTTGTCCATGCAATCCATATTTTCGTTCCCTGGACCCCTCCAATTCATAATGTTCTCCCCTCTGTGTTTCTGAATTCCATAAAAGCGTCCCCTTTGTTCCCTCCACTCCATACTGGTGTCACATTTTGTCCTTGCAATCCATAATGGCGTCTCCTGTGCCCCTCAAATTCATAATGTCCTCCCCTCTGTGTTTCTAAATTCCATAAAAGCATCCCCTTTGGTCCCTCCACTCCATATTGATGTCCCAATTTGTCCATGCAATCGATATTTTTGTCCCCTGGGCCCCTCCTATTCAAAATGTCCTCCCCTCTGTGTCCCTCCATTACATAAATGCTTCCCCTTTGGTCCCTCCACTCCATATTGATGTCCCAATTTGTCCATGCAATCGATATTTTCGTCCCCTGGGCCCCTCCTATTCAAAATGTCCTCCCCTCTGTGTCCCTCCATTACATATATGCTTCCTCTTTGGTCCCTCCACTCCATATTGATGTCCAAATTTGTTCCTTGAATCCATAAAGGCGTCCCCTATGCCCCTCCTATTCAAAATTTCCTCCCCTCTGTGTCCCTCCATTATATAAATGTGTACCCTTTGTTCTATACAAAAGAATAAGTCTTACCCCATTCCATACTGCAGTTCCTCCTGATTTCAGAAGGAAGCCCTTTATATTCCAAAATCGTTAGTGGATTTGGTGGTGCATGTAAAAGTTATACTCACCTCTTATGAAATAGTCTCCCGGTCCTCCGATCTCTCTCAAGCTCGTCCGCACTCTCCACTTCCTTGCCCGATTTGTTTGGGCGGCCGCGCATGCGCTGAACTATATTCTTTTGTGCTGCGTTTACTATGGAGCCGTGCATGCGCGGCTCTATTTTAGACGCGACTCAAAGGAATATAGAATCTGCGCATGCGCGGCCGCAGTTTTTTTTTAGCAGTTTTTATGATTGTCAGTTTTTCCTCAACTAGTGTGTGGACTAGCTTCTGCGATGTCTCCTATACACGACACACTCATAGAAGATATCTGCTCTCCTGTCTCTCTCGAACAGCCCCTCAGAAGCTGAAGCTGCAACATGGAGAACATTTATACAGCAGTCCAGAGCAGTGTAGTTGTGAATCCATCCCTTGAGTGAACTTTCACCAGCGTCTCTGTAGTCACTCTCCCTGAACCTGCTTCCCCCTCCTACTACACCTCCCTAATTCCTAGACTTCTATGGGCAGCAGCTGTAACCTCACCTGTCCATGAGCTGATTATCTCTCAAAACTGATTTTAGCTGTGAAGTAAGGTTGTTACCCTAAACTATTTACGTAGATGTTTGAATTCATATGCCAATCACACATGGATACCTACAGGTGTATCTTGGCATGAAAGATTCAGAGCCGCATCAATAAGCTCCAGTCAACAACTTTATTAGTCTTGACATCCAAAAGTCTTAGATCGCACGGTAAATGAATCTATGCCTCCTTATAAGGTTTGATTAAATAGAACCTTTCATGGGAATTGTCTAGTTTAATTAAATACCTTTCCTTGCGGGGTACCCTCCGCTAATGCCTCTTGTATGCCCTGCTGTGCCCACCTGCAGTTTTCCCGCTGAGTATGTTAATCCTGAGCATCGGTACATGGAGGAGGAGACGCCAGGGTTTCTCAGTAGGCATCTCCTTCTCCCTGGCTGTGCCGCAGTCCAATCACAGCGAAGAGCGTCACAGCCAGGGAGAAAAAACAGCTCACCTTCTCTCTGGCTGTGACTCTCTCTGCTGTGATTGGAAAGGTATTTAATTAAACTAGAAAATTCCCATGAAAGGTCCTCTTTAAGCATGCATTTCAAGACAGTACATATAACATTACAATAACCCCAACATGAAATAAACTAAACTAACTAAAACATATACTGTACATGTGCACAATCCGATAAATCAAGAAATATGATCATATCTACCATCCAGCGGCCTTTTCTTGCACCGCTATGTGATGTTCCTTCTCCTGCTCTTGCTTCTTCTCCCCAACTATCTCTCTACTCACTGGACTCTTTTTATACACATTTTGGCCGTTGGCTATAATTTGGCCTGCTCTGATTGGTCATATCATGGGTACTTGTATATTTGTGATGGATTGTGTTGGTATACAGTCAGGTCCATAAACATTGGGACATCGACACAATTCTAACATTTTTGACTCTATACACCACCACAATGGATTTGAAATGAAACGAACAAGATGTGCTTTAACTGCAGACTGTCAGCTTTAATTTGAGGGTATTTACATCTAAATCAGGTGAACGGGGTAGGAATTACAACAGTTTGCATATGTGCCTCCCACTTGTTAAGGGACCAAAAGTAATAGGACAATTGGCTTCTCAGTGTGTGTTGTTCCCTCATTATCCCAATTACAATGAGCAGCTAAAAGGTCCAGAGTTCATTTCAAGTGTGCTATTTGCATTTGGAATCTGTTGCTGTCAACTCTCAAGATGAGATCCAAAGAGCTGTTACTATCAGTGAAGCAATCCATCATTAGGCTGAAAAAACAAAACAAACCCATCAGAGAGATAGCAAAAACATTAGGCGTGGCCAAAACAACTGTTTGGAACATTCTTAAAAAGAAGGAACGCATCGGTGAGCTCAGCAACACCAAAAGACCCGGAAGACCACGGAAAAAAACTGTGGTGGATGAATGAAGAATTCTTTCCCTGGTGAAGAAAACACCCTTCACAACAGTTGGCCAGATCAAGAACACTCTCCAGGAGGTAGGTGTATGTGTGTCAAAGTCAACAATCAAGAGAAGACTTCACCAGAGTGAATACAGAAGCTTCACCACAAGATGTAAACCATTGGTGAGCCTCAAAAACAGGAAGGCCAGATTAGAGTTTGGCAAACGACATTTAAAAAAGCCTTCCCAGTTCTGGAACATCATCCTATGGACAGATGAGACCAAGATCAACTTGTACCAGAGTGATGGGAAGAGAAGAGTATGGAGAATTATAGGAACTGCTCATGATCCTAAGCATACCACCTCATCAGTTAAGCATGGTGGTGGTAGTGTCATGGCGTGGGCATGTATGGCTGCCAATGGAACTGGTTCTCTTGTATTTATTGATGATGTGACTGCTGACAAAAGCAGCAGGATGAATTCTGAAGTGTTTCAGGCAATATTATCTGCTCATATTCAGCCAAATGCTTCAGAACTCATTGGACGGCGGTTCACAGTGCAGATGGACAATGACCCAAAGCATACTGCAAAAGCAATCAAAGATTTTTTTAAGGGAAAGAAGTGGAATGTTATGCAATGACCAAGTCAATTACCTGACCTGAATCCGATTGAGCATGCATTTCATTTGCTGAAGACACAACTGAAGGGAAAATGCCCCAAGAACAAGCAGGAACTGAAGACCGTTGCAGTAGAGGCTTGGCAGAGCATCACCAGGGATGAAACCCAGCGTCTGGTGATGTCTATGCGTTCCAGACTTCAGGCTGTAATTGACAGCAAAGGATTTGCAACCAAGTATTAAAAAGTGAAAGTTTGATTTATGATTATTATTCTGTCCCATTACTTTTGGTCCCTTAACAAGTGGGAGGCACATATGCAAATTGTTGTAATTCCTACACCGTTCACCTGATTTGGATGGAAATACCCTCAAATTAAAGCTGACAGTCTGCAGTTAAAGCACATCTTGTTTGTTTCATTTCAAATCCATTGTGGTGGTGTATAGAGCCAAAAATGTTAGAATTGTGTCGATGTCCCAATATTTATGGACCTGACTGTATATCCAAATAAGGCAGGTTGGATTATGACATCATTCTTTACTGACATTTATGACTTGTCCCCTAGCTACCCCTCAACAAATCTGATATTGTTTCTTGGGATATTGCACTAAGGAACTGGTTTTGTGGGTGATAATGATCAGTTCCCGTGTGTTCCATCACAGTTGTCTGACCACCTCCATACCTGGGATACAGAAACGCAACCATAGTATTGTAATTGTACACATGTATTTCTATATCTCATCGTAACCCCTTATTACTATTACCATTTCTATACATTCTGATTGGAATATTTGATATGGTATACATTGGTGTCGTTATAGGACTCGTACATGTCAACACTCTATGCCAGTATTTCCTACCTGACTTTTCTCCTGTGGCAAACACAGGAATGTCACAGGGATTTACTGAGGTGTTGGACATGCACATCCAGACCAGTTGTATCTAGGTAGGGTGAAAAGTTAGCTATTAATACCAGCACATTGATACGACTTTATATTAACAGTTTACTTCTATGAAGGAAATGAATCTGCAATTATACACTGTTTACGTTTGGTAACACGGTTAAATGATCAATTTATCCACAAAGTTTCTTTTATATTTCCTTGTATGTTTGTGAGTAGGGACATATTTGGATCAGCAGCAAGAGGGTAAGGTTCTGGTAAGCACTCTGTTGATTAGGGATGTCTAGTCCCCGACCAGGGAACATTAGGGACAGGGGAAAAGCACGCTGACCAGGAACTTATAGGGAGCCGTGCTGAATGGGAACAGAACTGGATTTGCAGTATTCTGCTGCTGCTACTCTCTGCGCAGCGCTCATTGAGCACTGTATAAGCTCCAGCACAGAAAACGGTTATAACTACTAGACTGCATACATTTATGTTGGGAGGGTTCACACCCCAGGACTGGGCCTTATCAGGTTAAACTGTCAGGTCTGAAGGTTTATTCAGTCTCATGCATTAGGGCAGGAGTGTAGCGGTCAGTCATTTATCTGCATGGCATTATGCCACCAGTAATATATATGTATGTCATGGCATTTTATAGTGGTTTTCCCCTCTGACAATACTTATCCCTATGTGTTTCTGTTAGGGTTCAAAATATTGGGACTACCAGAAATCACAAGAACAGAGGTCTGTATGTACCACATAAGAATGAGCTCCTGCAGTCCCATTCAAGTGAGTGGAGCAGTGGTCATGATGCTTATCACTGCTCCATTCTTCTGCAGCATGTCAGGTCCTCGGTTATCCTCCTAGTGCTGCTTGTTTAGAAATTGCAGCGGGGTGTGTCTGTATATGGCATTTGACCGCTGCAGCGAATCGCTGTCCTGTCTAATGCTTCAGTGATATTCCATATACCTGCCTGTCACTGACAGTGTGACATGCACATTGCCTTGCAGGTCCACGGAAAGTCACTGTTGCAGCCAATACTAACGCTAAGGACAGTGATTGGCTGCAGTGGTCATGTGCTTGTAAACGAGCAGGATTTGGAGCACCGGACCATCGCTGCAGAGAACAGCTCTGGAGAAAGGGGATAGAACAAGATCATTTTTTATTTTACTGCAGAGATTGTTTGTTTGACATTTTTATCTTAGACAACCTTAGTTTATTTTTGAGTGCACAAAGCGGCATATAGGAAGAATTGTGTAGGTGTATCACAACTTTTGAGTGAGATACGTGTAGCTTGAAATATTAAGCTATATTTATTTCTCATCAAAGTAGGAGGACTGTGCTCTAGTCCTGAAGTGTTTACAGCCAAAACATATTGCAGAGTATAATGTTACTCCATTAACATTAATATTCCGCCGTCACATCAATAAAAGGTCTTAGGCGGTGGTACATAAAAAGGGGAATTGCAAGTATATACAATACAGACATAACATCCAAAATTTGTATAGCTAAATCTATCCCAGGTGATGGGTACAGCAAAGTCTCATGTGGCTGATCCAGACTAAAGGATAATTGGCAAACCAACAGTTAATACAGGAATGGAAGTGTTCCTGCTGGAAAGTATACATGTTTGGGAGCAACCCCATATGTTGGCTGGAGAAAAAAGCAGATAACCTGGAAGCCCTGGAGAAAAGCAATATTGCATCGCTGAAACAAGGACAGACAGAATGCGCCTGCGGGGTGGAATGCAGACGCGGCGGAGGGGGAGTGCCCCTGGGCACCGGCCGTTGTAACGTACCTTCACAGACTCATTTGCATGCGGATTAAAAGTGTTTTTCTCCACAACGATGCTAGCAAGGAACAAACGGTAAGCACCGATTTAATAGGGGGGATGCCGTGACATAACACTGTTGTTAGGTTAATAGGGTGAATCTGCGTGAAAGACTCCCTTTAACCCCTTAAGGACATAGGACGTACCGGTACGCCCTATTTCCCGAGTCCTTAAGGACCAAGGACGTACCGGTACGTCCTGACTTCAAATCTGTATTCCGGCGCCCCAGGGGTTAATCGGAACGGGATTTCGGCTGAAATCATTCAGCCGGCATCCCGTAACAATGCAGGGGGGGGGGGGAGTCATTTGACCCCCCCCGTATCGGAGATCGCAGCAAACCGCAGGTCAATTCAGACCTGCGGTTTGCTGCGCTTTTTGCAGTTTCTGATCCCCGCGGTCCCTGACCGCGGGGATCAGAAACTTTAGAGTGGCTAAAATCAATATTTTTCACCCCCCCCTGCACCCCTGCACGATTTTATGCCGGCGGGTGGTGCGGGGGGGGGTTTCGCAGGCGGTGGGGGCGTTGCGGGAGGCGGGCGGTGCGACAGGCGGGATCGCGATCCCCCGCCCATGAACGATCGTTGGCTTCTAGTGGGTATACCAGGGTGCCAGCACATTGCTGGCACCCTGGTATAAACGGCTGACATCTGTGCAGATGTCAGCCGTTTAACCCTTTCCATACCGCGGTCCGTACGGACCGCTGTATGGAAAAAGTTAACGGTCATCGGTCAGGGAGCTCCCTCCCTCTCCATCGGGGGGCTGCTGTGCCTTTGCAGCCCCCCAATGGAGAGGGAGAGAGCCCCCCGACAGCCCCCAGAGAGCCCCCCTCAGCTCGTGCTTACCCTTCCCCGTCTGCGAAGTTCTGAGCAGACGGGGAAGGTTCCCATGGCAACAGGACGCCTGCTCAGGCGTCCTGCTGTCCATGGTGCTGAACAGATCTGCGCTAAAAGCATAGATCTGTTCAGTGTAAGTAAAATACAGTACAGAACAATATATATTGTACTGTACTGTATTATACAGACATCAGACCCACTGGATCTTCAAGAACCAAGTGGGTCTGGGTCACAAAAATGTAAAAAAAAGTGAAAAAAGTTAAGATAAAAAATAAAACATTTATCACTGAATAAAAATTAAAAAAATAAAATACACTACACATATTAGGTATCGCCGCGTCCGTAACGACCTGATCTATAAAACGGTCATGTTACTTTCCCCGCACGGTGAACGCCATAAAAATAAAAAAATATAAACTATGAGAAAATTGAAATTTTGCCCACCTTACTTCCCAAAAAAGGTAATAAAAGTGATCAAAAAAGTTGCATGTACGCCAAAATAGTACCAATCAAACCGTCATCTCATCCTGCAAAAAATAAGACCCTACTCAAGATAATCGCCCAAAAACTGAAAAAACTATGGCTCTTAGACTATGGAAACCCTAAAACATGATTTTTTTTGTTTCAAAAATGAAATCATTGTGTAAAACTTACATAAATAAAAAAAAAGCATACATATTAGGTATCGCCGCGTCCGTATCGACCGGCTCTATAAAAATATCACATGACCTAACCCCTCAGATGACCACCGTAAAAAAATAAAAACAAAAACAGTGTAAAAAAAGCCATTTTTTGCCATCTTACGTCACAAAAAGTGTAATAGCGAGCGATCAAAAAGTCATATGCACCCCAAAATAGTGCCAATCAAACAGTCATCTCATTCCGCAAAAAATGAGACCCTACTCAAGATAATCGCCCAAAAACTGAAAAATCTATGGCTCTTAGACTATGGAGACACTAAAACTTTTTAGGTATCGCCGCGTCCGTGACAACCTGCTCTATAAAATTACCACATGATAAAACCTGTCAGATGAATGTTGTAAATAACAAAAAAAAAACGTGCCAAAAAAGCTATTTCTTGTTACCTTGCACAAAAAGTGTAATATAGAGCAACCAAAAATCATATGTACCCTAAACTAGTACCAACAAAACTGCCACCCTATCCCGTAGTTTCTAAAATGGAGTCACTTTTTTGGAGTTTCTACTCTAGAGGTGCATCAGGGGGGCTTCAAATGGGACATGGTGTCAAAAAACCAGTCCAGCAAAATCTGCCTTCCAAAAACCGTATGGCATTCCTTTCCTTCTGCGCCCTGCCGTGTGCCCGTACAGCGGTTTACGACCACATATGGGGTGTTTCTGTAAACTACAGAATAAGGGCCATAAATAATGAGTTTTGTTTGGCTGTTAACCCTTGCTTTGTCACTGGAAAAAAAATATTAAAATGGAAAATCTGCCAAAAATGTGAAATTTTGAAATTGTGTCTCTATTTTCCATTAAATCTTGTGCAATACCTAAAGGGTTAACAAAGTTTGTAAAATCAGTTTTGAATAGCTTGAGGGGTGTAGTTTCTTAGATGGGGTCACTTTTATGGAATTTCTAATCTAGGGGTGCATCAGGGGGGCTTCAAATGGGACATGGTGTCAAAAAACCAGTCCAGCAAAACCTGCCTTCCAAAAACCAAACCGCGCACCTTTCACTCTACGCCCTACTGTGTGGCCGTACAGTAGTTTACGGCCACATATGGGGTGTTTCTGTGAACAGCAGAGTCAGGGCAATAAAGATACAGTCTTGTTTGGCTGTTAACCCTTGCTTTGTTAGTGGAAAAAATGGGTTAAAATTGAAAATTAGGCAAAAAAATGAAATTCTCAAATTTCATCCCCATTTGCCAATAACTCTTGTGCAACACCTAAAGGGTTAACGACGTATGTAAAATCAGTTTTGAATACCTTGAGGGGTGTAGTTTCTTAGATGGGGTCACTTTTAGGGAGTTTCTCCTCTAGGGGTGCATCAGGGGGCTTCAAATGGGACATGGTGTAAATAAACCAGTCCATAAAAATCTGCCTTCCAAAAACCAAACGGCGCACCTTTCACTCTACGCCTCGCTGTGTGGCCGTACAGTAGTTTACGGCCACATATTGGGTGTTTCTGTAAATGGCAGAGTCAGGGCAATAAAGATACAATCTTGTTTGGCTGTTAACCCTTGCTTTGTTAGTGGAAAAAATGGGTTAAAATAAAAAATTAGACAAAAAATGAAATTCTCAAATTTCCTCCCTATTTGCCAATAGCTCTTGTGCAACACCTAAAGGGTTAACAATGTATGCAAAATCAGTTTTGAATACCTTGAGGGGTGTAGTTTCTTAGATGGGGTCATTTTTGGATGGTTTCTATTATGTAAGCCTCGCAAAGTGACTTCAGACCTGAACTAGTCCCTAAAAATTGAGTTTTTGTAAATTTCTGAAAAATTTCAAGATTTGCTTCTAAACTTCTAACCCTTGTAACATCCCCAAAAAATAAAATATCATTCCCAAAACAATTCAAACATGAAGTAGACATATGGGGAATGTAAAGTCATCACAATTTTTTGGGGTATTACTATGTATTACAGAAGTAGAGAAACTGAAACTTTGAAATTTGCTAATTTTTCCAAATTTTTGGTAAATTAGGTATTTTTTTTGTGCAAAAAAAATAATTTTTTTGACTTCATTTTACCAGTGTCATGAAGTACAATATGTGCCGAAAAAACTGTCTCAGAACGGCCTGAATAAGGCAAAGCGTTTTAAAGTTATGAGCACTTAAAGTGACACTGGTCAGATTTCCAAAAAATGGCCTGGTCCTTAAGGTGAAAATGAGCCCGGTCCTTAAGGGGTTAAGCGTTATTCAAGGAAAAAGATATGCAAATTAATCCCCTTTCCAAAATAGAAAGCTGAGCCTCTGAAGCCACTGGTAGCTATCCATTAAGTCAATGCTTGATCTTTTAAACAGGCCTTGAATCATAACTTGGATGATAGGTAAGCCAGTACCTCATCTACAGACAGCTATTTGAGGTGTGATTACCCCTCATCATTGCAGAGCTGAGAGAACTAGCTTAAAGGGGGTGTGTCACTTCAGCATATAGCATATCATGTAGAGAAAGTTGTTACAAGCCACTTACTAATGTATTGTGATTATCCATATCGTCTCCTTTACTGGCTGGATTCATTTTTCCATCACATTATACACTGCTCATTTCCATGGTTACAACCACCCTGCAATCGAGCAGTGATGGTCATGTTTGCACATTACAGGAAAAAGCACCAGCCTATGTGCGCTCCCACCGGCATGGCCCTCAGAGAGACTAGCCCTTTTTCCTATAGTGTGCAAGCACAGCCACCGCTGATGGATTACAGAGTGGACATAACCATGGAAAAGAGCAGTGTATAATGTGATGGAAAAATGAATCCAGCCAACAAAGGAGGCAATATGGACAATCACAATACATTAGTAAGTGCCTTGTATTAACTTTATCTACATGATAAATGCCATTTATTGCAGTGAGACTAGCCCTTTAAAGCCCCTTGTCCTCAGGATAAATCATCAATATCAGATCGGCGGTCGTCCAACACCTGGGAGTCGCAGCAAGCAGTGTAATGACAAGTATTGTGTCCTTATTTACGTCTGTAGGACGGTGTAACGTTACATTACCCTACTTCGTGAGATTTCCCTACCTCCTAACTACCGGACGCATCGCTAATGATGTGAGGAGGCGTTCCTGAGTTTTGTCGATCTGCTCATGCGCAAAAGGACAGTTTAGGGAAAATCTCACAGCGGAGTTCAGCTGCACACCTGGACACTGCGCATGCACCGGAGAGCCTCAGAAGGGAAATATTACGGCCCAGTGCGCAAGCGCGGCTAACTCCAGAACATCCATCCGATCGCCGCGCCTGCGCAATGTGGGGGTAGGGAGATCTCATGGCCATATTTTTTGTTAAATATATATATATACAGTACAGACCAAAAGTTTGGACACACCTTCTCGTTCAAAGAGTTTTCTTTATTTTCATGACTATGAAAATTGTAGATTCACACTGAAGGCATCAAAACTATGAATTAACATATGTGGAATTATATACATAACAAACAAGTGTGAAACAACTGAAAATGTCATATTCTAGGTTCTTCAAAGTAGCCACCTTTTGCTTTGATTACTGCTTTGCACACTCTTGGCATTCTCTTGATGACCTTGATGACCTTCAAGAGGTAGTCCCCTGAAATGGTTTTCACTTCACAGGTGTGCCCTGTCAGGTTTAATAAGTGGTATTTCTTGCCTTATAAATGGGGTTGGGACCATCAGTTGCGTTGAGGAGAAGTCAGGTGGATACACAGCTGATAGTCCTACTGAATAGACTATTAGAATTTGTATTATGGCAAGAAAAAAGCAGCTAAGTAAAGAAAAACGAGTGGCCATCATTACTTTAAGAAATGAAGGTCAGTCAGTCAGCCGAAAAATTGGGAAAACTTTGAAAGTAAGGGCTATTTGATCATGAAGGAGAGTGATGGGGTGCTGCGCCAGATGACCTGGCCTCCACAGTCACCGGACCTGAACCCAATCGAGATGGTTTGGGGTAAGCTGGACCGCAGAGTGAAGGCAAAAGGGCCAACAAGTGCTAAGCATCTCTGGGAACTCCTTCAAGACTGTTGGAAGACCATTTCAGGGGACTACCTCTTGAAGCTCATCAAGAGAATGCCAAGAGTGTGCAAAGCAGTAATCAAAGCAAAAGGTGGCTACTTTGAAGAACCTAGAATATTACATATTTTCAGTTGTTTCACACTTGTTTGTTAGGCATCCTGCACACGACCGTTGTGTGCACCCGTGGCCGTTGTGCCGTTTTCAGTTTTTTTTCACGGACCCATTGACTTTCAATGGGTCCGTGGAAAAATCGGAAAATGCACCGTTTTGCAGCCGCATCCGTGATCCGTGTTTCCTGGCCGTGAAAACCTGTCCTATTTTTTTCACGACCAACGGTTCACGGACCCATTCAAGTCAATGGGTCCGTGAAAGAACACGGATGCACACAAGATTGGCATCCGTGTCCGTGATCCGTGGCCGTAGGTTAGTTTTTATACAGACGGATCCGAAGATCCGTCTGCATAAAAGCTTTTTCATAGCTGAGTTTTCACTTCGTGAAAACTCAGAACCGACAGTATATTCTAACACAGAGGCGTTCCCATGGTGATGGGGACGCTTCAGGTTAGAATATACTAAAAGAACTGTGTACATGACTGCCCCCTGTAGTTAACACATTGGTGGCCAGTGCGGCCGGCCCCCCCCTCCCCTGTAGTTAACTCATTGGTGGCCAGTGCGGCCGCCCCCCCCCCCCCTGTAGTTAAGTCATTGGTGGCCAGTGCGGCCGCCCCCCCCCCCCTCCCCTGTAGTTAACTCATTGGTGGCCAGTGGGCCCCCCCCTGCCCTGTAGTTAACTCGTTGGTGGCCAGTGGGCCTTCTCCCCTCCCTCCCCCTCCTAATTAAAATCTCCCCCCTATCATTGGTGGCAGCGGAGTGTACCGATCGGAGTCCCAGTTTAATCGCTGGGGCTCCGATCGGTAACCATAGCAACCAGGACGCTACTGCTGTCCCGGTTGCCATGGTTACTTAGCAATTTGTAGAACCATTATACTTACCTGCGAGCTGCGATGTTTGCGTCCGGCCGGGAACTCCTCCTACTGGTAAGTGACAGGTCATGTCACTTACCAGTAGGAGGAGCTCCCGGCCGGACGCAGACATCGCAGCTCGCAGGTAAGTATATGGTTCTACAAATTGCTAAGTAACCATGGCAACCGGGACTGCAGTAGCGTCCTGGTTGCCATGGTTACCAATCAGAGCCCCAGCGATTAAACTGGGACTCCGATCGGTACACTCCGCTGCCACCAATGATAGGGGGGAGATTTTAATTAGGAGGGGGAGGGCCTCATGCACTGGCCACCAACGAGTTAACTACAGGGGAGGGGGGGGGGGGGGCGGCCGCACTGGCCACCAATGAGTTAACTACAGGGGAGGGAGGGAGGGGGGGGTGGCCGGCCACACTGGCCACCAATGTGTTAACTACAGGGGGGGGGGTCTGCCCCCTGCTGCCTGGCAGCACCTGCCAGGCAGCAGGGGGCAGTCATGTACACAGTTCTTTTAGTATATTCTAACCTGAAGCGTCCCCATCACCATGGGAGCGCCTCTGTCTTAGAATATACTGTCGGATTTGAGTTTCATGATGTAACTCAAATCCGACGGTATATTCTAAAATAGAGGCGTTCCCATGGTGATGGGGACTCTTCAAGTTAAAATATACCATCGGATTGGAGAAAACTCCGATCCGATGGTATATTAACTCCTGACTTTCAATGTAAAGTCAATGGGGGACGGATCCGTTTGAAATTGCACCATATTGTGTCAACGTCAAACGGATCCGTCCCCATTGACTTGCATTGTAATTCAGGACGGATCCGTTTGGCTCCGCACGGCCTCCAAAAATCAAGGAAGACCCACGGACGAAAAAACGGTCACGGATCACGGAAAAACGGAACCCCGTTTTGCGGACCGCAAAAAAATACGGTCGTGTGCATGAGGCCTTATGTATATAATTCCACATGTCTTAATTCATAGTTTTGATGCCTTCATAGTCATGAAAATAAAGAAAACTCTTTGAATGAGAAGGTGTGTCCAAACTTTTGGTCTGTACTGTGTGTGTGTGTGTGTGTGTGTGTGTATGTATATATATAATTTTTTTTTAACAGGTTTTTTTTGGCCCAAAAGACGCACCTATGTTTTAGAGGGAAAAATAAGAAAAAAATAAATCTCTTTATACCTTAGGTCAGACCCCAATATGAATGACCCCCAATCAGACCTCAGATAAGAGCCCCATGCCTCTCATCAGCCCCCAGTGCCTCTCACCAGCCCCTAGAAGTGTCCATCAGCCTCATAAATATAAAATCAAAAAACACCTACCTCTTGGACACTACCACTCCTCTCCTCCAGCGCAATCTGCATCCTCCTGCTGTCGTCCTGCACAGCCGAGGACCAGGAAGCGGTGAGTACAAAGCCTTCACTGCTTCCTGGTCCTCCGGTACTAATGAGGGCTTCCATAATGGAAGCGGCTCATTAGTATTCGCCCCATAAGACGCAGGGGCATTTTTCCTCCACTTTTGAGGGGGGGGGGGGGGGGGGAGAATGTATCTTATGGGGTGAAAAATACGGTGTGTATGTATGTATATGTGTGTGTGTGTGAATATATATATTTGTGTGTGCGGAAGGTGTGTGTCACCGAGGTTCCTGGCCTCGGTGAAGTAAGAGCCGGTATTTTCACGCGGCAGCTAATGCTGATTAACGCTATGCTATTTTAGTATGGCTGTATAGCTGATCCAGGACAGCTCTTACTAGTAGTAGTCAAAGTGATGGGTGGGTGACTACTCCCCTCGTTCCAGGCCGGGTCTTGACTGGCCTCTAAAAAACCCAGCCAGCAGTGTCAGCTGGGAGTGATTACCTCTCTCTGACAAAGGAGCTCTGGCAATCGGTGGTGTGGGAACTGAGCCCTGTCCTGATCTGAAAAGTTGAGACCTGTGTATTGGGAGAGCAGGCCATCTAAAGCCTGCAATTTGACTGCTGGAGGCAGAACCGCCGATAAGGTGACTTTTTTTTATTTATTTTTTATTTTTTGTTATGCACAAACTTTCTACTTGGTATGAACAAACACCAACCTTGCAAAGTGTTTTTTTTTGTTTGACCTTATGTGTCAATAAACACGGACGTTTGAATTACGAACTTGTACTTTGCCTTTGTACTGCACCTGCTTATCCCAACTACCAGAGCGAATCCCCACAATTGGTGGAGGATGCGTGCATTGCAGTGAGGCTGGCGTGAAGGCCGAAATATTTTAGTTTTTCCTGGTACGGTTTTATGTCTTACATCAAACCAGCGAGATTACAACCGGTGTCCCTCGACAAAATGGAAGCTGTCGTGAAGGCCCTCGTGGAAGCTAAACTGCAACAGCGGGAGGCCAATAAGCAACAGCAGGAAACAAACCAGCTGCTGTTACAACATGTGGTGGCTTTACAAGCAGCAGGAGCATCCCATAGCGTCCACGATGCCCGTAAAGCGGTCCGTGCTGCGATCCCCAAGATAACCCCTGCAGAAGACGTCGAGCCCGATTTGGTGATCTTCAATAAGGTAGCCGTGAGAGAAAAGCTACCCCTGGAGCAATGGGCTGTGATCGTCGCTCCGTTCCTGGCGTCTGGACCCCAGCAGGTGTATTTTGACTTACCGGATGATCAAGTGGCTGATTACCCAACAGTAAAGGGTGAGATCCTGGTGAGACTGGGGGTGAATGTATTAGTCTGGGCCCAGCGGGTGCATCAATGGGAGTTTAATCCATCTAAGCCTGCGATGCCCCAGTATTATACCCTATTACACCTGTTGAAAAAAATGGCTGCAACCTGACGTGCTGAGTCCCACTGCTATGTTGGACCGTCTGTTGGCTAATGTGTTCTGGAGGGCTTCTCCATCCCAGACCCAGATACTTGTGCCAACCAAGCCCGCCTGGGGTGTACCCCCCGTAGACCCGGCTCCGATAGTATGCTGGGGGTGTCGGGAGCCTGGCAACGTAAGGGCGAACCCATTGAGACTAACTATGGATACCTCAACTCGTACGCCAGGAAACTGTGTGCATCAGGTATCCCAGAGACTATAGACAATAACCACCTGTGCCAGGCAGAAGTGGGAGACACTCTGGCAGTGGCTTTGTTGGACTCAGGGAGTCTGGTGTGCCTGGTAAGAGCTACCCTGGTGCGGCCCTACGAGTATACTGGCTGAAAAATCGTGGTTGTGTGCATACATGGAGATTTAAAGGACTTTTCCACCGCCCTGGAGTCTCTATGCACGGGAGGCGGCAAGTGGACCCATGAGGTGGCCGTTGCCACCACTTTACCTTATGAACTAATAATAGGGAGAGACTTTCCGGGCTTCCCAGCCCTGTGGCCGGCTGTGAAAGTTGTTGATGCCCCTGAGTCAGGGGTAACTTCAGCAGAAAGGCCTGGCTCAGACGGGAGGCCAGAACCCTGGGAACCCGAGGCCGAAGGGCCCACGGTAGGGGTGACTGCCACTTCGGTGAAAGAGGGGGAGACAACTCCGCTGAGTGTGTTGGTAGGAGACGTTGAGGACTTGCCGCCGGGTCCTGAATTGCCAGACCTCAATGTCTCTGAAAATTTCAGAACCGCACAACACCAGGACCCAATCTAATCCCAGGCCTGGGAGAATGTGCTAATAATTGATGGTGAACCAAAAAAAACAGGAAATGCTGTATCGGGTAAACCAGCTACGGGGTGAGCATATTGAACAGCTGGTGGTGCCCAAGGCGTATCACAAGCTCGTATTGGAGCTTGCCCACCCTTCTTGGGGGTCACTTTGGATGGCAGAAAACGCAGGACTGGATACTACAGCGTTGTGTTTAGAGAGGTATAAGAGTTTTATAAGTCTTGCCCAACCTGCCAAATAAATAGCCCCCAGCCACATTTTCGGAGCCCCCTGGTGCCTCTCCAGATTTATCGAGGTCCCGTTCGAGCGAATCGTTATGTATCTCATAGGTCCACTACCGAAGTCCGCTAGAGGGGACCAACACATCTTGGTCATCCTCGACTACGCCATTTGGTACCCAGAGGCAGTGCCACTGCGACATACATCAGCCAAACTCATAGCTAAGGAGTTAATGGAGATGTTTTCCTGAGTGGGACTACCTAAAGAGGTTCTGACTGACCAAGGGACCCCTTTTATGTCCAAGGTCATGAGGGAACTCTGTAAGTTGCTCCACATAAAACAGCTACGGATGTCCGTGTATCATCGGCAAACAGATGGCCTGGTAGAGAGATTTATTCAAACATTAAAAAGCATGTTAAAAAGAGTGGTGTCTAAGGATGGGAGGGGCTGGGTCCTTCTTCTGCCCTATCTCATGCACTTCCATAATCCAGCATGACATTGTCACAAAGTCAGGCAAAAGTCCAGTTAAAGCCATACTGGGTACCCGAGGCTCGGCGACAAGCCATCGCGGAGGAAGTGCAGCTAATGCTGCAACTAGACGTCATTGAGTAATCCAAAAGTGAATGGGCCAGTCCAATAGTCTTAATACCCAAGCTGGACGGGACGTTACGGTTCTGTAACGATTTTCGCAAACTAAACGACATCTCCAAGTTCTATGCGTATCCCATGCTCCGGGTAGATGAGCTTATCGAGAGGTTGGGACAAGCCCGATATTTTTCTGTTTTGGACTTCACGAAGGGCTACTGACAGGTATTCTTAACGGAGGCTGCCTCTGTTGCTTGGACTAGAGCTGTCATTCTGGTCTTGTATAAAAGCCTGGACTGTCAGCTTTCAAACAAGACCAGTTGTCCAGTTGTCATATTTCTAGCTGCTACCATTGAGAAGATATCACCATTTAAAGCATCCCTCTCCCATCCACTTTCTGCCTCAGCCCAGCTCCAGGCTGTCAGGGCTGAGCTCCTCCTCCCAGAGCTCATCCGTATCTTGTTATAATACTGAGAAGACGGACTGCACATGGCAGCGCTGTGAGAAGAGGCTGCTGAATAGGAAAGTAGCATGCATTTGTGGGAGTTATTAGCTATTTCAGGGAAAGACACTGGCAGGCTTTCACCAGAGCACAGGGCTGGCAGACAGATGCGAGCGCTGCCTGGCCTGTCAATCAGGACTTGGAGGGAGGCGACAAAGGTGGGAGAACGGAGCCTCTAGAAGCAGGAACAACGCCCCACCTGCTCCTAGAGGCTAATTAGCATATTATAAAAGTTAGATTTCTGGCATAACGGGGGCATAGATAAAAGTAGGAATAGTCTAGTTAGGTTTAGGTGACATTGGCACATCGCTAATGTCAGCTAGCTTAACAGGGTTAAATCTGGTGATAGAATCCCTTTAAGTTTCCAGCAGGAGTAGCTGAGCAGATTGCTGTTTTTCATTCCTGTAAATGGTGGACTTGCATTACCTGACTTTGGTAATTACAAGGGACTGTCCAATTTTTATAATATTTTTTTTTGGAGGAGTTCCCTAAAAAGTGGCCATTTACAGGTTGTCCCGCTACTGGGACCTACAGAGATCAGCACTCGGCACGCGTTCAGTATTCTGCTGGTGAAGTGAGGCATTACTATGTCCATTGAAAGCAATGTCCTGTCCATATAGTGTGGCTGTACCCGCCAGAAATACATGCTGCTGTCTGCTTCCAGTCATTTGTGTAGATTCCACTAGGAACCGCCTGTATAAACTCACTTTCCCTGATGGAAAATGAGCCAGAAAAATAACTTCTGTGACAGCTTCCATACAAATCGTTCCTCGAGTTTCTCCATTTCTTTTTTTTCTCTTTAACGTCTATGAAAAAACAAAAGCTGTATAGCTATTTCTGCTGTTGACGTTACTTACTGGCAGTGGCCCCTGCCCCCACTTGACAAGCACTGGGAAGGGTCTAAGAAGGCCTGAAAATAATAAATGCATGGATTGCATTACAGCCCTTGCTGGTAAAAGGGATGAAAATAGCTGAAATATCTATGTCAGGAAACTTGGCTTGTGTGAAAAGGAACCATGTAAACTCCTGTAATGTTTCTTTTTGAAGATCAGTTTTTACTGTAGCAGTAAATCCTGTGTCATCTGAAAATCCTTTCAAAGTTAACTGGTACATATCTTTCTGAGCACCGTTGTCACTCAGATTCTGAAAATGTGAACGTGGCTGTTCTATAATGTCCATGAAATATATCTCTAGATTTTGTTTAAAGGGCATAAAATGTTCCCCCTCTGAGACCTTAGCAATCACCTGTAGTCTATAGGAAGACCACGTGTTCAATTTCCCCACAATGGAAATGTAAGGGGCATCCAGTTCATACATGATAACTGCAAGATCGAGGGGAGTCCAAATGCTGGGACCCCCATTATGGTCCAACACATTCTACTTGGCTGCCAGACTGTAGGCAGGAGTTAAGGGGAATGTGTCATCAGAAAATTGCCTATTGTTCTAGTAATGTTTATATTTTTAAAGCATTTTCTGTGATATAATTTTTCATGTCATTATCTATATTTTTTTATGTTAAAGGGATTCTGTCACCAAGATTTGTGCTATAGAGCTGCGGACATGCACGGCTAGATCGCCGCTAGCATGTCCGCAATATACCTGTTCCATAAAGCTGTGTGCTTTTATTGTGCTTTAAAAAGATTTTATATATATATATATATGTAAATGAGTCTTGTATGTGTCCAAGGGGCTGTGCTAACCTTCCTGGAGCCCAGCACCGCCTGCGTCCTCCGAATCTCCTCCTTTCATCAACGATAGATTGCCGTAATCTCACGATGCGCAGTGCAGGTATAGTGTTCCTTCCCTGTGCTGGCATCAACCTCAGGGAAAGAGCTGCGCATCGCGAGATTACGGCAATCTATTGGTGATGAAAGTAGGAGATTCGGAGGACGCAGGCGGTGCTGGGCTCCAGGAAGGTTAGTACAGCCCCTTGGACACATACAAGACTCATTTACATATATATAAAATCATTTTTTAAGCACAATAAAACCACACAGCCCTATAGGACAGATATATTGCGGACATGCTAGCGGCGATCTAGCCGTGCATGTCCGTATCTCTATAGCACAAATCTTGGTGACAGAGTCCCTTTAAAAACAATCCTACATTCCTGCAGTTTTCACACTGGCCACTAAGCCTAATAATAGGTGGCACTTTTTGTGCTGTACAGATCATTTTACTACAGTTATCTCCTTATCATTACAGGCAGGATTAGAATGACAAATATCACATATATATAACACAAGATCCACTATCTGCCATAGCTGATATCAGAGCTTGTCTACTCCCTCGTGACCTCTAGGCATGCCCTGTGACCTGTGCAGAAGACTTTTCCGTGGAAGTCAGCGAGTCTTCTCTAGACTATAGTTTCTATGGCCCATGGTGTCTGATTTAAAGCATATCTCTAAATGTTGTTAAAGGGGTTGTCTCACTTCAGCAAGTGGCATTTATCATGTAGAGAAAGTTAATACAAGGCACTTACTAATGATGTATTATTATTATTATCCATATTGCCGCCCTTGCTAGCTAGATTCATTTTTACATTGCATTATACATTGCTCATATCCAGGGGTTACGATCACCAGAAAGGCCGGTGCTTCTTCCTATAGTGTGCCAGCACGGTCATTGCTGCTGGATTGCAGCGGTGACCCTAATCCCTGGAAACATGCAGCGTACAATGTGATGGAAAAATAAATCCAGCCAGCAAAGGAGGCAGTATGGACAATCACAATATATGAGTAAATGCCTTGTATTACCTTTCACTACATGATAAATGCCATTTACTGAAGTGAGACAATTCCTTAAAGAACAACTTAGGCTACTTTCACACTAGCGTTCAGAGCGGGTCCGTCTGATGTCTGCTCAGACGGATCCGCTCCTATAATGCAGACGTTTGTATCCGTTCAGAACGGATCCGTCTGCATTATAGTTTAAAAAAAATTCTAAGTGTGAAAGTAGCCTGAACGGATCCGTCCAGACTTTACATTGAAAGTCAATGGGGGACGGATCCGTTTGAAGATTGAGCCATATGGTGTCATCTTCAAACGGATCCGTCCCCATTGACTTACATTGTAAGTCTGGACGGATCCGCTTGCCTCCGCATGGCCAGGCGGACACCCGAATGCTGCAAGCAGCGTTCAGGTGTCCGCTCGCTGAGCGGAGGCTGAACGCTGCCAGACTGATGCATTCTGAGCGGATCCGCATCCACTGAGAATGCATTAGGGCAGTACGGATGTGTTCGGGGCCACTTGTGAGCCCCTTCAAACGGAGCTCACAAGCGGAGCCCCGAACGCTAGTGTGAAAGTAGCCTTAGGCAAGATGGAAGCCTCCATAATTATGTTGAGGAAATAGAACAAAAATATCTGCAATCAGAAAATAAAAACTGATTAGAAAAAAGAAAAGATGTGTTTTGCTATCTGGTTTTAACTGGCATATAAAATTTTCAGAGACATCCCCTTTCAGAACCTCACAGATTTAGCAGTTATCCTTTATTCAGTACTTTTACAGCAGAGTGGTGGAGCGTACACACAAGCTGGTCCCATGTCACTTGTGGTTGCTGTTTAATAAAGCTGTGTGGCATCCAAGGGAATACACAGAGGGTGGGTGCTCCCTCTGTCACCCCCATTTGCCCACTGCTACCCTATTGTCGTGTTAGGTTGCTGTGGCAGCTGGGACCCAATAATGACCCTCAGGTCTCATGCATTGCCTAATGGGCTGCTTGTCAGTTTGATAGTGACTGATACAGTACACTGCAATACAGAAGTATTGAAGTGTATTGTATCAGTGTTCAGGAGATTAGACATTCAGTCCCCTAAAATAAAAAGTGAAAAAGAAAAAGAAATGCCTTTTAAAAAATACTTTTCTTTTGGAGGAAAAGACAACAATTATACATATTTGGGATTGCCACATTTGTAATCCCTGTAGGATATAATTAATGCATTGCGGCAGATTTACTAATCAAAATGCACCAGAATTCAGGTTCTTGTGGTGCCACATTTTTTTAAACTGAATATTTAATCAGAAAATTAGCTTTTTTTTTTATGTTTAACATTTTTAAATAATTTTTGGTGTTTTCTTTTTTCCCATGTATTCCATATATTTAAACAAAAAAGATAAAATCCTGCAGTTTTTGCACTGGTGGCTATGTCTAATTGGTGCCACTTCTTGGTTTATACAGATCACTTTACTGCAGTTAACTTATTCTAATCTTGCCTGTAATGATATCACCTCTGTGAACAGATAAGACAGGATCCACCATTCACAATAGGCGATTGTCAGAGTTTATCTATTCTTTACTTGTACAATGACCTCTGCACATAGAATGCTTAGAAAACTCTCCCATAGAAGACAATGAGGTAAGGCAATTTTGTTAATGCTTTCTAAATGCTGTTAAGGAGAGCTCAGGCAAAATGGTAGCACCCATAGTCATGTTTAGGAATAAATAGAATTAAAAAATCTACAATCAGAAAATAAAAACAGATTAGAAAAAAGGATGTGTGTTACTATTTGATTTTTAACTGGCAGATAAAATTTTGGGTGACCCATTTCCTTTAAGTGTTTAAAGAAGCACTCCCACACAACAATTTTATTCTTTGACCTATTAGTGAAGTTAGTTTGCTTACTAGTGACTGTGTTTGAGAGTTATCCCCTCCCTTCTGATCCTCAG
Organism: Bufo bufo; assembly: GCF_905171765.1. Taxonomy (NCBI): domain Eukaryota; kingdom Metazoa; phylum Chordata; class Amphibia; order Anura; family Bufonidae; genus Bufo; species Bufo bufo. The sequence goes on from NC_053389.1 coordinate 341,025,628, forward strand.
CTGTGTCATGTGTCCAACACTTACTTTCCAAATAACATCATTTGTGTGGACAGGAAGACAATTTCTCTATGTATTCCTATTGGAGCCTCATTGTCAGTCTCTTAGGAATGAATAGAGAAGTAACTGACTTCACTCTGATCAACTGACAGGACAGGAAGGATCAGGAGGGAGGGGATAACTCACAAATACAGACACTGGTAAAACAATTACCTCCACTACAATTTATATCATGTACCTTTCTAACAGGTCAAAGAATAAAACATTTTTGTGGGATTGCTGCCTTAAGGCACTATTTTTCACCTCACTTAGAGGTCGCTCTACAATTTGCATTTTCGCACAGTATATTCAACCAAGGAGGAGTCTTTTAAATTTGTAATTTTTTAGTTTTTGTTTTTTCTGGCCATAACTTTTTTTTGTTTTTTTTGGGCTTGTTTTTAGCAAGGTGTATTGTATTTTTAGGGCAGGACTGAGTGGGGGGAAAAAAAGCTTTTTTTTTTTTTTTTTTTTTAATCACAGGGCGGTATAAATAGAATGCTATCTTTTTATTATATGGGTACAGGCAAACACAATGGACATTTATTATCAGATATATGCCAATTTTTGACATATCTGAATATATCTGTCGCAGATTGCAGTGCAAAGGTTAATTTCGTCGCAATCTGCAACTTTTCTCAGCTGACACCAGGTAAGCAGGGACGTAGAAAATGGTCTAAAACTACGCCAGCAAGGGACCTGGTGTACATTTAGACAGGCAGTGGATACGCCTAAGTAATGTAGAAGCTGGTGCCTCTACATAACTGAGGCTCAGCCAGTGCAAGACCAGTATCTAAAACGCCAGTCTTAATAAATGACCCCAATGTGATTTTTATATATATCTATAATATACATTATAGCTTATCACCGTAACAATGACAGGTTGTCTATTAGGCTGTGTCTAACTGCCTATTGACTGTGACAGCATCTTTACAGTGCTGGCCTTTATAGCAGGAGACGGACCAAAGAAAGTCTCGTGAGTAGAGCGCATCCTATGAGGATGGCACATAGTAATTGCATTGTGTAAGTAGTGTTGTAGGGCGCCCCCTTTCTTTGCTCGGACATGCCAGCATCCTTTTCCTCCTGCTCTGCGGGCTGGGCCACTGCAGTCTACTACAAGTGATGCGTGAAAACCAACGCACATGTACACAGCCCCATTGAAATGAATGGGTCCAGATTCAGTGCGGTGCAATGCGTTTACGTCACACATTGCACCCGTGCGGAATTCTCGCTCGTGTAAAAGGGGCCTTAGGGTAATGCAGCATCTAGTTCGACCCATCAACATTGTCAAGTGATTCAAAAGGGTTGTCTGGATTCTAGATATTGATGACCTTTTTAGGATGGGTGATTAATATCACATCAGTGGGGGGTACCACACCCGGAAACCCTCACAAATAAGCTGTTTGTAGCAGCTGCTGACACTAGAACTAATTCACACCACTACAACTATGCAATAAAGTAGTATACAGTGATGCTTTCACACTCATATTTAATATATACTGCCAGCCAAAAATGTGCATAGCTGAGATGTCAAGTATACCGTAAATTGTGTCCTTTCTGGACTTGGACAAGCCTGTGTATTTACTCAGTCGCATGTATATAGCTGTTTTAATTTCTTCTTGGAAATTGGGATGTGGATCAAAGAAAAACTAATATCCTGATTTCCCAGAAAGATGACTGCATTCCAAGTTGTATGTAGTTTTATTGTAGTAGTGCTGTTTTGCCTGCAGAAATATATCAGACTTGAAGTATTTCCTAGTCATTGGGTTACACCCACGTTGACGTCTCTCCTCAAATATTAACCGCTCACATTCAGTTGAATAACTGTTTGTGTGAAACTACAGACTGGTTTCTTCTTAGATGAATAGTAGATACTGGATTTATTTCTTCTTTCATTTGATGATTTATGTTTACACTGAGTTGGAAATTACTTAAGTCCACACTTAAAGTGAAATTAAACACTACTTGATGAAAGCCCTGGTCCAATTAATAAAATATATAGCTTTATTGTACATAATATACATCTATGGCAGTTAACAACATGCCATATAGCAGCTATAAAAATGGGGAACCACATTCCCTGATGCCACAACCACCTAGATTATATACGGATATCAAATAGTTAGATGAGATGATACCAGTTATAATACGTCACATTGAAAATAGATTGAATACCAGTCAGGATATGTAGGGCTCCAATTTTGGCATGAAATGAAGGAAAGAAAGTCCCAGAAGGATCCAAAAATGACTCAATGTAGTTATTACCAGTAGTGTAGTACATAGTCAAATACTATAATGTCTAGTGCATAAAGAACCCAACAGTACTCCATGCTCCAAAGGATATAATTATCACTAATGGAATAGTAAATGTATAAGCAGCCTAACACATGCCATTAGACATGGTGAAATCTCGTGGAGTGGTCAGGAAACAACCACTTCCACATGCATTTCACCAACTGTGATTGGCTGCAGCAGTCACAAAGGAAAGCAAAGACTGACTTTGACCACCAAAGGGTCATTATGGGAGGTTGTTGCATGATTGAGGGGAGACAGTGCTTCCCTGTGGGAGTAGAAAAGGGAAAATGACACTGCTGTGACTACTGAGGGAATGGTCAAGGCATCGAGTAGACATAGCCCTGCATTGTCTACTATGGAGGAAGGAGGTGAATATAGTGCTACTGTGACTATTTGGGACAGGGAGAAGGAACTGCTGTGGCTGTTGTGGGGAAAGGAGAAGCAACTAATTTTATACTGATGTGGGTAAGGCGAGGAAATACATTTCTATGTATACTGTGGAGAAAAGGTTAGCAAGGCACTGATTACACCACGCAACAAAAAAAACTTTTCGTCTGCTACTTGGTAAAAAACACTTGTCCTATACTAAATCGAGTCTGCGGATTACAAATCCGAAGTCAGAATTGCTGTAACACGTCACAAAAATGTTGATATGCATAAGTATGCCTAAATGAATTAAGCACTTGGAAAGCATTGGATAATTTTGAACAGAACGAGTTTTAGTCCAACAATTACCTGATCTACATCAAAGTTTGCATAGTAAATAGTGTATGAAAATGTAATGGAATAACAAAATTTCAATAAGTCTCGTTTTTCAGTTTAAAAGTCTTACTTGAGCAAGGCCCAGTACTGTTAAAAGTGCTTCAGGCATCTGCTTTTGCATTTGTGAACGGTCATATTTTCCCGTTGCAAAAACCAGCAATAGTCCCCCATCATGTTGGGATTCCAGCGGCCTTGATACCTGTTCTCCATTGTAGAAATATCTTTATGGAGCCGCTCTCCATGTTCGTCACTTACATGTCCAAAATTTGGTGGGAAAAAGTCAAGATGGGAATGTAAGAAATGCACTTTTCATTGACATTCGGCAGCCAAGTTGTTCATATGCTGTAAGCATGTTGTCTAGTGTTGAGCGAACTTGTGTTTTAAGTTCGGCGTCTAAAGTTCGGGTTCAAGTTATCGAAGTATCCCATTATGGATTTCGCTACCACGGACCATAACGGAATTTAGAATCCATAACGGGATACTTCGATAACCCGAACCCGAACTTTAGTCACCGAACTTAAAACACAAGTTCGCTCAACACTAATGTTGTCTACTAATTCAGCATAGTTTGCAGCTCGTCTGTTCCAAAGGTAGTTCTGCACTACTAGCACAAATGCATCCCAAGCTGCAAGACGCACTCGCTTTGTCAGATTCTTGCGCTGATCATAAGTAGTGTATTTGCCACATATGTAGCAGAATTGTCTGGGTCTTTAACACATTTGCGTTAATCCATCTTGCGGTACTTTCACAATTGCGTTAAATATTTCCGGTATTGAGTTCCATCCTAGGGGCTCAATACCGGAAAAAAAAAGCTTCAGTTTTATCCTAATGCAGGGCAAATTTCCTTGGAATCTAGGACCCAGCTAAAAAAAGTTAGGAGCGTTTTATTTTTTTGTTTTTTACCTTCTAAAGCCTTATTTTCAGCGACAAAAATAACACCTCTTAAATTAACATATAAAGAAGTCTAGAACCAAACAACATGGGCATTAACAACATATACAGCGGCAGTGTACAGAATCGCACACACATACAGTACAGACTAAAAGTTTTGACACACCTTCTCATTCAAAGAGTTTTCTTTATTTTCATGACTATGAAGGCATCAAAACTATGAATTAACACATGTGGAATTATATACATAACAAACAAGTGTGAAACAACTGAAAATATGTCATATTCTAGGTTCTTCAAAGTAGCCACCTTTTGCTTTGATTACTGCTTTGCACACTCTTGGCATTCTCTTGATGAGCTTCAAGAGGTAGTTCCCTGAAATGGTCTTCCAACAGTCTTGAAGGAGTTCCCAGAGATGCTTAGCACTTGTTGGCCCTTTTGCCTTCACTCTGCGGTCCAGCTCACCCCAAACCATCTCGATTGGGTTCAGGTCCAGTGACTGTGGAGGCCAGGTCATCTGGCGCAGCACCCCATCACTCTCCTTCATGGTCAAATAGCCCTTACTTTCAAAGTTTTCCCAATTTTTCGGCTGACTGACTGACCTTCATTTCTTAAAGTAATGATGGCCACTCGTTTTTCTTTACTTAGCTGCTTTTTTCTTGCCATAATACAAATTCTAACAGTCTATTCAGTAGAACTATCAGCTGTGTATCCACCTGACTTCTCCTCAACGCAACTGATAGTCCCAACCCCATTTATAAGGCAAGAAATCCCACTTATTAAACCTGACAGGGCACACCTGTGAAGTGAAAACCATTTCAGGGGACTACCTCTTGAAGCTCATCAAGAGAATGCCAAGAGTGTGCAAAGCAGTAATCAAAGCAAAAGGTGGCTACTTTGAAGAAACTAGAATATGACATATTTTCTGTTGTTTCACACTTGTTTGTTATGTATATAATTCCACATGTGTTAATTCATAGTTTTGATGCCTTCAGTGTGAATCTACAATTTTCATAGTCATGAAAATAAAGAAAACTCTTTGAATGAGAAGGTGTGTCCAAACTTTTGGTCTGTACTGTATATACAGCGGCAGTGTACTGAACCGCACACACATATATACAGTGGCAGTGTACAGATCCGCACACACATATATACAGTGGCAGTGTACAGAGCCGCACACAAATCCGCACGGTCAGTCACCCTGGGGCACATGATGCGGACCCACTGCGTCCTACCTACCTCCTCCGCTCCCCGGATGCCATCCTGTCTAACCCGCTCTCCGCCCGCGGGTCGGCCGGTGTCCAGCTGAGAACATCCATCCGATCACTGCGCCTGTGCACTGGCCCGTAATTTTTCCCTACCCTAACCGCTGGTGAGGCTCCCGGCGCATGCGCAGTGTCGGCCGGTGTCCAGTTAACTCTGCTGTGAAATTTCTTTACCCCGTCGTTGTGCGCCGGCGCGGCGCGGCACACCTCCTCACGTCATGTCCAGTGTGAGCGTAAGTGACGAGGGTAGGGAAATCTCACAAGGTAGGGAAACCTAACGGAACACCGGGAGCGCCCCGGATTACTGGGGGGGCAGCCATGTGAGGGCAAATACCCAGGCGCCAGGACAAAATTCCTGATCGCCATGGCGACCTAGCGCCTGGGATTTGTCGAGCCCTGTTCTAAATGCATGTTCTGAATGGAGAGCAATCCATTCAGTATGCATCAGGATGTCTTCAGTTCAGTCACTTTACGGTTTTTAGACTGAGAAAATACTGCAGCATGCTGCGGTATTTTCTCCGTCCAAGATCCCGGAACACTTGCCAGCATGCCGGATCCAGCATTATTTTCCATTGAAATGCATTAATGCCGGATCTGGCCCCAAGTGTTGCGGAAAAACGTATCCGGTTTTGCGGTCTGTGCATGCAAGGACCTTTAAAAATGTGAAAAATAAATAAATACCGGATCCGTTTTTCTGGATGACAACCGGAGAGACGGATCTGGTATTGCAATGCATTTGTGAGACAGATCCGCGTCCGGATCAGTCTACAAATGGTATCAGTTTGCATACAGATTTCCGAATCCGGCAGGAATTCAACAACGCAAGTGTGAAAGTACCCTTAAGTTTCAAAACTGATAGCACTATAACAGATCACTAGATCAAAATCTATTCAGCTTGCCTTCGCATTCGCGTTTGGTGCGGATCCTTTATGGATCTGCACAAACGCATCCGTTCAGATAATACAACCGCATGCATCTGAAAACGGATCCGTCTTGAACACCATTGAAAGTCAATGGGGGACGGATCCGTTTTCTATTGTCATATTGTGTCAGTGAAAATGGATCCGTCCTGACACACAATGTAAGTCAATGGGGACGGATCCGTTTGGCTCCGTTTCGTCAGATGGACACCAAAGCAGAATGGAGGCGGAACGGAGCCAACTGATGCATTCTGAGCGGATCCTTATCCATTAAGAATGCATTAAGGGCAAAACTGATCCGTTTTGGACCGCTTGTAAGAGCCCTGAATGGATCTCACAAACAGAAACCAAAACCCCAGTGTGAAAGTAGCCTTTCTGCTAACATCAGCCTGAGTGCGTCCGAACAGGTCTGGACATGTCCATTGGAATATCTCCAATATAATGCATTAATATTATAACGGACTAGGCTTTGCATATACTTAACCCTTTAAGTCCGGTCCCCAAACATGGCGCCTGCTCGCACGTGCAGCGGGCGCCATAGCCGCCGGGTTTCTTCTATTTTAAATAGCAGAGACCCGCGGCACATAAGGCTGATCGCATACATTTTCCCTTTTCAGATGCCGTGGTCAAATGTGATCACGGCATCTGCGCACTTCTGCTCTGGTAACAGCATTCCCCGGCTGAGATAAAACAGCCAATTTGCCTTTTTTTTTGTCACTTCAACTACCCAATAATTTTTTTTTATAAAAAGTGATCAAAAAGCCGCACACACTTCAAATTGGTATTACTGAAAAGAACAGGTCATCCTGCAAAAAAATTAGCCCTTTACACAGCCCCGTACACATAACTACAAAAAAGTTATAGGGGTCAGAATATGGTTGAGGGAAAAAAAAAATTCCTCAAAGGTTTAAAAAAAATAATTCAGTATTAAAACACAAGAAAAATTATAGAAGTGTGGTATCGTTGTAACAGTACTGACCTGGAGAATGAAAATAACAGGTCAATTTTACCGCATAGTGTACAGTGTAAATTTTATTTTAGAAAAATCTTTATCAGAATTGCGTTTTTTTGCCAATTCTACCCCATTTGGAATTTTTTCCCCTCTCCCTACTACATGGTATGCAACCTCAAATGGTGCCATTAGAAAGTACAACTTGTCCCGCAAAAAATAAGCACTTATAAGGCTATGTGAATGGAAAAATTAAAATTTAGGACTATGGGAAGGCGGGGAGTGAAAAATGGAAAATCCTACGGTCCTTAAGGGCTTAAAATCTAGACGTGTCAGGTAAATTCCGAGTTCATATTTGGATTCAGCGCGCTCATTTTAGTACAAATCACATGTTTTTCTCTCAGTAGCAAAATCATTGTTGTGCGGTGTTACCTGAGGGGAGAGTGGAAACATCAAGATGTTGCTGTCGTTAATGTATCGAAGAAGGGGTGAAAGACACTGCAAAATCAACTCTGTCGTGACCGTAGGGGAGGTGGGAAACCTTCTAGTTAGGTTTTCATATGCTACTTGCAATGTTAGCTGCCTGCCCTTTTTTGTGCAATTCTAGCAATTACAACTCTTCTAGACCATGACTGTTGTTAAAAAAGTGACAACAAAAAGAGATGCAACCTGGTGGCCTTAATTCAGCTTTATGGTGTTTTCAGAGAGTGGCCAGTTCTCAAAAACTGTTTTTATGTAATTTTATTGACGCTGACTTATTTTCCCCAAGGATGTTAAAAGGCTTATCTGTTAAATGATAATGACCTATCCTCACCGATTTCCGGCAACCACACTGATCAGCTGTTTTAGGGAGCTGGCACTCTGTACATAGTACTGTATAGTGCTTGGTATTGCAGCTAAGAGCCCACTGCGCTCATTGAGTGCCTGACCTCTTCTAACAGCTGATCGGCGGGGGTTCCAGATGTCAGACCTCCACTGATCAGATATTACCAATAAACCCCTTTAAAGTGTGTAGCGACATACAGTGCCTTGTAAAAGTTTTCCCCCCCCCCCCCCGACTTTTTTCGTGTTTTGGTGCCTCACAACCTAGAATTAACATGGATTGTTTGAGCATTTGCAACATTTTATTTACAGAACATGCCCACAACTTTGAAGATGTTTTATTATTATATTTTTTTTTATTGTGAAGCAAACAACAAATAGGACAAAATAACAGAAAAAGTCAATGTGCATAACTATTCACCCCCCTAAAGTCAATACTTTGTAGAGCCACCTTTTGCAGCAATCACAGCTCCAAGTCGCTTTGGATAAGTCTCTAGGAGATTTCCACATCTTACCACTGGGATTTTGCCCATTCTTCCTTGCAAAACTTCTCCAGCTCCTTCAAGTTGGATGGTTTGCACTTGTGAACAGCAATCTAAGTCTGACCACAGATTTTCTATTGGATGGAGATCTGGGCTTTGACTAGGCCATTCCAACACATTTATATGTTTCCCCTTGGTTACTCAAGTGTTGCTTTTGCAGTGTGTTTGGGGTCATTGTCCTGCTGGGAGATGAACCTCTGTCCTAGCCTCAAATCACGCACAGAGTGGCACAGGTTTTGCTCAAGAATATCCCTGTATTTAGCACCATCCATCTTTCCCTCAACTCTGACCAGTTTCCCAGTCCCATCCCCACAGCATGATGCTGCCACCACCATGTTTCACTGTGGAGATGGTGTTCTTTGGGTGATGTGATGTGTTGGCTTTGCGCCAGACATAGTGTTTTCTTTGGCTGAAAAGTTCAATTTTAGTCTCATCAGACCAGAGCACCTCCCTCCATACATTTTGGGAGTCTCCCACATGCCTTTTCGCCAACTCACAACGTGCCTTTTTGTTTTTAGCTTAAAAATAATGGCTTTCTTCTGGCCACTCTGCCATAAAGCCCAACTCTATGGAGCGTACGGCTTATTGTCGTCCTATGTACAGATACTCCAGTCTCTGCTGTGGAACTCTGCAGCTCCTCCAGGGTTAGCTTAGGTCTCTGTGCTGTCTCTCTTATTAATGCCTTCCTTGCCCGGTCCGTGAGTTTTGGTGGGCGGCCGTCTCTTGGCAGGTTTGCTGTTGTGCCATGTTCTTTCCATTTGGTTATGATAGATTTGATGGTGCTCCTGGGGATCATCAAAGATTTGGATATTTATTTTTTATAACCTAACCCTGACTTGTACTTTTCAACAACATCGTCCCTTACTTGTTTGGAGAGTTCCTTGGTCTTCATGGCAGTGTTTGGTTAGTGATGCCTCTTGCTGAGGTGTTGTAGCCTCTGGGGCCTTTCAAAAAAGGTATGTAATATGTAATGACAGATAATGTGACACTTAGATTGCACACAGGTGGACATCATTTCGCTAATTATATGACTTTTGAAGGTAATTCGTTGCACCGCAGCTTTTTATGGGCTTCCTAACAAAGGGGGTGAATACATACGCACATGCCAATTTTCTGTTTTCTATTTCTAAACAATAGTTTTATTTATATATTTTTCTCATTTCACTTAGACTATTGTCTTCTGATCCATCACATAAAATTCAGATTAACAAAACATTGAGTTTAAGGCTGTAACAAAATACGAAAAAAGTCAAGGGGGGTAAATACTTTTGCAAGGCACTGTATGTGAATGAATGCATATACTTCCTTTTGAGTTTTTTTGCGGTCAGTTCAAAGGGGTTCTCCTGCACTACCTTCAATCAACTGTTTGTTTGAAGAGGCAGCAGCGCTCCAGTGAGCATCGCAGCTGACCGCTCACTGCGCCGTACAGTGGATGGCAGATGTGCTTGGTATTGCAGCTCTGCCTCATTCACTTGAATGCTTTAGGTATGACTTTTTAAAACATTTTTCTAGCGTTCTTTTCTGCTGTTCAGAAATTACAATGAAAATACATGTACAAAGTGACAGTAAAGTGCTTGTAAAAGAATAACACATGGGAAAAAAGGCTGTAAAAATGCTTCTAGGTATGTCCACATGTATCCGAGCTAGTGGGGAAAAAATTGTGGATAAGAGGTGTAAAATCTGCTGTGTATTTTCCACCTGCAGTTCCATGGTGAAAGATCTGCCCATGAAAACATACTAACCTCATAATCATTAGGAATGTGTTAAGGACTTTGCAAGGGTTTCAAGTCAGCCAGAAAAGAAAACAGTGGGGCTGCCTTGGCCAGCCTACAGGTAGACACCTCTCTGTGCTGAATATTGGCTGCTAATAACAGCAGTATAGCCAGGAATGTAATAAAATGTATACAACTACTGACATGTATCCTCTGGCCAACATGTGCTTCTTATTTATGTATGTAATATGAGAGCATCACTGTCCTTTTAAAAACACAGACAGTACGTCATTCCTTGCACCCTGTATAAAGGTTACTAGGGTTAATTTAGAAGGATGTAAACATTTTTCGTTACCCAATATCCTGAATTCCTTCAGCATGTGCTTATTATCCTGACGTTAGAAGGCTTAGAAGTTTAGAAGGAATTCTTCAAATTTTTAAGAAAATTGCCAAAATCCACTTTATAAGGACCAGTTCAGGTCTGAAGTCACTTTGTGGGGCCTACATAGTGGATACCCCCATAAATGACCCCATTGTAGAAACTACACCCCTCAAGGTATTCAAAACCGATTTTACAAACTTTGTTAACTCTTTAGGCGTTCCACAAGAATTAAAGGAAAATGGAGATCAAATTTTTAAATTTCACTTTTTTGGCAGATTTTCCATTTTAATCAATTTTTTTCTTTAACACATCGATGGTTAACAGCCAAACAAAACTCAATATTTATTACCCAGATTCTGCGGTTTACAGAAACACCCCACATGTGGTCATAAACTGCTGTATGGGCACACGGCAGGGCGCAGAAGAAAAGGAACTCCACATGGTTTTTAGATGCCATGTCCCATTTGAAGCCCCCTGATGCACCCTTACAGTAGAAACTCCCAAGAAGTGACCCCATTTTGGAAACTAGGGGATAAGGTGCCAGTTTTATTAGTACTATTTTTGGGTACATATGATTTTTTGATCATTCATTATAACACTTTATGGGGCAAGGTGACCAAAAAATTGGTTGTTTTAGCACAGTTTCTATTTATTTATTTTTACAGCGTTCACCTGAGGGGTTCAGTCAAGTGACATTTTTATAGAGCAGATTGTTACGGACGTGGCGATACCTAATATGTATACTTTTTCTCATTTATTAAAGTTTTACACAATAATAGCATTTTTGAAACAAAAAAATTATGTTTTAATGTGTCCATGTTCTGAGAGCTATAGTTTTTTTATTTTTTGAGAGATTTTCTTATGTAGGGGCTCATTTTTTGCGGGATGAGGTGACGGTTTTATTGGTACTATTTTGTGGGACATACGCGTTTTTGATCACTTGGTGTTGCACCTTTTGTGATGCAAGGTGACAAAAATTGCTTGTTTTGACACAGTTTTTTTTTTTTTTTTTTTACGGTGTTCACCCGAGGGGTTAGGTCATGTGATATTTTTATAGAGCTGGTTTTTACGGACGCGGCAATACCAAATATGTCTATTTTATTTTATTTTTTCTATTTTTAATTTTTTTTTTTTTATTCCTTACCTGGGAACTTTTTTTTTTTTTACATGTGAAACTTTTTTTTATTTTATTTTTTCAACCCTTTATTTTTTTTATTTTTTTTATTTTTTTTTACACTTTTCGTCCCCCATAAGGTCATACAAGACCTCTGGGGGACATTTGCTTCACTTTTTCTTTTTTTTTTCACTGTTGATTTCTCCTGTAACTGGGGCTGACATAGTAGCCCCAGTTACAGGACAAATGCACCCCTAGAGAGGCTGTACAGCAGCAATCCAGCGCTGTACAGCCTCACAGCAGGGCTGATCGAGGTCTCTGAGAGACCTCACACAGCTCCTGCACACTCCGGTCACGGCGGTCACATGACCGCCGGGCCGGAACAGGAAGCGCACAGCGCTTCCTTCTCTGCAGACACAGCGCTCGGTGAGCGCTGTGTCTGCAGCGATCGTGAAGGCAGGGACACCTGGGAACTGTCCCTGCCTTGTCTTAGGGTTGCCCTGCTGTCACTGACAGCGGGCAACCCGATCAGCAGCTGCACGATTAGCGTGCAGCTGCTATTTCTGACAGGACGTTTTAAAACGTGCTGTCAGAAATAGACGTCCACCCATAGGACGTTTATAGTCTATGGGCGGACGTGAGGCGGTTAAGTAGAAGCATGCAATGGTGATTTCCTCATCTCAAACAATTTATTAAAACATAAGCCAACACTAGTGGTGGGTATACCCCCCAAAAAATGACAACAACGTCTCATGCTGTTCAAAAGTCGACTTATTGTCTTCTGAGGCATGGCATCCCACTCTTCTTGAAGGGTGGCCCTTAGGTCTTTGAGGCTCTGCGGTACAGAGTAACGAGCCTTTACATGGCCACTCAGCTGATCCCATAGGTTTTCAAAGGGATTCTGGTCTGGAGAAAGTGCAGGCCACTCCATTTGAGGTACCCCAGTCTCCAGCAGCCGTTCCCTAATGATGCGACCTCAATGAGCTGGCACATTGTCGTCCAAGAAGATGAAATTAGGCCTCTGTTATTCTTGCAGTGGCACAATGACTGGATTGATGTTATTCAAGTATTATGGGCTTGTCACTGTACCATTCACAAAGTGTAGGGCAGTTCTATATTGACTAGACACAACTACACACACTGTAACACCACCACCTCCACCACCACCAAAGACTCGTCTGGTGACAACAGTGGCATATCGCTCTCCTTGAAGTCTCCAACATCGTTGGTGGCTATCATTTCTGCTCAGTGTAAATCGACTTTCATCAGTGAACAGCACTGGTCCCTCGTCCAGTGTAGATGCTCCCTGGCCCATGCAAGACGATGAAGTCTGTGGTCAGGTACCTTTGCAGGTTGTCTAGTATGCAGACCAGGCTGATGTAAATGGTTTCGAATGGTCTGACGTGACACTTGGGTGCCTCTCACCTCCCTTAAATGTGCCTGGAGTTGTGTGGCATTCATCATCCGATTCTATTGGGTATTGTTCACAATTATTGAGCAAATCGAAGTTGACGAAGTAGAATTTGATCCGAATTTCAGGAAAAATTTGATTAGTCACGAAGTCTAATTTCCTTGCGCTTTGTGGTAATGAGTGAGTTTTTTTTTTCTAAAATGGCTGATGCACATTGTACAAAGAGAAAGTAAGAAGCCCAGGAACAAGGGATCACCCATAAAGAGGTGCAGCCAGCCAATCAGCAGATAGCCAGCCCATGTGGTCACAGCCCTATAAAAAGGCTCATCCTGCCCGGCCTCCACTATTTTCCAGTGAACTTGGTGCAGAGAGAGAGACCTTATAGGCACTAGGGACAGTGATTAGGAAACACTTTATTTACAAAATATGGTAAAGGCAAAGATTAGAGGGCTCAACAACTAGAAGAATGGATAATGGTGGGTTCGCTGTGAACTGGGTCACCCACCCAGTATAAAAAGCAATAAATGAATACAAATACGCAGGCACACCACCTTTCGTAGCTGGTAAGGACTTGAAAAACCAGTGTAGGGTAAGTAGGCAAAGTATTAGTACAATACTAAAAAGAAGAACAAAAAAATGAATAAAATGTATAAAAGTGCAGAATAATATACATTCAAATAAAATCAGCTGCTGGTAAAGAGAGAACTCAAATCATACACCTGATTGGTGGAATGCACAATATGACTCTCAAAATAAACAGTTACTGTGACAGTCAGTGATGGAAGAGATAATGTCCCATAATACCTGCATCCAAACAAAGCAATGTCCCGCAGATGTATATTCCACAACTGCTGCAGGTAAGACAATACCCCACAAGGAGGATAGTATTGGGGGGTGGGAAAGTCCAGATACGAGGTGTGTATATAGGCAGGATTCAACGGGGTGTATGTAGGCAGGATTCAACATACACCGTTTAGTCCTATTCCTGATTAATAACAGCGGCTGGATATTGCATTTTGTTATAATATTGGGTAGATAAAAACCTCACTGAGGTTCTTACCGCTTTGCTGGTGTTGAAATATGTGATTTCTGTACTCTAATGGGGCATACTCGGTCCGGACCGGAAAAGTTTTATACAGCTGTCTTCCCGACTTTTGTTTTATGCCGGCAAACGGTCAAGTTTCAAGCAACACGGGAGAGACATTAACCTTCCAGGACATGTGAATAGGACCTGTGGAAAGCTTCACCTGACTTGGAAGCGGTCACATGACCATACCAGCTGGCCAAGTCACCGGATACCAACACGGCAGCGCAACACAGCGGCTTCGCCACATGGAATCAAATGAATGGTGGACAAATGATTACGTGAATGTGATGGAGGCTTTTATGCCCCATTAGAGTACAGACCTCACATATTTCAACACCAGCAAAGCGGTAAGAACCTCAGTGAGGTTTTCATCTACCTAATATTATAACAAAATGCAATATCCAGGCCCAGCCGCTGTTATTAATCAGGAATAGGACTAAACGGTGCATGTTGAAACCTGCCTACATACACCCCGTTGAAGCCTGCGCCGGGTGTAGATGTGACGTCGGCTCAGGCGCACTGAGGAAGGAGCGGCCAAGCGAGCGTCCTCCTCTCAGTGCGCCTGCGCCGACTGTAGACCGGTACGGCGCAGGCGCGAGATTTGGAACGCAGACAGGGCCAGCCGGAGGAGGAGAGCGCTTGCTGGCCCTGTCAATCAACAGGAGGAGGGGGCGTTTTTTTGAAAGGAGGATGCGGCGGCTACCAGCAAGCAACCGCCCTACTTGCTGGTAGCGAGGTAATTAACATATTATAAAAGTGCGGTTTTTAAAGAAACTAAGCCACAGAAAAAGGTAAGAGCACTATATATTGAATAATCGCACTGTAATGATTTTAATTAGCCCAAAAATGAAAAATGACTTTTGGGGGGTGACAGAAGCCCTTTAACCACCTCAGCCCCCCTAGCTTAAACCCCCTTAATGACCAGACCACTTTTTACAATTCTGCACTACACTACTTTCACGGTTTATTGCTCGGTCATACAACTTACCACCCAAATGAATTTTACCTCCTTTTCTTCTCACTAATAGAGCTTTCATTTGGTGGTATTTGATTGCTGCTGACATTTTTTGTTTTTCTGATATTAATCAAAATAGACCAAAATTTTCTCAAAAAAAGTGTATTTTTAACTTTTTCTGGTAAAATTGTTCAAATATAATTACATTTCTATACAAGTTTGTGTCAGAATTTATTGTGCTACATGTCTTTTGATTAGAAAAAAAATTCAATAAGTGTATATGTATTGGTTTGCGCAAAAGTTATAGTGTTTACAAACTATGGTACAAAAATGTGAATTTCCGCATTTTGAATCGGCTCTGACTTTCTGAGTACCTGTCATGTTTCTTGAGGTGCTAGAATGCCAGGATAGTATAAATACCCCCCAAATGACCCCATTTTAGAAAGAAGACACCCCAAAGTATTCGCGGAGGGGCATGGTGAGTTCATGTATGATTTAATTTTTTTTCACAAGTTAGCGGAAAATGACACTTTGTGAGGAAAAAAATAAATAAATAAAGTTTGCATTTCTGCTAACTTCTGGCAAAAATAAATTAAATCTTCCACGGACTCACTATGCCCCTCAGTGAATACCTTGGGGTGTCTACTTTCCGAAATGGGGTCAATTGTGGGGTGTGTTTACTGTTCTGGCATTTTGGGCGGGGCTAAATTGTGAGCAACCCTGTAAAGCCTAAAGCTACTCGTTGGACTTTCGGCCCCTTTACGCACCTAGGCTGCAAAAAAGTGTCACACATGTGGTATCGCCGTACTCAGAAGAAGTAGGGAAATGTGTTTTGGCGTGTATTTTTACATATACCCATGCTGGGTGAGAGAAATATCTCTGTAAATTGACAACTTTGTATAAAAAAATGGAAAAAGTTGTAATTTACAGAGATATTTCTCACACACAGTATGGGTATATGTAAAAATACACCCCAAAATACATTGCCCTACTTCTCCTGAGTACGGCGATACCACATGTGTGACACTTTTTTGCAGCCAAGATGTGCAAAGGGGCCCAAATTCCAATGAGTACCTTTAGGATTTCACAGGGCATTTTTACGCATTTGAATTCCAAACTACTTCTCACGCTTTAGGGCCCCTAAAATGCCAGGGCAGTATAAATACCCCACAAGTGACCCCATTTTGGAAAGAAGACACCCCAAGGTATTTCGTGAGGGGCATGGCGAGTTCATAGAATTTAAATTTTTTTTGGCACAAGTTAGGCTACTTTCACACTAGCGTTCGGAGCGGATCCGTCTGATGTTTCATCAGACGGATCCGCTCCGATAATGCAGACGTTCGCATCCGTTCAGAACGGATCCGTCTGCATTAAAACTTAAGTATGAAAGTAGCCTGAGCGGATCCGTTCAGACTTTACATTGAAAGTCAATGGGGAACGGATCCGCTTGAAGATTGAGCCATATGGTGTCATCTTCAAGCGGATCTGTCCCCATTGACTTACATTGTAAGTCTGGACGGATCCGCTCGCCTCCGCACGGCCAGGCGGACACCCGAATGCTGCAAGCAGCGTTCAGGTGTCCGCTCACTGAGCGGAGCGGAGGCTGAGCGCTGGCAGGCGGATGCATTCTCAGTGGATCCGCCTCCACTGAGAATGCATTGGGGCCAGACGGATGCGTTCGGGGCCGCTCGTGAGCCCCTTCAAACGGTGCGCGCGAGCGGACACCCGAACGCTAGTGTGAAAGTAGCCTTAGCGGAAATTTTTATTTTTATTTTTATTTTTTTCTTACAAAGTCTCATATTCCACTAACTTGTGACAAAAAATAAAATTTTACATGAACTCTCCATGCCACTTACGGAATACCTTGGGGGGTCTTCTTTTCAAAATGGAGTCACTTGTGGGGTATTTATACTGCCCTGGCATTTTAGGGGCCCTAAAGCGTCAGAAGAAGTCTGGAATCCAAATGTCTAAAAATGCCCTTCTAAAAGGCACTCATTGGAATTTGGGCCCCTTTGCGCATCTTGGCTGCAAAAAAGTGTCACACATGTGGTATCGCCGTACTCAGGAGAAGTACTGTGTGTGAGAAATATCTCTGTAAATGACAACGTTTTCCATTTTTTTTATACAAAGTTGTCAATTTACAGAGATATTTCTCTCACCCACCATGGGTATATGTACAAATACACCCCAAAACACATTGCCCTACTTCTTCTGAGTACGGCGATACCACATGTGTGACACTTTTTTGCAGCCAAGATGTGCAAAGTACCTTTAGGATTTCACAGGGCATTTTTACGCATTTGGATTCCGTGAGGGGTATGGTGAGTTCATGTAAGATTTTATTTTTTGTCACAAGTTAGTGGAATATGAGACTTTGTAAGAAAAAACTAAAAAATCTATTTCCGATAACTTGTGCCAAAAAAAAAATCTTCTATGAACTCGCCATGCCCCTCAAAAGTGATCTTTATAGCGCCGCAGCGATTTTACGGTGTTTTTGCAGGGGCGGACTGAACGCAAGTGTGCGCACAAGATTAGGCCTGATCGGGCGAACACTGTGTTTTTTGTAGAGCCTATAGAACATGTCCTATTCTTGTCCGCAATTGCATTTTCTATATAGTTCTGGCAATGTGCGGATCCGCAAAATGCGGAAAGCACATTGCCGGTGTCCGTGTTTTGCGGATCCGCAAAACACATACGGACATCTGAATGGAGCCTTACAGGGGGGTGATCAATGACGGGGGTGATCAGGGAGTCTATATGGGGAGATCAGGGGTTAATAAGTGACAGGGGGGGGGGTGTAGTGTAGTGTGGTGATTGGTGCTACTTACAGAGCTGCCTGTGTCCTCTGGTGGTCGATCCAAGCAAAAGGGACCACCAGAGGAGGTATATTAGACGCTGTTAACAAAAAAGCGTCTAATATACCTTTTTGGGGTTAAAAAAAATCGCAGCGACGTGCAGCTGAGAAGTTGATCTACAGCCTGCCAGCAGCGATCATTCGCTGGCAGGCTGTAGATCAACTTCTCAGCTGCACGTCACTGTGAACGCGCTCGCATGCGCGCACAATCTCGGCTCTCGCGAGATGACGCTTATATGCGTCCAGGAGGAATAACCCGGCCGCCCACAGGACGCATCCCTGCGTTAGGTGGTCGGGAGGTGGTTAAGGTTAAAAAGCGTTCAAATACTACACATTTTTTTTTTGTTCGCATTCTTTTATACATAAGTAATTCCATTAATCATTGATTCTGTTATTGGGGTGAAATTTTTGTCTGATACTACAGACTTTGGGGTGTTTACATTCTTTTATACATAAGTAAATCCGTTAATCCTTGATTGTCTAATTGGGGTAAAATTGTGGCCGGATACTACAGATTTTAGGGTGTTTACGTTCTTTTTTTACATAAGTAATTCTGTTAATCCTTAATTGTGTAATTAAAACATAAGATAGAGGGGCACACTATGGTGAAAGGGGAGTGCACTAGCGTTTCAACACATGAACATACAAAGAAAAAGGCTGCATGGCCCAAGAAAACCCCCAATTAAGTGCACATCCAATGAATGTAGTCTAATAAAATTTCTGCATTGGTTTTACAAAGACATACAGACGAAGCTAAAAATTATTGACAATATGTCATGTGCTGATACACAATAAGACCAAGCACCTACACCGATCCCACCAAAAGCCACAAATATAGGCACAATGTACATAGTCCAGGCTAGCAAGGTGACAAATCTACACGGTGCAGCAAAGATACAACTCAATGTACAAAAAATAATAATAATAATAAATGATAATATAGCATCAAAGCACCTTATACCTGCATAACGTGTGCAATAAAAGCTAAGGAGTATTGAAGTCTTGATACTTTTTCAATACTTTCATACTCTGCTTGGTTAGATTCCAGGATTGGCATTTTTTATACTAAGCTGCGCTGTCCCTATCAGAGATTATGGCGTGCGCAATGCGGCCGCACAGTGAAGAAAGAGAGATGGTGTCCCTCGCTCCACACTGTGATTCTCCCGGCCACTGCCAGCAATGAAAAAAACTGAGTGGCCTGATGGGAAAGTGTCAGGGAGGGAGGGCAGAGGTGAGGTACACTCACCATGGTCCACACTCAGGTGGCAGATAAAGGACCTGTGATGAGGTAATCTCCATGTGACCAGTAACATCCACTTGGTAATGGTTACTGGTTACATCATCACATGTCCTTTATCCTACAACAACCAGGAGGATCTTGCTGCAGGAGAAGTTTCCTGCTGTTTTCACGTGGAGCTGGTGACAGATATGTGCTTCACGGACACCCTGCTATATGCCTGTATTAATGTGAGGCACATGGTTATATTAAATGAGTAATGGAAGTGGGGCACACTCTAAAAGTATAGGGATCTTTATTAACAAAATATAATAATAGCAATATAATAATATAATAGCAGCAAATATAAAACTGAATATAAAACAGCAGATAAAATGTTACCGACAATAGGATGGGAAATAAAATAATAAATCAATATGGATAACAATTACATAAAATATATTCAATCGACAATGTATTTATAAAACCTTTCACTAAGTATGGATCCCGATATTGATTAAGAACGATCAGTTCAAATATTCAATAAATATATAATCGATCCACTGGTTGTACTTCATGCGATATTCCATGTGGGATTCATGCGGTAATATAGATTTGTCCTTGACCGCAGACAGTCCTTTATCACCACTATATTATTAGAACAAAAGTCCCCAAAGTCTCAAGCATATGCAGCCTGGGTGTATAACAGTATAGTAGTCAGGCTGTTCATATGCACAGCGGCGTCCCGCTATATTTAATATGAAAAGCGATCGCTTGCTGGAGATAAACAAGAGCTTACCCGAGGGTCTTTCAGTGCTGGATCATGGGCTCTCGACTCGGTATATTCGACCTGTCTTCGGTCTGCCTCCGGTCTCAAGAGCTGGTTCAAAACTTTGAATTTTGGCGCCAGTGAGATTGGTTTGCTCCACGAGGTATGGTCTCCTCCCGTGTAATGGCAATGACTCACTTCGGCACCTCGCTAGTTAGAAAACAGTATGTCCAGGCTTCCTCGGTCTTGCATGGGCTCTCCAGTCGTTGGGGGGATAGTACCAGACGCGTTTCGGGGATTTGAAGAAATGACCCCTTCCTCAGTGGTCATTGACTGAGGAAGGGGTCATTTCTTCAAATCCCCGAAACGCGTCTGGTACTATCCCCCCAACGACTGGAGAGCCCATGCAAGACCGAGGAAGCCTGGACATACTGTTTTCTAACTAGCGAGGTGCCGAAGTGAGTCATTGCCATTACACGGGAGGAGACCATACCTCGTGGAGCAAACCAATCTCACTGGCGCCAAAATTCAAAGTTTTGAACCAGCTCTTGAGACCGGAGGCAGACCGAAGACAGGTCGAATATACCGAGTCGAGAGCCCATGATCCAGCACTGAAAGACCCTCGGGTAAGCTCTTGTTTATCTCCAGCAAGCGATCGCTTTTCATATTAAATATAGCGGGACGCCGCTGTGCATATGAACAGCCTGACTACTATACTGTTATACACCCAGGCTGCATATGCTTGAGACTTTGGGGACTTTTGTTCTAATAATATAGTGGTGATAAAGGACTGTCTGCGGTCAAGGACAAATCTATATTACCGCATGAATCCCACATGGAATATCGCATGAAGTACAACCAGTGGATCGATTATATATTTATTGAATATTTGAACTGATCGTTCTTAATCAATATCGGGATCCATACTTAGTGAAAGGTTTTATAAATACATTGTCGATTGAATATATTTTATGTAATTGTTATCCATATTGATTTATTATTTTATTTCCCATCCTATTGTCGGTAACATTTTATCTGCTGTTTTATATTCAGTTTTATATTTGCTGCTATTATATTATTATATTGCTATTATTATATTTTGTTAATAAAGATCCCTATACTTTTAGAGTGTGCCCCACTTCCATTACTCATTTACAATTTCACTATTTTCAGACTGGGTGTTGTCTGATTAGTGGGTGCACCTCTTGGTGGTTCTCCACCTCATTTTTAGTGCGACATTACATATTCGTACATGGTTATATTACTTTAGTACCTCCATCTGCCTCGCATTAAAGGGGTAATTAGGTTGGGTAAAGTTATCCCCTATACACAGGATAGGGGATAACTATCCGATGATAGTTGTCCTCTATCCTGTGGATAGGAGATAACTTTAACCAACCGGAATACCCCATTAAGTAAGAGTGATCCTATCATGTAACTAATATGATGGGTAACATGGGGTTAATGTGTTAGGTACACAGTAGGGTCATTTACTATTAAAGGGGTTATCCAAAGTCTAACACATGCCCCTCTTATACACTATACCTACCTGCTCCCCAACACCCACGTCGATGGGAACGAGCCTCCCTAGCATCACCCATGTTTTAATGTAGCGGCAGGCATCAGGAGCGACGTGGGTGGCAGGGAGTGGGTTAAGTCTAATCTATATGAGGGGCCCCAGGCATTTGGGAAGATGTTTTAGACTTTGCATAACCCCTTTAATATGAGCCACATGGAGATTCAAAATTAATAACGCCATGTGCCTCAAATTAATAGTAACTCCGCCATGTAACGCCTCACATAATGAGCAACATGGGGTTATTTACGATTAGTGTGAGGCACATGGTTTTATCACTTTTGTACTTCCATGTGCCTCACCTTAAGCACTCATGTACATGGGCGTTAACCGCCCATGCCCATATTGCCACCCACAAACAGCGGGTCCACAATATACGGGCACCATGTGCATCACAGATGTGGACCCATTTACTTGAATGGGTCCTCAATCCGGAAGGTCCGGCGTGGAACTGAAGCACCACGGAGTGCTTCCATGGGGTTTCTGTCCGTGCCACCGCATCTGTATTCACTACTTTTTTGCAGTGCGGACGGATCACAGACCCATTCAGGTTGAGTAGGTCTTCATCCATCTGGGGAATCTACATGAATGTTGCCCGTGCATTGGGGACCGCAAATCGTAATCCCCAAGGCACAGGATAGCCGATCAACAGCCGTGTGCATGAGGCCTAATGGTAAGTAATGCCAATATGCACCTCATCCATTAACCCCATGTTGTCCTTTGTGTGAGGTAGTTGATGGCGTTACTATGAATGTGAGGCACATGGTTTTAGTAAGTGACCCCCATCAAGTAACGCCTCACAGTATGGACAATCAGTACCAGAGAAAATACAAATAAACATCATGTTGCCCGGCAACATGGGGTTAATGTGTGGGGTCCTTTTTTTTTTTTTGGGCATGATATCAAATGGTATCGAGTATATCAATACTTTTCTTGGTGTCAAAATCTAACTCAGAATTCTTGTGCTGTGACAACTCTAGTCATATCCTTATTACAGGTAGGATTACAATGACAGACGTCACCTACTGTATATAACACAGGATCCACCATTCACAATAAATCTACTCCTTCCTGGTATAATGACCTTTGCACAGGTCAGAGCATGCCTAGGACACTCTGCCATAGAAGTCAGCGAGGTACTCGTGACAACTCGTCAGTCTATTGTGTCTGTAGCCAATGTGTATACTGTAAGTCATATCTCTAAGGCTGGGTTCACACGAGCGTGTCCGGATTAGTTCCGGATGCGTCCCGGTGTGTTGCGGCAAACCCGCGCGAGTAGGAATGCAATTGCAGTCAGTTTTGACTGCGATTGCGTTCCGTTGTTCAGTTTTTATCGCGCGTGTGCAATGTGTTTTGCACGCGCGTGATAAAAAACCGACTGTGGTACCCAGACCCGAACTTCTTCACAGAAGTTCAGGTTTGGGTTCGGTGTTGTGTAGATGTTATTATTTTCCCTTATAACATGGTTATAAGGGAAAATAATAGCATTCTGAAAACAGAATGCATAGTAGGTGATCAGTTGAGGGTTAAAAAAAAATAAAAAAAATTAACTCACCTTCTCCGTTTGTTCGCGTAAGTCCCGGTCTCTTCTTTACTTCTTTAATGATGAGCTGTGGGCTAAAGGACCTTTGGTGACGTCAGATCACATGCTCCAATCACAGGGTCCATCACCGCGGTGATGGACCATGTGATTGGAGCATGTGATCTTACGTCATCAAAGGTCCTTTAGCCCATAGTTCATCTTTTTAAAGAACTAAAGACCGGGAGAACTACGCGAACAAGAGGACAAGGTGAGTTAATTTTTTTTATTTTTTAACCCTCAATTGACCTTCTACTAAGCATTCTGTATTCAGAATGCTATTATTTTCCCTTATAACCATGTTATAAGGGAAAATAATACAGTGTATAGACAGTCACCTAGCAACCGTGCGTGAAAATCGCACCGCATCCGCACTTGCTTGCGGATGCATGCGATTTTCACGCAACCCCATTCACTTCTATGGGGCCTGCGTTGCGTGAAAAACGCAGAATATAGAGCATGCTGCGATTTTCACGCAACGCATAAGTGATGCGTGAAAATCATCGCTCATCTGAACAGCCCCATTGAAATGAATGGGTCCAGATTCAGTGCGGGTGCAATGCGTTCACCTACCGCATTGCACCCGCGCGGAAATCTCGCCCGTGTGAACGCAGCCTAAATGCTATTAAAGGGGTATACCATCTTCATAATTTGATTCCATCCTGTAGAAAAAAAAACTGCGGTGATTTAGTAGCTGTGGCTGCACTTGCATGGTAAGATGGTCTTCTTTTCTCAGTCTGGTGGCAAGGATTGTGGGAACGTGTATAATTACAAACGCATTGTAATTCTAAATCCGGCCATCTATTGCCTCACCTCTCAGTGGGGCAGCTCCAGGGCATGTGCAGTAGCCCTGAACCTGCTCACTCCAGCAGTGTTGAGCAAGAGCAGCTGCTGAGTTTTAAAAAGGTTATCAGGGCCAAGTCTTGTTTCACACTAGTGCTAAATTCTTCTGGCAGAGGAACAGCCTGAAGACATTGTATCTGGCATAGCCAGAAAAAGCCAGAGCAGCGCCAGGCCCGATTGACTGTAATAGGATGTGACTGAAATGCATCCAATGGTTTTTGTTTGGCCGAAACCCAGCATTTATTCCACAAATTGGCTTTATCACCTCCAGACCTCATTGCAGTCAATGGGGATCTGGTGGTGAAGTAGAGCATCTGGCAAGATCGGCCAGGCTGCTGTGTGCCGGAACAGCCTGCTGGATCTTTTAACGGACATGTGAATGAAGACAAAAAGTGATTTAAATTTACAAAGGAAGTGCATGAGATTTTACAAATATTCTGCTGCATCTAGAAATACCCTTATACTTTTTCATGCAAATGTAGGTACGGTAGTTCATGGCTTCTTTTCTATATCATTTTATTTTATTTTTGGTGAATTGTGCAGTTTTAGTTTCTCCTTCTAGGAATTGCTTAGCTTTGGGGCAAAGGCTTTAAAATTGCCCTTTACATGGGCCGAAAATAATAACACTTGTTAGCAATGATCTGACAGTGTAAATGCACCACCGATTACCCAAAGAAAGAGTAAAACGCTTGTTCATCGGGTGTGAGGAATATGGATTAATATTTACTGTCAGCCATGTTCCCACACCAACCATATGCTGAAAGGTAGCAGAGGTAGTGAGCTCCACATGGGGGGCCCTGCTTCAAAGCCAGCCAGATGGCAGAGGGCCTCTAGCAGTCCAACTTTGTTTACATTTCTCGCCTCCATTCAGCCAGCCAGGAACCCAGCTAATGGAACAGAAAAAACTTCCCTGCAGGGGGTCTAGGCCCTTCCCCAGTTCAATAAACATTATCAGACATCATGGAACCGGCGGTTCATAAGGAATTATGAATCGCCCATCCATCACAGACCTAAACCAGATACATATTTGTGTCTCTGTGGCCACGATGAACAGGTCCGTGGTCATAGCTTGGTGGTGGGATGCCAGGGAGGGGAGAGATACATATCTCTCCACAGAAACCAAATAACTTTACCATGCTTGGACTCTACTTTTAGCCGGAACCCAAGCGGATCCATTGGTCCCAGAACCACCTCCCTGCGACATTCTGGTCTGGAGCCAGGAGCCCTAATCGGTTTTGTGGCTCATGTGCTGCCAGCCCAGCAGAAGTGGGGTGGACTCCTCCCAGAGGCCAGGAGGGGAGGGGCCTGTGCCAGCAAGCGGGTGTGTCTTTCTCTGAAGAGAGGTCACATCGTGCCATGTGTTTAGAGGGACCTGCAACCAGCTGACATCACTGCTTCCCATGTGATACAGCTAAGAACTCCTCACCACCCAAAGGACTCATCCATTTGGTAAACTGACTTTTGTTCTGCTTAACCCTGTTGTACCCTATCATCCGTATTTGTAACCTCAGACCACTGTATATATTCTTTGTGTGTATAGTGTTAATTCTAGTGAGCCCTTAAGGCGATTAAATAGATAATTTAATCTTGTGCTGTCTTGTATCTCGATCACGAATCCCCATGTCCGTGTTTCGTCCTAGTAATACGCTACTGCGGGTTGGTTTCTTACCCTATATAATCCCACTAGCGGACCGGCTTATATCAAACAAGAAACTGGTGGCAGTCTACCCGGGCTGAGAAAGCGTTGTTTCACTGGGGTAGTGGAAAGGCTCTCACAGCTTGTTGCCTCTCTGTGCCCGTGTGGACAGGAGATGTCTGTGTAAACTGTACCAAGCTAACCTTATCCGCTCCTCCAGGAGGGCGTAACCTCACGCCTTGGTAACCCGTGACTATACCGTATCTCACTGGCTCTACATAGTTGACGTTAGTCGGGGTACGGTATTCGTCACATCGGGTAATTGGATCATTTGTACAGCACAAAAAAATCCTTGTTTCTGTGTGGCAGATGGTGCTGTGTAAACACTATCTGCTGCCGGGAAACAAAGAGACAGTATAGGGAACAGCGATGGCATTAGCGGAGGAGATCTGTGCATGTAAATGCAGTGGTCTCTTTTACTAGCGATCAGCAGATGTTCCTTCCCGACAATCTGCTTGTATATTTTAAAGGGGTTTTGCCTCTTCAGCAAATGGCATTTATTATGCAGATAAAGTTTCCATGGTTACAACCCCCCTTTAGTCCAGCAGCGTGGCTGTGCTTGTACACTATAGAAAAAAGTACCAGGCCAGTAAGCCTGACATCAATAGTGGGGAAATTAATGGAAACCATACTTAAGGAGAGGATTGTGGAACATCTAAAATCCCATGGATTGAAAGATGAAAAACAGCACGGATTTACTTCAGGGAGATCATGTCAAACTAATCTTATAGATTTTTTTTTTGATTGGGTGACTAAAATAATAGATGGAGGAGGTGCAGTAGACATTGCTTATCTAGACTTTAGTAAGGCTTTTGGTACTGTCAAAAGTCCAGCAAGAAACAATATTGATGTAACATA
Source organism: Bufo bufo (assembly GCF_905171765.1). NCBI lineage: Eukaryota > Metazoa > Chordata > Amphibia > Anura > Bufonidae > Bufo > Bufo bufo. The sequence continues at coordinate 341,052,159 of NC_053389.1, forward strand.
GAATACGGGTAAAAGGTAGGAAATGAACACGTCCAGCAGCAATACCCTAGTACATGATGCAATGTCTACATTTAATGAGAAAACTATACCTAAATAGTCAAAAATCGGGTGGGCCACATACGGGTCCAGCTTACTGGGTAAATGGTAGGGACGATGACCCTGCCACTAATGCCCTAAAATGGTCCTATGCCCAGGGACGTCCCCTAATGGTGGGGACTCCCTGTCCTCGTACCTAGCCTCAGACTCCTGTCTAGCCCTGTTAAAGGTGACAGGTAGAGTGACGCTGGCACCTAAAGTGGCCACCCGAAGAGTGACTAGCACAAAAACAAAAACAAAATAGGAGACAAAATGGTGTCCACTATATACATCCCTCGTGACCGAATGCCAGGAGGTATAGGGTCCACCTAGGAGTTAAAAATACGCAAACAGAACATACGCACAAACAACCAACCAATAGGATACTGTAATAATATGTTATAGATACAGAAACGACCCCGACGCGTTTCACCCACAAAGTGGGATCATCAGGGGGTAATACGAGGTGGATATATAGAGATAGCGAAATACATAGACGCAAATTAGATATGAGGAGCCCATCAATTAGATACGTGGGTCTCGTACTGCATATAGGAAGCCCACTGGATATAAAGTAGGCCCCGTGGAGAGGCGTAATTAATAAATACGTTAGGGAGATTCAATAAAATACACCAGACCCAAACGCAGTGTAAATGAAAATCAAATAAGGACTGAATACATACAGTCACTGAAGGTGAGGTAGGCAATCAGGTCAGTTCGATACATACAAGGTACTCGTCTCTGGGGTCACAGGAGCGCAACCTCATGAATTATGCATAAGCACACGGGAGCAGCATCACAGATATAGACCACAGGCCACATTCGGTATAACTGCAAATAGATAAGATATTGACCATGGAGATGGTATTAGGTCGCCTCGCAGGGCTATGCTATATGAAAAGGGGACCGAATCCAGTACCTGATATGTATTTCTGGTATCAGATAACCCTTCAGGGTGTGGCTCCTAAGGTACAGGACTGCCAACCCACCCGAAACCTGGGAATGGAAAAAGGGGCTATATTAAAAAGCCTGTGGACGGACCATCCAGGAAACATATAGATGCAGAGGTAAGTACTCACATGATGCCGTCTCAGATAGAGAAAGAGGGTCTGGGGTGGCGATGGTGGGCACCTCCACCCTATAAATACCCACCCCTTTATGAGATATAGGGGGCGGGAAACCCGAAGGGAGGTGCCGCAGACCACCTACCTAACGCCAGGTGAAGTGAGCTCCATCATCAGCCGCTGCTGTGTGTTTGCCGTCAGGGGTGCGTTCCACTGTGGAACGCACGCCTGAGAATCACAGTCGGAGCGCCGCCGGCCGGATATCAGGTCTGTGGACCGCAAGCATCCTGTGATTAAACATGAACATGCGTTCCAGCGTGAAACGCAAACCGGAAGAAGCCAGGTCGGGTATACAGCGCTGTCAAAGGTGAGGAACACAGCTGTGTAGGGATATAGCGACAAGCCACAAATGGATGATAGATGATGGGGCTGAGAAGTGGAGGACGAGGGAAACGAAAAAAAGGGGGAAAAGAAATGTGTGCAAGAAATTTATGGATAATAATAGAACAGGCAAATACATACTCAAAACACGATAATAAAAGACTGACAACCCTGATGATGACCGGTGCCAGATAGATGGTGTGCACTATTGGAGGGCCACACCATGATCGATATAACATTCAGGTACTTTGCGTACCCAGGCTAAGAGATGGGGGATACTTAATATCCTCACGGATGGCCACAATGGCGAACGGGACATAACAAGAAGAGTCCCCGTGCGAGGCCAGAGCTGAAGCAGAAACAGAGTTAGGACCCTAAGAAATGTATTATGAAAGTAAGCAAGCAAAATATGGATGCTTATAAAATGAATGGAGATCAGCCTATTAATGATGGAATACTAGCAAGGAGGTTAAAGATATGACTCATAAAAAACATGAAAAGGTGAGGCGTTCGTTTAAACCACGAGGAGATTGTGAACGGAACCTGTGTATCCATTCACTCTCCTTTTGTAAAATGCGTCTGTCCCAGTCACCTCCACGTGGGGAGGGCGGTACCAATTCAAGAACGGAGAACCGGAGAACGGAGGGATCTCCCCCGTGACAATCATTGACGTGTAAAGCCAACGGGGTTGGCTCCTTCTTGTTTACATCGTTAATGTGTTCCAGGATTCTCCTCCTGAACTCGCGGATGGTCTTGCCCACGTAGTCCAGTGGGCAGGAACACTGGCAAAGATACACCAGACCCTTCGACACGCAGTTGGCAAAGTCGCGAACCTGATAAGGACGACCTGTGGCCGAGCAGGTGATGGTTTTTGCAGTCGAGATGAATTTGCAGGCCTTACATCTCCCACATTTGAAGATGCCAATCGGTTTGCGATCCAACCAGCAGCCGCCCTTAGTTGGTGGTGAGAAGTGGCTACGGACAAGGCGGTCCCTCAGGCTCCTCCCCCGTCTGTAGGAAACCGAGGGATATTTACTCACGATGTCGGATAGGTCGGAATCCATATGTAAAATGGGCCAATATTTGGTCAGGACTTCCCTAATAGCACCGTTGGCAGCGTCAAAATTAGCAATGATCCGTGCTGGTTGGGGATCATTGGTGGTTCTAGATTTCGGAACCAACAATTCGGTTCGAGGTTTTGCTGCCGCGTGTTGAAATGCCTCCCTAAGTACTCCTCTGGGATAGCCCCTTGCGAGGAGTCTCTGCTGCAGGCCCCCCGCCTCATTGTAGAATGATGTGTTATTGGAGCAGTTCCTCCTGACCCTGAGGTATTGGCCTCTGGGTATGCCCCGTTTCAGAGCAGTGGGATGGTGGCTGCTCCAATGGAGCAGGGAGTTTGTAGCAGTGTTTTTACGAAAAATGTTGGTGGTTAGAGAGTCCCCTACCTTGGTTACCCTCACATCGAGGAAGGCAATGGACACAGGATCCATCTCGTATGTGAACCTGAGGCCCACCTGATTCTGATTAAGGTCCAGAACAAACTGTTTGAAGCTATGAGGATCACCCTTCCAGACGACGAACACGTCGTCTATGTAACGTGTCCAGAATTGGATCTTATCCGTCCACCAGACGGTATGGTCCGGAAACACAAAGTTGTCCTCCCACCAGCCCAGGAAGAGGTTGGCGTAGGATGGGGCACATGGGCTACCCATGGGCTAGCCGTCCCCCTGAGCTGGTGGTAGAACCGTGCATCGAATAGGAAAAAATTGTGGTTAAGGGTGAACCTCAATAGCTCCAACACGAACGCATTGTGTGGAAAACAATGGATCCCCCTGGTTCTCAGGTAGTAATCAACAGCCTTGAGGCCCTGGTCATGTGGTATGGAGCTATACAAAGCCTCGACGTCAATGCTGCCCAGTAAGACGTCTGGATCCAGGTTCAAGGTGTTAATTTTATTGAGGAAGTCCATCGTGTCCCTCGTGTAAGCCGGGAGGGACACGACGAACTCCCTCAGAACCTGGTCCAGATAAATACCACAGTTCTGGGTCAGACAATTAACGCCCGAGACTATCGGGCGACCCTTAAGGGGCGATGTCCCCTTATGTACCTTCGGAAGGCCGTAGAATGTGGCTATCAAAGGATTAGCCGGCAGCAGAAAATCATATTCAGCTGAACTTATGACCTTATCCGACGTGCCCTTACTCAAGATGTTCTTGAGTTCCAGCAGATAGACTTGAGACGGGTTAGTAGATAAAATCTCATAGCATCCGCGGTCCTTCAAAAGGTCCAGACACATGTTTCTATATCTATCACAGTCAAGAATGACCAGGTTTCCACCCTTGTCAGATGGTTTAATGACAATCGTGTCATCCGTCTCTAGTGACCTGAGTGCCTGCATTTCTGTGATAGATAAATTAAAGGTCCTGGGTCTCACCTGTTCCAACTGATCCAGATCTCGTGTGTACTGTCCCACATAGAAGGCTTATCAATAAATTGCAGTCTTTGTGCTTGGACTCCCATATTGTTGAATGGCTTAGGCAGTGGCTGAGGGACAGACAACAGAGGGTTGTAGTCAATGGAGTATATTCAGACCATGGTCTTGTTACCAGTGGGGTACCTCAGGGATCTGTTCTGGGACCCATATTGTTTAATATCTTTATCAGCGAAATTGCAGAAGGCCTCGATGGTAAGGTGTGTCTTTTTTCTGATGACACAAAGATTTGTAACAGGGTTGATGTTCCTGGAGGGATTCACCAAATGGAAAAGGATTTAGGAAAACTAGAGGAATAGTCAAAAATCTGGCAACTAAAATTTAATGTTGATAAGTGCAAGATAATGCACCTGGGACGTAAAAACCCAAGAGCAGAATATAAAATCAGTGATACAGTCCTAACCTCAGTATCTGAGGAAAGGGATTTAGGGGTCATTATTTCAGAAGACTTAAAGGTAGGCAGACAATATCATAGAGCAGCAGGAAATGCTAGCAGAATGCTTGGGTGTATAGGGAGAGGCATTACCAGTAGAAAGAGGGAGGTGCTCATGCCGCTCTACAGAGCACTAGTGAGACCTCATTTGGAGTATTGTGCTCAGTACTGGAGACCATATCTCCAGAAGGATATTGATACTTTGGAGAGAGTTCAGAGAAGAGCTACTAAACTGGTACATGGATTGCAGGATAAAACTTACCAGGAAAGATTAAAGGACCTTAACATGTATAGCTTGGAAGAAAGACGAGACAGAGGGGATATGATAGAAACTTTTAAATACATAAACGGAATTAACAAGGTAAAAGAGGAGAGAATATTTAAAAATAGAAAAACTGCTACAAGAGGACATAGTTTTAAATTAGAGGGGCAAAGGTTTAAAAGTAATATCAGGAAGTATTACTTTACTGAGAGAGTAGTGGATACATGGAATAGCCTTCCTGCAGAAGTGGTAGCTGCAAATACAGTGAAGGAGTTTAAGCATGCATGGGATAGGCATAAGGCCATCCTTCATATAAGATAGGGCCGGGGGCTATTCATAGTATTCAGTATATTGGGCAGACTAGATGGGCCAAATGGTTCTTAACTGCCGACACTTTCTATGTGAGCTCCCACGGTTCCGGCCACCAGAGAGGCTGGCATTGTTTCTTATAGTGTGCAAGCACAATTACGCTGATGGATTACAGGGTGGTTGTAACTATGGAAACAAGCAGTGTATAATGCGATAGAAAAATGAATCCAGCCAGCAAAGGAGGCAATGTGGATAATCACAATACATTCACTGGGGCAGTGAAAAGGCTCCGATGCTCTCCTTTGCCCTGCGCTAAATCACATTTTCTTGAGTTCCGGTGACATACCGTGCTCTCCATGGAGCTGCCAGGCGGAGGCTTCCGCCCAGCAGTGAGCCCGGTGATGTCACCGGCACTGATGGGCGGGCTTTAGCGCTGCCCTAGCCTGTAAAACAGCCAAGGCAGCGCTAAAGCCCGCCCATCAGAGCCGGTGATGTCGCCAAATACACTGCTGGGCGGAAGCCTCCACCCGGCAGTGTGTTATTGTAAATAAAAGAGCCCTTGACCTGCGCGATCCAGCGCAGAGCAAGGGAGCGCATTGGAGCATGAAATGCTCAGATGTTAACATCAGGGGGACTACCTCAGTGAAATTATGGGTATGTCCCATGACTAAAGTAAAAAAATGAAAATCAGACCTCATATTAGGGATCGACCAATTATCGGATTTACCGATATCGGCCGATATTCATGATTTTCAAAGTTATCGGCATCTAACCTTGAGAAAACATAGCGCTTCGCGCGTGCCGCCTTGTTTAAAAGCCAGAGTCAGTGGAGAAGGAGGCCAATAAAATGAGCCGCCGCAGAGCCCAATAAAATGAGCGGTCTCTGAAGCTGCCTGCACCACTGACACTAATGAATGTCTGGCTAATATTAAAGCAGGAGGAGGGACAGGGGAGGGTTTACCGCTGCGCCATCTCAGCTAGTGTGCTCGGCGAATCGCAGCAGCCTCCTCCTGCTGAGTGTCCTCCCCAGAATCAAGCAACCAGCATAGCAGGTGCCTGGCTACTGTGCCACCAATTAAATTTTAATAGAAATACAGGAGACGGGTGCCGGCGGTACCTGCCTCCTGTATCTGTATTAAAGGTTAATTATCATTGGTGATGCAGTGCGCCCCCCAGTATTAAAGAGGATCTTCACCTGGGTAGCTTTAATCTAATTATTATCTTACCTTATACGGCCCCACTGATTTCTTGGCACTTTTTTTTCGCTAAAGAACCCCCCCCGTCCGCTGTGGTCCCTGTATCTTTTGGTGCCTCATATGCTAATGAGGTAACTCGGTTACACTGGCCGTGGACTTGTATTTCTCCTGGGCGCGGTTATCTTCTCCCTGGCTGCGAGCGCATCTAATCAGAGCGCCTCGCTCTTAGCAAGGGAGAAGGAGCTCAGTGTAACCGAGTCGCCTCATTAGCATATGAAGCGCCAAAAGATACGGGGACAACAGCGGACGAAAGGGGGGTTCTTTAGGGGGAAAAAAGTGCCAAGACATCAGTGGGTGCCGCACTATAAGGTAGAATAATAATTAGATTAAAGCTATCCGGGTGAAAGGTCCTCTTTAAAGTAATTGGTGGCAGTGGCCACAGGGTCCCACCCCCCAACCCAAGTAATTTCATTGGTGGCAGTGGCAGTTCTGATCGGAGCCCCAGCAGTGTAATCGCAGGGCTCCCGTTGGTTACCATGGCAGCCAGGACGCTACTAAAGCCCTGGCTGCCATGGTGAGCTCCCTGCTGTTGTGTGTACTATGCACAGGGCAGCAGGGACAGTCTAAGATCCTATTCACCCTAATAAAGCTTTTTTAGGGTGGATAGGGAATATCGGTATAGGCTATCGGCCTGAAAGTTCACAGGGTATCTATCGGCTAAAAAAAAATCAATATCGGTCAATCCCTACATCATTTATGACATGACAATCTTTCTTTCAAAGCTAGAACCAGCCATATACAGCATCTCACAAAAGTGAGTACACCCCTCACATTTTTGAAAATATTGTATTATATCTTTTCATAGGACAACACTGAAGATATGACACTTTAATACAATGTAAAGTAGTCGGTGTACAGCTTGTATAACAGTGTAAATTTGGTGAGCCCTCAAAATAACTCAACATACAGCCATTAATGTCTAACCCTCCGGCAATAAAAGTGAGTACGCTTAAGTGAAAATGGCCAAATTGTGCCCAAAGTGTGAATATTTTGTGTGGCCACCATTATTTTCCAGCACTGCCTTAACTCTCTTGGGCATAGCGTTCACTAGAGCTTCACAGGTTGCCACTGGAATCCTCATCCACTCCTCCATGACAACATCACGGAGCTGGTGGATGTTGGAGACCTTGCGCTCCTCCACCATCCATTTGAGGATGCCCCACAGATGCTCAATAGGGTTAAGGTCTGGAGACATGCTTGACCAGTCCAGCACCTTTACCCTCAGTTTCTTTAGCAAGGCAGTGGTCGTCTTGGAGGTGTGTTTGGGGGTCATTATCATGTTGGAATACTGCTCTGCGGCCCAGTTTTCGAAAAGAGGGGACCATGCTCTGCTTCAATATGTCACAGTACATGTTGGCATTTATGGTTCACTCAATCAACTGTAGCTCCTCACAGCCAGCAGCACTCGTGTAGCCCCAAACCATGATACTCCCACCACCATGCTTGATTGTAGTCAATACACACTTGTCTTTGTATTCCTCGCTTGGTTAGTGCTACACACGCGTGACACCATCTGAACCAAATAAGTTTATCTTTGTCTCATCAGACCACAGAACATGGTTCCAGTAATCCATGTCCTTAGTCTGCTTGCCTTCAGTAAACTGCTTGCAGGTTTTCTTGTGCATCATCTTTAGAAGAGGCTTCCTTCTGGGGCGACAGCCATACAGACAATTTGATGCAGTGTGCAGCGGATGGCCTGAGCACTGATAGGCTAACCCCACACCCCTGTAACCTGTGCAGCAACGCTGGCAGCACGGCATCACCCCTATTAAAACTGTGCTTACCGTATGTTGCTTGCTATCATTGTTCTGCTGAAAAACACTTTTAATCCATATGCAAATTAGGCTGTGAAGGTGCCCCCAGGGGTGGCGTTACAACGGCCGGTGCCCAGGCCCCTGGGTCATTTTCATAGGAATCCACACCCCCTCTGCCGCGTCTGCCTGCCCTTGGTCTCTGCTCTAACCTCCGTAATCCCGAGCATGCACCGGTGACCGCGATATCGTCGCGTGCGCATTGAATGACCACAGTCTGGCCGGGGCATCACAGTTTACCGTGCGCATGCGCCGGCCCCGGCCTAACTTACGTTCTTGCCATGATGCGCTGTGATCACGGCAAGAACGTAAGTTAGGCCGGGGCCGGCGCATTCGCATGGTAAACTGTGATGCCCCGGCCAGACTGTGGTCATTCAATGCGCACGCGCCGATATCGCGGTCATCGGCGCATGCTCGGGATTACAGACGGGAGGTTAGAGTAGAGACCAAGGGCGGGCAGACGCGGCGGAGGGGGTGTGGATTCCTATGAAAATGACCCAGGGGCCTGGGCACCGGCCGTTGTAACGCTGCCCCTGGGCACCTTCACAGCCTAATTTGCATACGGAATAAAAGTGTTTTTCGGCAGAACGATGATAGCAAGCAACATATGGTTGCACAGTTTTAATAGGGGGGATGCCGTGGACATAAGTCTGTTATTAGGTTAATACGGTGAATCGGCGTGAAAGACTCCCTTTAATAACTTTCTGTATGTTCTAAATTTTTTATTACATGCAATTACAAAAGTATTCAGATCCATGTGCTGGTTTGAAAAATGTTGAATATTTTTCATTGGTCAACCCCTTTACTTTAAAACGTAAATGTAGCGAATGCATGGTTTACCTTCTCATCTCTACAGTGCCAAATGGGAGATTAGAACCCTCATGTATCAAATATAGTATATACTGTTGATGTGTCATAAATGTTTTAGATATGAATACCCCTTTATATTTTATTTAATTCTTTTCACTACATGGCCCTCGCACTCAAAAAGATTGCACAAGCATGTTCTAGAATGTCGAGCTTAATCCCTTCAACCACAACAGCATTGGGGCTCATGCACACGAATGTGTTTTTTATTTTTGCGGACCGTATGCGGAACCATTCACTTCAATGTGTCCGCAAAAAAAAACTGAAGTTGCTCCGTGTGCATTCTGTTTCCGTATTTCCGTTCCGCAAAAAAATAGAACATGTCCTATTATTGTCCGCATTACAGACAAGGATAGTACTGTTCTATGAAGGGCCAGCTGTTCCGTTCTGCAAAATACGTAATGCACACGGATGTCATCCGTATTTTTTGCGGATCTGTTTTTTGCGGACCTCAAAATACATACAGTCGTGTGCATGAGCCCTTAGTGAGGTGGCAGCTTATGTGTGGTGCTGTGTGTAGTTGTCAGACTAGTAAAAATGAGCAAAAAATTACTGTTTTTACGTATTAATGTGTTACTTGGTAAAAAAGTGTGCATGTATTTTAAAAGGCTATAAAAATGCCAAAGAAATACTCAAAGGCATGTTACCGGCAAAACAAAGAAATAACTGAACAATGCTCAATCCTTCTCTCCTTTATTTCTGTCACAATTTTTATTTTATATTTTTATTGGTAGGCTATGATGGTAATAGAGGCATATACAGCTATATGTGCACCCCCCCATGAAGTCCCAACTCCCTCATTCCTAATTATGGACTGGTGATCGTGCATGTTTATTGTTGCTCAATTCAAACTCATTGGGACTGGCATAAACCGTAACGGATTTAATGATCAGTGGAGGTTTCAGTGATGAAGCCCTTAGAAGTCAAACATTTATCACCTGTCCTGCTCTGTGGGGCGAGCTAGGTGCACTTTTACCATGTAGGTCCAACTGGCCCACACCCAGTACAAGTCCTAAGTACCTATCCTCAGGATAGGTCTTCAATGTCTAAAAGGTAGACACTAAACTTGGTAGCTTTTTCAACATATCTTAGTGAAACTCGATCACTAAATTAAACAGGTTCTTTAGGCTTTTAAAAACCTATCTTCTGTCCTGTGTAGGGAAGATAGTTTGGTCAGTATTTACCTGTCTGTTGCATTGCCGCTGTTTCTGCTTTGCTCAGAATGACTGAGGGACATGAACAGAAGAACCTGCAGTGGAATGATGGACAGGTAAGTACTGACCAAACTGTCTTTCCTACTCGGGACAGCAGGATTGTATGAAAAGGTCAGAGAACCCTTTTAAATACCAACTGTGGGAATGAAAATGGTAAGAATAAATCTACACAGAAATATGTAGTCATCTACTACATAAATAATACTTCAGTGTTTTGAAAAAAAGGGGGTCAGCACATCCCAATGCGCAGGTGCACGGCAGTGTTTTGTCCACAAAATGTTTAGGGGCATTTCTTGCCAGTTCTTTCAATGGCAACTAAGACATGGTAAATTCCCTTTTTTAGGAGTAGATAGGAATGTTTGGATAGATGTTATGGACGGACCCACATCTGATTTCTTTAATCTATCCTTTAGATTTTGGGTTCCTCTGTAAGCCATTATGGATAAGGCTGGGTTCACACGGGCGTGACGGATTTGTTCAGGATGCGTCCCGGGTGCATTGCAGCAAACCAGCGGGAGTAGGTACGCAATTGCAGTCAGTTTTGACTGCGATTGCGTTCCGTTCAGTTTTTATCGCGCGGGTGCAATGTGTTTTGCATGCGTGATAAAAAATGAATGTGCTACCCAGACCCGAACTTCTTCACTGAAGTTCAGGTTTGGGTTAGGTGTTGTGTAGATTGTATTATTTTCCCTTATAACATGGTTATAAGGGAAAATAATAGCATTCTGAATACAGAATGCTAAGTAAAATAGGGCTGAAGGGGTTAAAAAAATTAAATAATTTAACTCTCCTTAACCCCTTAAGGACGCAGGGCGTATCGGTACGCCCTATTTCCCGAGTCCTTAAGGACTCAGGGCGTACCGGTACGTCCTAACTTCAAATCGGCATTCCGGCGCCCAAGGGGTTAATCGGAACAGGATTTCGGCTGAAATCATTCAGCCGGCATCCCGTAACAATGCAGGGGGGGGTCATTTTACCCCCCTGCATCGACGATCGCAGAAAACCGCAGGTCAATTCAGACCTGCGGTTTTCTGCGTTTCCGGTCCATTCGGGTGTCCTGTGACCCGATGAACCGGAAAAAGACTGCGATCGGTGGCGTAATTATACACCACCTATCGCAGTCTGAGGATTTGAAGAGGCGGTGCTGGCCCTGGTGCTGATGCCTGCTGTCCAGGGTGCTGATTGGTGAAGGGGAGAGAGGCGCGAGATTCAAACTTCCTGCGCTCCTCTCTCCCCTCCTCTTCCTGTCCAGCACCCTGACCGTGCAGCACCGTCCAGAACCAGCTCCTGTGTCCCCCTAATCGGCATCCATCACCCTCCTGCACCCATCGCCACCCAGGTAGGTTAGGGTCAGTGAGGGAGAGGCACCGTTAGGCAGGGAAAGAAGGGGAAAGTTAGTTAGGAAAAAAAAAACTTTTATTTCCAAACTTTCTTTGATCCATCCATCAGACCCCAGATCCCCCCCTGCCACTTGCCCCCCCCCCCCACCAGACCCCCCCACCACCAGACCACCAGGACTTTGAGCCTGAGATTCCGGATTTTGCTGGCAATCCTGGAATCCAGATTCCCACAGTGGGGTTTACTGAAATAGACTATTTTAGTTTTTTTTTCAGTAACCCACTGGTGAATCTGATGGTGGAGCAGACGAATCTGTACGCCCAACAGTTCGTCGCTCAAAACCCAGGCTCATTTTTGGCTAGACCCGGTGGCTGGACGCCGGTCAGTGCAGCCGAGATGAGGACATTTTGGGGCCTCGTGCTGCATATGGGTCTAGTCCAAAAACCCAGTGTCAGGCAATACTGGAGTGGGGACGTCCTATACCAGACCCCATTGTACAGTATGGTCATGACACGTCCCCGGTTTGAGGCCATCCGGAAATGTCTGCATTATTCCGATAATGCAGCATGTCCACCCCAAGGTGATCCTGCCTATGACCGGCTGTATAAGATACGGCCGGTCATCGATCACTTTGGGGCCACATTTCAGCAGGCCTACGTACCTGGAAGGGAGGTCGCGGTTGATGAGTCTCTCGTTGCGTTCAAGGGGAGACTCAGTTTCCGCCAATATATTCCCACAAAGCGGGCGAGGTATGGCGTGAAGCTATACAAAATTTGTGAGAGTACCTCAGGGTACACTTACAAATTTTGTGTGTACGAGGGGCGAGATTCCCGGATTCAACCCCCAGAATGTCCCCCCACTCTGGGTGTTACCGGGAAACTCGTGTGGGACCTTATGTACCCACTGCTGGATAAGGGTTACCACTTGTACGTGGACAACTTTTATACCAGCATTCCCTTGTTCAGGTCCCTTGCCGCCAGATCCACGTTCGCTTGTGGGACCGTGCGGAAAAATCAACGCGGCCTCCCTGCCTACCCCCTCCAGGTACCTATCCCCAGGGGTGAGACCCGTGCACTTACCAGTGGAAACCTGTTGCTGGTCTGGTATAAGGACAAGAGGGATGTCCTTATGCTGTCCACAATTCATGGTAACGGCATCACCCCTGTCCCTGTGCGAGGTACCGCGGCAACGGTCCTCAAGCCCGATTGTATCGTCGCCTACAATCGGTATATGGGAGGAGTTGATCTCTCGGATCAAGTCCTCAAGCCATATAACGCCATGCGCAAAACCCGGGCATGGTACAAAAAAGTTGCGGTCTACTTGGTGCAGGTTGCCATGTACAACTCTTTTGTACTATCCCGAAGCGCTGGCAGCACAGGGACATTCCTCCAATTCTATGAGGCAGTCCTCAAGGACCTGATCTTTTTGGACCGGGAAAGAGCAGGCCGGAGTACCTCGGGAATTGGAGGCGCCCGGATCGTCCCTGGCCAACACTTTCCAGGTGTGGTCCCCCATACTGGAAAGAAGGGACGAACCCAAAAAAAGTGCAGAGTGTGTCGCAGGAGGGGGATACGGAAGGACACCACCACTCAGTGCGACACTTGCCCCGATCATCTGGGCCTCTGCGTTATCGATTGCTTCAGGGAGTATCACACTTCCATGGAGTATTAAATTTTTATAATCCCCAACAGTCCACTAGAGAACATAAAAAAACTATGGCTCTCAGACTTTGGAGACACGGAAACATTTTTTTTTTCCCCAAAAAATATTAGTTTTAGTGCAGGCATCCTCAAACTGCGGCCCTCCAGATGTTGTAAAACTATAACTCCCAGCATGCCCAGACAACCTACAGCCATCAGCAGGGCATGGTGGGAATTGTAGTTTTACAACATCTGGAGGGCCGCAGTTTTTAGGATGCCTGCTTAGTGTCTCCAAAGTCTGAGAGCCATACATATTGGGCATCGTCGCGTGCGTAAAAGTCGTCGCTATAAAAATAACTTTTGCCCAAACGCCTCGGATGAACGGTGTTAAAAATATAAAATAAAAACGGTGCCAAAACACCCATTTTTGGGCAAAATTTCCATTTGAATCTTTTTTGCCGGTAATAAAGCAAGGGTTAACAGCCAAACAAAACTCAATATTTATGGCCCTGATTCTGTAGTTTGCAGAAACACCCCATATGCGGTCGTAAATGGCTATATAGCCGCACGGCAGGGCATAGAACGAAGGGAACTCCATATGGTTTCTAGAAGGCAGATTTTGATGGACAGTTTTTTTTTTGACACCATGTCCCATTAGAAGCCCCCCCTGATGTAGCCTAGACTAGAAACTCCAAAAAAGTGACCCCATCTAAGAAACTACACCCCTCAAGGTATTCAAAAGTTACTTTACAAACTATGTTAACCCTTTAGGTGTTCCACAAAACTAAATAGCGAATGTAGAAACAATTTTAGAATTTTTTTTTGTTACATTGCCTCAAAAAAGAGTAATATAGAGCAACCAAAAATCATATTTACCCCTAAAATAGTCCCAAAACAACAACCACCTTATCCCGTAGTTTCCTAGATGGGGTCACTTTTGTGGAGTTTCTACTCTAGGGGTGCATCAGGGGGCTTGAAAGGGTACATGGTGTAAATAAACCAGTCCAGCAAAATCTGCCTTCCAAAAACAATATGACGTTCCCCTTCTTCTATGTCCTGCCGTTTTGCCAAATAGTAGTTTACGACCACATATGGGGTGTTTCTGCAAACTACAGAATTGGGGAAACCCATTTTGAGTTTTGTTTGGCAGTTAACCCTTGTTTTACTCCTGGAAAAAATTGAATATATTGGAAAATTTTCCAAAAAATAAAAATTTCAAAATTGTTTCTCCATCTGCCATCAACTCTTGTGGAACACCTAAAGGGTTAACAAAGTTTGTAAACCCAGTTTTGAATACCTTGTGGGGTGTACTTTCTTAGATGGAGTCACTTTTTTGAAATTTCTATTCTAGGGGTGCAACAGGGGGCTTCAAATGGGACATGGTATAAACAAAACCAGTCCTGCAAAATCTGGCTTCCAAAACCCATATGGTGTTCCGCTCCTTCTATGTGCTCCCGTTGGGCCAAACAGTAGTTTACGACCACATATGGGGTGTTTCTGCAAACTACAGAATCGGGGCAACCCATTTTGAGTTTTGTTTGGCAGTTAACCCTTGTTTTACTCCTGGAAAAAAATTATTATATTGGAAAATTTTCCAAAAAATAGAAATTTCTAAATTGTTTCTCCATCTGCCATTAACTCTTGTGGAAGACCTAAAGGGTTAATAAAGTTTGAGAAAACAGTTTTGAATACCTTGAGGGGCGTAGTTTCTAGAATGGGGTCATTTTTTGGAGGTTTCTATTATCTAAGCCTCACAATATGACTTCAAACCTGAACTGGTCCATAAAAAGTGGGATTTTGAAGATTTCAGAAAATTTCAAAATTTGCTTCTAAACTTCTAAGCCTTGTAACATCCCCAAAAAATAAAATATCATTCCCAAAATGCTACAAACATGAAGTAGACATATGGGGAATGTAAAGTCATCACAATTTTTGGGGGTATTACTATGTATTACAGAGGTAGAGAAACTGAAACTTTGAAATTTGCTAATTTTTCAAAATTTTCAGTTAAAATTGTATTTTTTTATGCAAAAAAATTAACTTTTTTGACCCAATTTTAGCAGTGTCATGAAGTACAATATGTGACGAAAAAACTATCTCAGAACGGCCTGGGTAAGTCAAAGCGTTTTAAAGTTATGAGCACTTAAAGTGACAATGGTCAGATTTGCAAAAAATGGCCAAGTCCTTAAGGTGAAACAGGGCTGAGTCCTTAAGGGGTTAATCCACTTGTTCGCGCAGCCTGCATCTCTTGTGTCTTCATCTGTGAGGTAAAGGACCTGTGGTGACGTCACTGCACTCATCACATGGTCCGTCACACGATCCATCTCCATGGTGATGGATCATGTGACGGACCTTGTGATGAGCGCAGTGACGTCATCACAGGTCCTTTACCTCACAGATGAAGACAGAAGAGATGCCGGCTGCGCGATCAAGTGGATTAAGGTGAGTTAAATTTTTTTATAATTTTTTTTTTTAACCCCTCCAGCCCTATTTTACTTAGCATTCTGTATTCAGAATGCTATTATTTTCTCTTATAACCATGTTATAAGGGAAAATAATAATGATCGGGTCCCCATCCCGATTATCTCCTAGCAACCGTGCGTAAAAATCGCACCGCATCCGCACTTGCTTGCGGATGCTTGCGATTTTCACGCAGCCCCATTCACTTCTATGGGGCCTGCGTTGCGTGCACAATATAGACCATGCTGCGATTTTCACGCAACACACAAGTGATGCGTGAAAATCACCGCTCATGTGCACAGCCCCATAGAAATGAATGGGTTCGAATTCAGTGCGGGTGCAATGCGTTCACCTCACGCATTGCACCCGCTCGGAAATCTCGCCCGTGTGAACTCAGCCTGAGGCCTCATGCACACGACCGTATTTTTTTGCGGTCCGCAAAATCGGGTTCCGTTTTGCCGTGATCCGTGACCGTTTTTTCGTCCGTGGGTCTTCCTTGATTTTTGGAGGATCCACGGACATGAAAAAAAAGTCGTTTTGGTGTCCGCCTGGCCGTGCGGAGCCAAACGGATCCGTTTGATGTTGACACAATATGGTGCAATTTCAAACGGATCCGTCCCCATTGACTTTCAATGTAAAGTCAGGAGTTAATATACCATAGGATCGGAGTTTTCTCCAATCCGATGGTATATTTTAACTTGAAGCGTCCCCATCACCATGGGAACGCCTCTATGTTAGAATATACTGTCGGATTTGAGTTACATCGTGAAACTCATATCCGACAGTATATTCTAACACAGAGGCGTTCCCATGGTGATGGGGACGCTTCAGGTTAGAATATACTAAAAGAACTGTGTACATGACTGCCCCCTGCTGCCTGGCAGGTGCTGCCAGGCAGCAGGGGGCAGCCCCCCCCTGTAGTTAACACATTGGTGGCCAGTGCGGCCGGCCCCCTCCTCCCTCCCTCCCCTGTAGTTAACTCATTGGTGGCCAGTGGGCCCCCCTCCCTCCCCTGTAGTTAACTCATTGGTGGCCAGTGCGGCCGGCCCCCCTCCCTCCCCTGTAGTTAACTCGTTGGTGGCCAGTGGGCCCCTCCTCCCTCCCCTGTAGTTAACTCGTTGGTGGCCAGTGGGCCTTCTCCCCTCCCTCCCCCTCCTAATTAAAATCTCCCCCCTATTATTGGTGGCAGCGGAGTGTACCGATCGGAGTCCCAGTTTAATCGCTGGGGCTCCGATCGGTAACCATGGCAACCAGGACGCTACTGCTGTCCCGGTTGCCATGGTTACTTAGCAATTTGTAGAACCATTTGTAACGGACCGTTTCAGCAGACAAGGGGTTAAAATCCGTTTAGGCTATAAGCCCCTTTCTGAGAGACAGGCACAGCTACTGCAGGACACCAAATTCCCGAACTGGATACAAAATAGCACTCCAAACTGGAACCTCACGAATAGCTGCTAGCAGACGAACAGGGATCAGCTTACACTTCTGGCAATCGGTCCTCTAACAGCATACAGCGAATCCCCCCAATAACGAGACAAGGCTCCGTGTTGAGGGTCAAGCAGTGGTCTGACTGTACTTCACGTACAGCCTCTTTTATTCATAAACCACAAACATAGTACTGCCCACAGGGGTTTGAAATACAACCAATCAGTAATTTACAACACATACAATGTAACTACAGCAACCAATCGTTCACACCCCCAGAGGACCAGAATGAAGACTGTGACATAGGACAAATACAACATATCCCCACAATGCATCATGGTCTCCTCCTCTCTGTCCCGGAGACAACTGAGGCGTAATCCAATTATCTCTTAGGACAAAGGGAGACCGCCAATACACATGTGAGGACAACAGAACAGACATCACCATTTAAACACACAATGGGACAATGGCACAATAGAAACACACCCAGCATTTTCCTCCCAAGCTGACAAGTTACACTTATTATAAATTGTTACAACTTTGTGAGTTTACATTGGCCATACATATAACTTACATCAATTTAAACAGTATAACTTGGGGACAAACCTATCCAAAATTCACTTGAATAGGTTCAGGGGTTTAAAAGTTAGTATATGGCCCATAATCCAGGGGCAAGAGGCGGATAAACAGGCCCCTCCAAAACACTGTGGCGAAGTTGGTTTCGCCACACCATTATACTTACCTGTGAGCTGCGATGTCTGCGTCCGGCCGGGAGCTCCTCCTACTGGTAAGTGACGTCCGGCCGGGAGCTCCTCCTACTGGTAAGTGACATGACCTGTCACTTACCAGTAGGAGGAGCTCCCGGCCGGACGCAGACATCGCAGCTCACAGGTAAGTATAATGGTTCTACAAATTGCTAAGTAACCATGGCAACCGGGACTGCAGTAGCGTCCTGGTTGCCATGGTTACCGATCGGAGCCCCAGCGATTAAACTGGGACTCCGATCGGTACACTCCGCTGCCACCAATGATAGGGGGGAGATTTTAATTAGGAGGGGGAGGGAGGGGAGAAGGCCCACTGGCCACCAACGAGTTAACTACAGGGGAGGGAGGGGGGGCCCACTGGCCACCAACGAGTTAACTACAGGGGAGGGAGGGGGGCCCACTGGCCACCAATGAGTTAACTACAGGGGAGGGAGGGGGGGGGCCGGCCGCACTGGCCACCAATGAGTTAACTACAGGGGAGGGAGGGGGGGGGGGCGGCCGCACTGGCCACCAATGAGTTAACTACAGGGAGGGAGGGGGGCCCACTGGCCACCAATGAGTTAACTACAGGGGAGGGAGGGGGTGGGGGCGGCCGCACTAGCCACCAATGTGTTAACTACAGGGGGGGGCTGCCCCCTGCTGCCTGGCAGCACCTGCCAGGCAGTAGGGGGCAGTCATGTACACAGTTCTTTTAGTATATTCTAACCTGAAGCGTCCCCATCACCATGGGAACGCCTCTGTGTTAGACTATACTGTCGGTTCTGAGTTTTCACGAAGTGAAAACTCAGCTATGAAAAAGCTTTTATGCAGACGGATCTTCAGATCCGTCTGTATAAAAACTAACCTACGGCCACGGATCACGGACACGGATGCCAATCTTGTGTGCATCCGTGTTCTTTCACGGACCCATTGACTTGAATGGGTCCGTGAACCGTTGGCCGTGAAAAAAATAGGACAGGTCCTATTTTTTTCACGGCCAGGAAACACGGATCACGGATGCGGCTGCAAAATGGTGCATTTTCCGATTTTTCCACAGACCCATTGAAAGTCAATGGGTCCGCGAAAAAAAACGGAAAACGGCACAACGGCCACGGGTGCACACAACGGTCGTGTGCAGGAGGCCTAAAGATGTACATTCCTAAGGACATTCCAACAGTTTTTGAGGATTTTTCCCATCTGAGGATTCGACTTGTAGGTAGAGATAAATGGAATGCAAGCAGTTTTTACTTGCTTTTTTTGTAAACAGAAAGCCAGATCTGGGTTGTTAACTACCTTTTTGTGTCCATTCAGGTGTCCCTCTTATTTGACAAATTTTTGACATATCACGTTTGACCAAATATTTGACCCAGCATCATTGCTGACAATCCTATTCACCCTCATTATCTGGCTTTTTGGGTAGGAAAATCTCCATAGCTTTCAAATGATTGTTACCAAACTGACGGAGGTTGTTGCCTTCTATTGCCTTAACAAAGATATATTTATGGTAGGAGTTACATAGTTAGTATACTCGTATAGTGTATTAAGGCTTAGTGCAGCGGCGACATGAAGCTCACGGCGTCATAGCAACCAATGACGCTGTGCGCTCCTGCTCTGAACAGGAATCCAGCCCGGCATACCACGGACCGCTCTCGGCCGCGGAACACGGCCATGTGCATTTGGCTTTAAAGAGGATCTTTCACTGCTACTGACATGCCTGAATAGCTCCATGCATGCCCCATGTAATAACGATTCTGGAGCATCTATTCTTATGACTCTATGCTGTGCCATTCCTTGATTTCTTCTAGAAGTTATGAATGAATTGCTAGCAGTCTGCAATAAGGGTACAGAGGGAAGGTAACAAGTTGGGGGCGTGTACCTAAAGTAACTTGTCCTGCTGCGTGATTAGGGCAGGTTTTGTGTACACTAATAGGACTGCAGACATTTTATTTCTTTATTTCTATTGATTGCTCCCTAGGCAAAACAATCCATTATAACTAAAGAAAGGTATATGGCAATATATTTATAGTACAGTAATATTTAACCCCTTAAGGACTCAGCCCTATTTCACCTTAAGGACTTGGCCATTTTTTGCAAATCTGACCAGTGTCACTTTAAGTGCTGATAACTTTAAAACGGTTTGACTTACCCAGGCCGTTCTGAGATTTTTTTTCGTCACATATTGTACTTCATGACACTGCTAAAATTGGGTCAAAAAAGTAAATTTTTTTGCATAAAAAAAATACCAAATTTACCAAAAATTTGGAAAAATTAGCAAATTTCAAAGTTTTAGTTTCTCTACTTCTGTAATACATAGTAATACCCCCAAAAATCGTGATGACTTTACATGCCCCATATGTCTACTTCATGTTTGTATCATTTTGGGAATGCCATTTTATTTTTGGGGGATGTTACATAGCTTAGAATTTTAGAAGAAAATTTTCAGAAATTTTCCAAATCCCACTTTTTATGGACCAGTCCAGGTCTGAAGTCACTTTGTGAGGCTTACGTAATAGAAACCACCCAAAAATGACCCCATTTTAGAAACTACACCCCTCAAGGTATTGAAAACTGATTTTTACAAACTTTGTTAACCTTTTAGGTCTTCCACAAGACTTCATGGCAAATGGACATAAAATTTAAGAATTTAGATTTTTGGGAAAATTTTCCAATATAATCCATTTTTTCCAGGAACAAAGCAAGGGTTACTGTTTGGCCAAACGGGAGGACATAGAAGGAGGGGAACGCCATATGGTTTTTGCAAGGCAGATTTTGCAGGACTGGTTTTGTTTATACCATGTCCCATTTCAAGCCCCCCGTTGCACCCCTAGAATAGATATTCCAAAAAAGTGACTCCATCTAAGAAAGTACACCCCTCAAGGTATTCAAAACTGGGTTTACAAACTTTGTTAACCCTTTAGGTGTTCCAAAAGAGTTAATTGCAGATGGAGAAACAATTTTGGAATTTAAATTTTTTGGAAAATTTTCCATTTTAACCCTTAATTTATTAATTGAAAAAATGGGTTAACAGCCAAACAAAACTCAATATGGGTTGCCCTGATTCTGTAGTTTGCAGAAACACCCCATATGTGGTCGTAAACTACTATTTAGCTAAACGGTAGGACCAGGGCCGGATTAAGAGCATCATGGGCCTGGTGCAGAAGATTTTAATGGGCCTTTTTATAGAAAATGAAAACGCAACGCAGAGCAACTTTTTATAGCACAAATAAAGTGTGAATTTACGCAAAATTACACATGTGAAAATACGCATGCATAAAGTTTGAAGTGTGAACGGGTCTGCGTAATCCCATTCAAGTCTATTAGACTAAAGTTCATGCGTAATTTTGAAGCAGATTTACGCACGGGTTTGCATGTGAAAAATCTGCTGTGTGAACTTAGCCTAAGTGTACATCTCTGGCCACAGTTTAAATATACAGCCATCTATATAGATGGCTGTATTATGTATAGCCACCCCCCAAGGAGTTAACTAGTGCAGCTGAATATGTCATTCAGGAGCATGAAAAAGCTATTCACGTCTAGCTTTTCCATGCTCCTGAATGGCATATGTGTTTATAAAGCTAATCTATTATAAGCAGATATGCCATTGAGGAGCTTGGAAAAGATAGGTAGGCAAGAAATAGTCACCTAGCTTTTCCATGCTCCTGAATGGCAGATCTGCTTATATGCATACATGTTTATAATAGCCAAGCTATTATATGCAGATCTGCCATTCTGCCATTCAGGAGCATGGAAAAGCTAGGTGAGAAACAGTCACCTAGCTTTTCCATGCTCCTGAATGGCAGATCTGCCTTTAGGCATATCTGTTTGTAATAGCTGATCTATTATAAGCAGATATATCACTCAGGAGCATTGAAGAGCTAGGTGACTATTTCTCACTTAGCTTTTCCATATGAATGGCATATCTGTTTATAATAGATCAGGCTCAGCTATTATAAAGATATATATGCCTATAAGCAGATATGCAATACAGGAGCATGGAAAAGCTAGGTGAAAAAAATCATCACCCAGCTTTTCCATGCTCCTGAATGACATGTATAAATTATACAGTATACAGTATAATAGGTGAGGTGAGCCAATGCTGATTTACTTACCGCCTATGAGTTGTTTTCTGTGCAGTACACTGAAGGCTGTTGAACGCGACTCGCCGCTGGCAGCACCCCTGACTCCACGCAGGAAGAATTTTGAACTTCCCGCGCGCAGCAGCCGTCACGGTCTTTTACTTTACGGCATGGCCTAGGCCCCAGGGGAGGAGTCTGACGTGACGACACGGCGCGGCGTGCACAGCTGACCTGTCACCTGACCTGATCTGTCAGCTGTCAGTGTCCTGGTGAGTTCTGTAAAGGGCCGGCCTGGGAGATTTCTCCTTGCGCCCGGCCCTTCATCATCTGACGGTCGGCACGGTTCGGTCCTACTAAAGGGTAGCGGGGCGGCCGCCAGGCAACCTCAGCGAGGCGGCCTATACGGGCCTAGCTCCGGTTGGCCTATGCGGGCTGCAGCTCCATCCGCCCCTACGTTAATCCGGCCCTGGGTAGGACATAGAAGAAGGGGAACGCCATATTGTTTTTGGAAGGCAGATTTTGCTGTACTGGTTTATTTACACCATGTACCCTTTCAAGCCCCCTGCTGCACCCCTAGAGTAGAAACTCCATAAAAGTGACCCCATCTAGGAAACTACGGGATAAGGTGGTTGTTGTTTTGGGACTATTTTAGGGTAAATATGATTTTTGGTTGTAGATATTACACTTTTTTGATGCATGGTAACAAAAAATTTAAATTCTAAAATTGTTTCTACATTCGCTATTTAGTTTTGTGGAACACCTAAAGGGTTAAAGTTTGTAAAGTAACTTTTGAATACCTTGAGGGGTGTAGTTTCTTAGATGGGGTCACTTTTTTGGAGTTTCTAGTCTAGGCTACATCAGGGGGGCTTCTAATGGGACATGGTGTAAATAAACCAGTCCATCAAAATCTGCCTTACAGAAACCATATGGCGTTCCCTTCGTTCTATGCCCTGCCGTGTGGCTATATAGCCATTTACGACCACATATGGGGTGTTTCTGCAAACTACAGAATCAGGGCAATAAATATTTAGTTTTGTTTGCCTGTTAAACCTTGCTTTATTACCGGAAAAAAAGGATTCAAATGGAAATTTGGGTGTTTTGGCACCGTTTTTATTTTATATTTTTAACGCTGTTCATCCGAGGGGTTTGGTCAAATGTTATTTTGATAGGGCAGATTCTTACGCATGCGGCGATACCTAATATGTCTACATTTTTTAATTTATTTTGATTTTACACTATTATCATTTTAGGAACAAATTTTTTTTTTATTTTAGTATCTCCATAGCCTGGGAGCTACAGTTTTTTTTTTTTTTTTGTTTTTTTTGGGTGACTATCTAATGTAGGGGCTCATTTTTTGCAGGAGGAGATGGCGGTTTTATTGGCACTAATTGGGGGTGCATATGACATTTTGATCGTTCGCTATTACACTTTTTGTGATGTTAGGTGACCAAAAATGGCTTTTTTTTACACTTGTTTTTTTTTTTTTTTAAACTCTGTTCATCCGGGGAGGTTGGGCTAAATGTTATTTTTATAGAGAAGATGTGTACGGACGCGGCGATGCCCAATATGTATGGCTCTCAGACTTTGGAGACGCTAAGCATGTATCCTCAAACTGCGGCCCTCCAAATGTAAAACTACAATTCCCACCATGCCCTGCTGATAGCTGTAGGTTGTCTGGGCATGCTGGGAGTTATAGTTTTACAACATCTGGAGGGCCGCAGTTTGAGGATACCTGCACTAAAACTAATATTTTTTGGGGGAAAAAAATTTGTTTTCGTGTCTCCAAAGTCTGAGAGCCATAGTTTTTTATGTTCTCTAGGGGACTGTTGGGGATTATAAAAATTGAGTACTCCATGGAAGTGTGATACTCCCTGAAGCAATCGATAACGCAGAGGCCCGGATGATCGGGGCAAGTGTCACATTGAGTGGTGGTGTCCTTCCGTATTCCCCTCCTGTGACACACTCTGCATCTTTTTTGGGTTAGTCCCTTCTTTCCAGTATGGGGGATCACACCTGGAAAATGTTGGCCAGGGACGATCCGGGCGCCTCTAATTCCCGAGGTACTCCGGCCTGCTCTTTCCCGGTCTGAAAAAACCAGGTCCTTGAGGACTGCCTCATAGAATTAGAGGAATGTCCCTGTGCTGCCAGCGCTTCGGGATAGTACAAAAGCGTTGTACAAGGCAACCTGTACCAAGTAGACCGCAACTTTTTTGTACCATGCCCGGGTTTTGCGCATGGCATAATATGGCTTGAGGACTTGATCAGAGAGATCAACTCCTCCCATATACCGATTGTAGTCGACGATACAATCGGGTTGAGGACCGTTGCCGCGGTACCTCGCACAGGGACAGGGGTGATGCTGTTACCGTGGATTGTGGACAGTATAAGGACATCACCGTCCTTTTCCAGTTCATTGGGTCACCGGAGACCCGAATGGACCGGAAACGCAGCAAACTGCAGGTCGCCGATGCGGGGGGGTGTCACATGACCCCCCCCCGGCGTTGTGACAGGATGCCCGCTGAATGATTTCAACGGACATCCTGTTCCGATTAACCCCCGCCGCGCCGCAATGTAGTTTTAAACTTATGACGTACCGGTACGTCATGGGTCTTTAAGGACTCGGCAAACATGCCGTACCGTTACGTCCTAAGTCCTTAAGGGGTTAAGTATTTTCAATAATTTATTTTTAATTTTATTCCTGGAGAACCCCTTTAAAGGGAACCTGTCGTCAACTTTGTGCTGCACATACTAACAGTAGAATAAAGTAGAGACGGGTGAGTTGATTTCAGCTGTCTGTCATTTAAAAGTTAAAAGTAAGTGGTTGCTGAGAACCAACATCACAATCATGGCAATCTAGGACTGGAAAAGAGTCACGGCCACCTGAGAAGAGTCATGGTTATTAATGAATTCCTGCTCTCCCTGCCCACCTTCTGATCATTCAGTCTTCTACCTAGTTTTCTCCTTTTCTCTCTAGGAGAGAACTGCCAATCATCAGCAGATGGGCGAGAGAGCAGGAGATTATGAATAACCAGGACTCTTCTCAGGTAGATTTGACTCTTTTCAAGGCCTGTGCTGCAATGATTATGATGCTGGTTCTTAGCAACCATTTACTTTTAGCTCATGTGTGACACACCGCTGACATCAGCATTTCTGTCACTATTTTATGCTGCCCTCAGTGAGGTCAGCATAAAGTTCATGACAGGTTCCCTTTAATACGGTTGAAAAAAAGACATAAGTCCCTTAAGTTCAACCAAGGGATGTGAATGTTATATCTATCTTCTCCATGTTGACATCCAAAAGTTGTAATTCCATTCTGGAAGCCATCATGGCCATCAATCTCACGTAGTTCTGCAGAAACAAGATCAATGTGCTTACCTGCCGTTGCTGTAAATCCATCGCTGATATATCTTCACCAACATATAGTCTTCTTATGGGACCTCAAGTTTAGTCTGTTCAAAATGTCTTTATGCATATTTTCATGGTTTTCCCATTGAGGTCCCATGTTTAAAAAAAAATGTTTTTGAGGAAACTAATATTTTCTGTTAAATATAATCAGTTACTGCAGTAGAAAGTTTGCTTGCTTCACTGTTCCTAGTCTTTTATTGTGCACTATAGACATATAGTATAACCCTACAATGTCATGTCAATGATATCAGAATCTCCTTTTGAGGTATCTGTAACTGTTGAAGATTTAACAAAAACTCAGCCTGTCGGAGATGTCTGGATCTGGCACTTACAGACGCTACCCAGCCCCATCTAATATATAAAGCTGTGTGTATGTATGTATGTATGTATGTATATACAGTACAGACCAAAAGTTTGGACACACCTTCTCATTCAAAGAGTTTTCCTTTATTTTCATGACTATGAAGGCATCAAAACTATGAATTAACACGTGGAATTATATACATAACAAACAAGTGTGAAACAACTGAAAATATGTCATATTCTAGGTTCTTCAAAGTAGCCACCTTTTGCTTTGATTACTGCTTTGCACACTCTTGGCATTCTCTTGATGAGCTTCAAGAGGTAGTCCCCTGAAATGGTCTTCCAACAGTCTTGAAGGAGTTCCCATAGATGCTTAGCACTTGTTGGCCCTTTTGCCTTCACTCTGCGGTCCAGCTCACCCCAAACCATCTCGATTGGGTTCAGGTCCGGTGACTGTGGAGGCCAGGTCATCTGGCGCAGCACCCCATCACTCTCCTTCATGGTCAAATAGCCCTTACTTTCAAAGTTTTCCCAATTTTTCGGCTGACTGACTGACCTTCATTTCTTAAAGTAATGATGGCCACTCGTTTTTCTTTACTTAGCTGCTTTTTTCTTGCCATAATACAAATTCTAACAGTCTATTCAGTAGGACTATCAGCTGTGTATCCACCTGACTTCTCAACGCAACTGATGGTCCCAACCCCATTTATAAGGCAAGAAATCCCACTTATTAAACCTGACAGGGCACACCTGTGAAGTGAAAACCATTTCAGGGGACTACCTCTTGAAGCTCATCAAGAGAATGCCAAGAGTGTGCAAAGCAGTAATCAAAGCAAAAGGTGGCTACTTTGAAGAACCTAGAATATGACATATTTTCAGTTGTTTCACACTTGTTTGTTATGTATATAATTCCACATGTGTTAATTCATAGTTTTGATGCCTTCAGTGTGAATCTTAAATTTTCATAGTCCTGAAAATAAAGAAAACTCTTTGAATGAGGTGTGTCCAAACTTTTGGTCTGTACTGTATGTGTGTGTGTGTGTGTGTGTGTGTGTGTGTGTGTGAGTGTATGTGTGTCCACTAAAGGAATTCGCACCGTCGCATTTACAATCATGAAATTTGGCACACAGGTATATCAGGTGTCTGGAAAGGTTTTAGACCGGGTCTCAACTCACTAGCACGTACCGTTCCTGAGATATATAAAAAAAAATATGAAAATATGACAGATCACATGACCTACATTAGCCAATAAAAGCCTCCAGGTCTTTCTCTTCATATCCCAACTGCCATACACATGGTCACATGTCCCTTATCAGCAAATAGAAGCTCTACACATACAGAGTTTTACACCAGGTTTCCATAACAGCCCAGCCATTTTTTTTCACTGCTGCAGGTCTGCTTTAAAGGGGCAGGGCGCGGTGGATAACACTGTTAAGGGATCGGAGTTCTGTAGAGGTCACAGTTCAGGGGGCATTATTGATAAAAAGGGGACATTGACCACAAGTGAAAGCCTAAGGTTGGAATTACATGGTCCAATTATCGGGCAGATTATCGGGAACAACCGTTTCTGCAATCACTTCTTCCCAACAATCTGCCATTCTAAATGTGCCGCCGATCACCCGGGTTGGTCCTGATGTTCGTGCAGGCACATCAGTGATTGTTTCTAGAAACAATGATTCTGTTGGAGGAAGAGGGATCGTAATAGTGATCCCTCATACTGTGAAGGACCTTGCCGCATGTAAATGCACAGTCTCTTTCTCTGAATGAGCAGCCGACTGTCGGGAAGGAACGCTTCCTTCCCGACAGTTGACTGTATTGTCGGGACATGTAAACCTGCCTTGAGACAGTAAGCCCAAGCTTAAAGCCTAAGCCAATAGCACATCAGTCTTAGCATGTTTTCCCTCTAACTTAGGCTACTTTCACACTTGCGTTTTGGCTTTCCATTTGTGAGATCCGTCATGGGCTCTCACAAGCGGTCCAAAACGGATTAGTTTTTCCCTAATGCATTCTGAATAGAAAAGGATCCCCTCAGAATGCATCAGTTTGCCTCCGATCAGTCTCCATTCCGCTCTGGAGGCGCACACTAAAACTCTGCCTGCAGTGTTTTACTGTCCGCTTCACAAAACTGAGCCAAACGGATCCATCCTGGCACACAATGTAAGGCTACTTTAACACTCGCGTTTTGTGCGGATCTGTCATGGACGGATCCGTTCAGATAATACAACCGTCTGCATCCGTTCAGAACGGATCAGTTTGTATTATCTTTAATATAGCCATGACGGATCCGTCTTGAACACCATTGAAAGTCAATGAAGGACGGATCCATTTTCTATTGTGCCAGTGAAAACGGATCCGTCCCCATTGACTTACATTGTGTGCCAGGACGGATTTTGGCTCAGTTTCATCAGATGTTTTGGTGTCCGTCTACAAAGAGGAATGGAGACTGAACTGATGCATTCTGAGCGGATCCTTTTCCATTCAGAATACATTAGAATGCAAACTGATCCGTTTTGGACCGCTTGAGAGAGCCCTGAATGGATCTCATAAACGGAAAGCCAAAACGCGAGTGTGAAAGTAGACTTAGTCAATGGGAACAGATCCGTTTTCTCTAGCACAATAGAAAACAGATCTGTCTCCCATTGACTTTCAATGGTGTTCATGACGGATCCGTCTTGGCTATGTTACAGATAATACAAACTGATCCGTTCATGATGGATGTATGCGGTTGTATTATTGTAACGGATCTGTTTTTGCAGATCCATGACGATCCGCCCAGTAGCCTTAGAGTTGACATGTTGGATTCTTTGGCCTTTATATTCTTTGTAAAATTCCAATCTTCTTTTCCTTTTGTATTATTGTCTTCAGTTTTTTTATGTATTTGAGTGATCGTTGTATTTTAATGCCAATGGCTTGTCAATGGCCTTCATTCATTGCTCATTGTTACGGAAAGATGGGATAGCAGGAGGATGTCATCTTTTCTTTGATGTTTAGTAAAAAATGTTCTCCATGGAAAACATCTTAATTGTAGTTGCTTGTGAATCTCTGTACAAATATCTGATGAATCTCCCTGAGTTAATTCATATTCATTCTCCCCTTCAGGCTGTATTGAGTAGTTAAGGGAAACATCAATACATTGTTAACCGGCTGTCATTTACGCTCAAGTTTTGAATAGTTGAAAACCAAGATATACTATTACATAAGCTTCAGGCAATTTATATTCTGAGCTGTTTGTTCCTTTGTCAGAATGATCAGCGTGATGCTGTCACTGGATGCAATAGTTAAAGGGGTTGTGCAGTGGCTTAATATGGATGACCTACCCTAAGGATAGGTCATCAATATCAGATTGGTGTGAGATCCTGGCAAATCAGCCGATCAGCTGTTTGAAAGGGTAGCAGTGCTTGTGCAAGTGCTGCGGTCTATTCAAAATTAAGGAGGACCTTTCACCAGAATAAAGTATCTAAACTGACTATACAGACGTGTAGAGCGGCGCCCAGGGATCCCCCTGCACTTACTGTTATCCCCGGGCGCCGCTCCGTTCGCCCGGTATAGCCTCCGGTATGTTCGTAGTTAGGCTCCACCCAGAGGAACCTGCCGCGGTCTCCTTCTCCTATGCTGTAGTGCTGGCCAATCGCAGCGCTCAGCTCATAGCCAGGCTATGAGCTGAGCGCTGCGATTGGCCAGCGCTACAGCATAGGAGAAAGAGACGCCGGCAGGTTCCCCTGGGTGGAGCCTAACTACGAACATACCGGAGGCTATACCGGGCGAACGGAGCGGCGCCCGGGGATAACAGTAAGTGCAGGGGGATCCCTGGGCGCCGCTCTACACGTCTGTATAGTCAGTTTAGATACTTTATTCTGGTGAAAGGTCCTCTTTAACTGTGCTTCATCTAGCACTGCTACCCCTTCAGACACTTGATCGGTGAGGTGCTGGAAATCGGACTCCTGACAATCTGATATTGATCAAGAGAAAGATGGTTGGCACTCTTACATGCAGGATTATTTTGGTGCTCAGTGGTAGTTAATTTATCCAAATCACCATGGCTCGCAGATAAATTCTTAATGTAAAATTATGCTTTTATTTAAGAGGACCTGTCACCTCTCATGACATGCCTGTTTTAATATTTTCATGCATTTCACATGTAATAACAATTCTGGAGCATTTATTCTTATGACTCTATGTTGTGCCATTCCTTTATTATTTCTAGATGTTATGAATGAATTGCTAGCAGTCTGCAGTAAGGGTACAAAGGGGTGTTAACAAGGTGGGTGGGTGTACCTGCACAGTCTCAGGGTATCCTGTCAGTGCTGCCATTAGCAGACTGTGCAGGTACACACCCCAACTTGTAACCTTCCCTCTGTACCCTTACTGCAGACTGCTAGCAATTCATTTATAACCTCTAGTAGAAATGATAAAGGAATGGCACAATATAGAGCCATAAGAATAGATGTTCCAGAATTGTTATTACATGGGGAATGCATGTAGCTATTAAAACAGGCATGTCAGGAGTGGTGACAGGTCCTCTTTCCCTAGTCGTCTCCATGACACCACATCCTGAGACTGACTTCCTTTGATAGGACAGGAAAAACTCAGAGAAGTTTAAATCCCACCCCTTCTTCTCCATCACCAGGTGCATGGAGGCTCTTTTGGGGCCCACCTGTAATGCTGATATGCAGGCCGAGGTCGGATCCGCAGTGCGGCTCTCCCTCCCTGTGCACGGGCGCAGACTCCCATGTGGCGGTCCAGGCGGGCTTCATGCACAGTGGAAGGAAGATGGCGGCCGGAGCGACACTGAGATGCGTTCCGGCCGCCGGCGCATGACTTCAGACGCTGGGTGCGGGGCCAGACGTCATGACGTAATCTCCGGGCGCGCAGGTCATAGGATGGATAAAAAGCCGCAGGACCTGCTCAATGGCATCCGGACAGCGCAAAGCTTTCTATAGGAGAACAGTGCAGTATCTGCTGGCGGGTGGGAGCGGTTTACAGATGAGTGCCCCCATCACGTCGGGCTCTGGAGCCGAGCCTGCAGCAAATCCAGGAGTTGTGAGTAGCCTTGTATCAGGCACATGGTGTACCAGACCTCATGGATATCCCCTATACCCTAGTTAGCTGATCCTTCTCTTCTGTTTCAGCTCCTAAAAAAACAGGAAATGTGGTATATGTTATAAGCGGCTACCCAGCACAGGAGCTAAGCCCTTATGTAAAGAATGTATTCTAATATGGTAAAAGCTGAATCCTCTAGTTTCCTGGAGCCTTAAAGGTTAAAGAGAAAGTTCAGTCCGCACTAGCTTCCCGGGATCCAGCTCCCTCTAACCCTCCTCAAATCATCCGTGATCGCAATCCAGTATCTGACTCGGATTCTGACGTTTTGGGAGGATCTGATGCTGAAATGTACGAAAAAACATATGCATCTTCTGACGAAGATAATGAATATAAACGTTTCTTACTCAATCCGGATGACATTGATAATCTTATAAAAGCGATTAGAGCCACAATTTAATACAAGTGCCTAAAAATCCCAAGTCCGTGCAGGAAGAGATATTTGGGGGGCTGGGGGAAAAGAGGAACTCCGTATTCCCAGTTCCAGATAACATTCAAAAGTTAATCAGGTCAGAATGGGAGAAGCCAGACAAAGGATCTTTCATTCCTAGGGCCTCAAGAGGCGCTATCCCTTTAATGATGAGTATTGCGCCAATTGGGAATCCATCCCCAGAGTAGACGCTCCGGTGGCTAAAGTAGCAAAACATATCGCCCTGCCATTTGAGGATTCAGCGCAATTTAATGGATAGGAAGGCAGAGAACCTACTAAGGAAAACCAATGAGGCTACGGCAGCTCTGCTTAAGCCAGGGGTGGTCTTTACCTGTGTAGCTAGAAGCCTTAATCTGTGGCTAGAACATTTGGAGATTCATCTAGTCAATAGAACGCCAAGAGTTCAGATTCTGGAGAGCATTCCGTACTAAAAATGACAACTAGTTTCTTGGCGGATGCTGCAGCTGAATCCGTAAAACTTTCAGCATGCATGGCAGTTTTGTCTAACACAGCCAGACGGGTTCTGTGGCTCAAAGCATGGGCAGGGAATATTACATCCAAAAATAGGCTTCCCTTTTATGGCCAATATGTTTTTGGACCGGATCTAGACAAGATCTTAGAAAACGCCACTGATAAGAAGAAAGGGTTTCCAGAAGAGAGATTTAAATAAAAAATACTGAATTTTCGTGGCCGTCAGTACCAATCGGGACAAAGGAAAGATAAGGGAAAAACGGGGAGGTGAAGTTATGCAAAAGGTGGAAGGGGAAGGAATTTCCTTTTCAACCCTAACAGAGGGGAATCCTCCTTCTCTAATCCGAAACAATGACACCATACAAGTAGGGGGAAAACTCAGCTCCTTTTTAAGAATTTGGGAGCAAATAACATCAAATTCATGGATCTTAAACATCATAAGAGAGGGTTACCTTGTGGAATTAGTCTCCTCCTCCAGAAAAATATGTTACCACCACTCTTCCTCCCTCTCAAAAAGGTACCTTATTGATAGGTATAAAAGATTTACTAAAATTAGGAGCAATGGAATCTGTCCCGAAAAATCAGCTAAGAGACGGCCACTACTCTCGTCTATTCTTAGTGAAGAAACCAAACAGGAAGTCCAGAATTATAATAAATCTAAAGCCCTTGAACAAACATGTTACATATCAAAAGTTCAATATGGAAACTTTAAGATCTGCATCAAAACGTTAAGATCAAAATTAATAAAAAGTAAAGCGGTAATGGGCTCCGTCGATTTGAGGGATGCTTATTACTATATCCAGATGCACCAAACATCGAGAAAATTCCTAAGATTCGCAATGCAGATGAGGGGTCACATCCAACATTATCAATTTGTATGTCTCCCTTTCGGAATTTCCTAAGCGCCAAGAGTCTTCACCAAGATCATGGCGGAGGTGGTAGCGACTCTAAGACAAGATTCAATCAGCGTTGTCCCGTATCTGGACGATCTTCTAGTGATAGCGGACAACAAAGATCTACTACAAGATCACTTACAGAAAGTTCTAAACCACCTCCAATAGTTAGGGTAGATCATCAATTAGGAGAAATCAGATCTTTCCCCAAGCAGCCGGAAAAAACATTTCTAGGGATATGTTTGGATTCCGTTTCTCAGAGATCATTACTGCCTTTTCCCAAAATAGAGGGATTGAAAAACCAAATAAAAGAATTCAAGAAGATGAGATTCTGCTCTATCAGGGCAGCAATGAAGATCCTAGGAAGTCTCATCATGTATACCAGCAGTCGCTTGGGCTCAATTCCATTTAAGACCCCTTCAGAGACTCATTCTATCCAGGTGGAACCGGTCACAAGTCACCCTAGACAAACAGATATTTCTAGATGGAAATGTAATAAACTCCCTAAGGTGGTGGCTCATAGACAATAACCTAGAGAAGGGAATATACTGGAGCCAGGAACGTCCACTTGTAATCACAATAGACACCAGTCTTCACGGTTGGGGGGCTGTAGTTCAACAGGAAACCTACCAGGGCAAATGGTTATTCCTTATAAGACAATCCTCAAACTTCAGAGAATTACAAGCAATTTGGGAAGCCCTAAAGAAAACATCGCATTTATCAAAAAACCATCCTGTTTTAATTTACTTGGGCAATTCAACAGCAGTATCCTTAATTCAGCATCAGGGAGGGACAAGACGTCGTCCACTTCAGAATCTAGCAAACAAAATATTTTCCTGGGCGGAACAGAATAAAATCTCGATCGCGGCAGTTTACCTAAAGGGGATCCGGGGGAGTGGACTTTATGCCCAGATGTACTTCAGCTGATAATAAGAAAGTGGGGCAATCCATCAATAGATCTGTTCGCCTCCCGAAAAAATAATCAAATAGATCAATTTTTCTCCCTAAGTACGAAAGATCTCCCAACCGTGGTGGATGCCTTCAATCAGGACTGGAATTCCCACCTTGTGTACGCATTCCCGCCTATTCCTCTAATTTCCAAGGTCCTTCATAAATTTCAAAGAGAAAAGTGTACCTTGATTTTGGTAGCTCCCTTCTGGCCCAAGAGGAGCTGGTTTGCACCGCATAGTCTCTCAGCATAGAAGCCCCTCTTCTGCTACCGATGAGATTGGATCTGTTGTACCAAGGTCTCAGTCTCCACCCGAATTTGAAAATCCTAAAGATGTCGGCTTGGATTCTGAAGAATCCATCCTCTTAAAGTTGGGGTTATCTAGTAAGGTGGTTTCCACCCTACTCCTCAGCAGGAAGCAAAATACAAACAAGGTGTATTTGAAAGATTGGAGGAAATTCGCTTCTTGGTGTGGCAGATTAATTTGATCAATTATGACCCAACATATTGTTGATCTTAAATTTTCTTCAGGTTGGATTAGACCTGGGGCTTTCTCCTAATACCCTAAGGGTTCAAGTTTCAGCATTAGGGGCTTTATATAATACTAGCCTAGCACAGTTTCCCTGGATAGCCAAGTTCCTGAAAGCAGCAGACAGGCTTAGACCAACAGTCAGGAATATGGTAGCCCCTTGGAACTTTAACACAGTTTTGTCAGGGTTAACTTCCGGCACCTTAGAACCATTAGAATCTATTTCTATAAAATAGCTCACCCTAAAAAACATTTTTTTGGTAGTTATAACATCAGCGAGACGCGTCTCTGAACTCCAGGCCTTGTCTATTCGGGATCCTTTCCTCTGTATTTTTCAGGACAAGTTAGTGTTTAAGTTAGATCCTAGTTTTTTGCCAAAAGTTGTTTCTGCTTTCCATAGATCACAAGAGATAGTAATTCCGTTGTTTTGTGCCAACCCCAAAAATTTGCAAGAGGCTATCTTTTATACCTTTGACATCAGGCAGGCAGTACTAAGGTATCTAGAAATGACAAAGGATTGGGGAATTGACGAGAACCTTTTTGTCCAATTTTGCAGGCCAAATAAAGGTAGAAAAGCGGCAAAAAGTTCTATTTTCCGCTGGATAAGAACAGCTTTTTCAAGCCTATAAATTGGAAGGGAAGGAAGCCCCTTCTTCACTTAGAGCACATTCTACAAGAGGCATTGCTGCTTCTTGTGCAGAAAGATCGTCAGCCTCCATACAACACATTTGTAGGTCGGCAACCTGGAAAAGAGTACACACCTTTACCAAATATTACAAGCTAGACATTTTTTCTGGCGAACACATGGCCTTTGGACGGAAAGTCCTTTGTGCTAATGTCCTCCCCTAATAATTTCTTTGTTATTTCTCAGGATGTGGTGTCATGGAGACGACTAGGGAAATGAGTAGAGATGGCCTTGCGGTTAGCCCTGCGGTCATTTCGCGGCGAACTTTGCATGTTCGCGATTCGCCGAACATGCGAACATATGGAGATATTCGTGCCCGCCATATTCTTTTACATTGTGAAGAACTTTTACCCATGACACATCCATCAGATGGTACAGGACAGCCAATTGAGACGTTTCAGCACATGGACATACCCCCTGGTACTGGTATAGGTGTGCTATCGATAGGTGTGATACACAGAGGGGTGCGATATACTCATAATATACTTTTATAATGAGTCAAAAACACATAGATCTATATAGTGATCCCCTGGAAGTCAGGGGCCTAGGGGCTTACTAGAGCCATTTTTATATAGGGTAAGGGGACGGACGGGGTCCCTCATATCAGGGCGGGTGGTCTGTGGTTATCAGGGCCAGAATAGCACGCCCCCTGTAAGGCAATATCAGGGACAGTTCTTTGCCCACCCTTTCCTTTAATACCACATCATCATCTAGCCCAGGGATAGATGTTTTTTGCTTTCCCTCCGGGATTCATGGATGTGCACTGGAACCCCCTGGATTGTGGTAGGACATATGCTTTCTGATTTGGTGCCGCCGAGCACTTGTTATTGCCAACCACATCTATGCTTTTTGCTTAACTTTAGAAATTTAATTTATTTTCATTTTGAGGGATATCTTTTCCATTCACACGTCCGCAAAATGGGTCCGCATCCGTTCCGCAATTTTGCGGAACGGGTGCAGACCCATTCATTTTCAATGGGGCCGGAATGTGCTGTCCGCATTTGCAGATCCGCACTTCCGCATCCGTGCTTCCGTTTCCGCGAAAAAAAAAAAATAGAACATGTCCTATTCTTGTCCGCAATTGCAGACAAGATTAGGCATGGTCTATTATAGTGCCGACGATGTGCGGTCCACAAATTGCGGAATGCACATTGTCGTTGTCCGTGTTTGGCGGACCTGCAAAACCACTTACAGACGTGTGAATGGACCCTCATAGTAACATTATTAAAGGTTACGTTTTATTTTTATGTATATTCTAATGGATTGCCTTCCTTGTACAATGTAATAATATACTTTCTATGTTAGAAAGTATATTATAGTGCATTTGTATTGTGCGGCAGTTGTGTGCGGTTCTGCTGCGATACTGCAGGTATATAGAGGGACAAGCGTTATTGGAACAAATAATTTGTACTGGTGTGATTATACCAGTCGCCCCCAAAAAAACTGATTGAAGCAGGGTGTTATATACCAATTTACTTTCTTTATAGTGCATTTGGGTACTGTATAGTGCATTTGCGCATGCGCGTGCACGAAAACTATATTGCCGATATTTCGCATAGAAAAAAATAATGAATGGAGATCGCAAATTTGAATAATACATCTGGTATGTCACTGTCCATGTTGTGGGACTATTTGTGCACTTCTAGTAATTATTTCTTGGTTGCAAATATGAGCTTAAGGTTTTCCAGGTTAGACTGCCATTAAAATGAATGGGACCCGCCGCGAACTTGCGGTTCGCAAACATTTGATCGTGTTCACGCGATCACGTTCGCGAACTGTCCCGGCAGATGTTCGTCCATCACTAGAAATGAGTAATACCGGTAATCCGGTTTCCTGGAAGTCTCCATGACACCACATACTTTCCAGCCGTTTGTTTTGGTTCTTAGATTCAATATTTTAATTTTTTAATTTTTTTCCTAAATCTAAGTCACTTATTATCCCTTTATCCTGGTTTTGTTGGAAATAAGCTGGTGAAGGAGGGAAAGGGATGGGATTTAAACCTCTTTGTGTTTTTTCCTGTCCTATCAGAGGAAGTCATTCTCAGGATGTGGTGTTATGGAGACTTCCAGGAAACTGGATTACCGGTGAGTGTAATACTTATTTAATGCATCCAGCAATATATAAGATAATGGCCAATGTTTTGTTCCTCTCTCAGGACCTTTATTCAAGGCCAGAAGGTTTGAACTCCACCATCAAGCAGCAACACACTCGCAACCCTGCTCATTCCAGCCATGAACAAGGTCCTGGGAGAGGACCAAAACATTGGCCATTATCTTATGTATTGCTTGCGAGGATAGGTCAATGACATTAAGCCACTGCACAACCCATTTAAAGTGGATGCTAGACCAGGATCAAAATGTGTCACCTATCTGCAGGGTAGGTCATATATGTTTAACTTCTGGGGGTCTGACCCCCTACTCTTTATGAAACCCGAGGGCCTAAATTCTCCTTTGTGAATGGAGCTGGCAGTGTGTTTGTGTTGCCACCATTCACTTTTATGGTATTGCCTGAGCTACCCGAGCACACTTCTGTGAAATCAAACTGTCCACTTAGTAAGCAACACTGAGTGACAATCAATTTCACATGCTGTTGTGCAAATGGGATAGACAACAGGTGGAAATTATAGGCAATAAGCAAGACACCCCAATAAAGGAGTGGTTCTGCAGGTGGTGACCTGACCACTTCTCAGTTCCTATGCTTCCTGGCTAAAGTTTTGGTCACTTTTGAATGCTGCCGGTGCTTTCACTCTAGTGGTAGCATGAGACGGAGTCTACAACCCACACAATTGGCTCAGGTAGTGCAGCTTATCCAGGATGGCACATCAATGCGAGCTGTGGCAAGAAGGTTTGCTGTGTCTGTCAGCGTAGTGTCCAGAGCATGGAGGCGCTACCAGGGGACAGGCCAGTACATCAGGAGACGTGGAGGAGGCCGTAGGAGGGCAACAACCCAGCAGCAGGACCGCTACCTCCGCCTTTGTGCAAGGAGGAACATGATGAGCACTGCCAGAGCCCTGCAAAATGACCTCCAGCAGGCCACAAATGTGCATGTGTCTGCTCAAACGGTTAGAAACAGACTCCATGAGGGTGATATGAGGGATATGAGGGTCCGACGTCCACAGGTGGGGGTTGTGCTTACAGCCCAACACCGTGCAGGACGTTTGGCATTTGCAAGAAAACACCAAGATTGGCAAATTCGCCACTGGCGCCCTGTGCTCTTCACAGATGAAAGCAGGTTCACATTGAGCACATGTGACAGACGTGACAGAGTCTGGAGACTCCGTGGAGAACGTTCTGCTGCCTGCAACATCCTCCAGCATGACCGGTTTGGCATTGGGTCAGTAATGGTGTGAGGTGGCATTTCTTTGGAGGGCCGCACAGCCCTCCATGTGCTCGCCAGAGGTAGCCTGACTGCCATTAGGTACCGAGATGAGATCCTCAGACCCCTTGTGAGACCATATGCTGGTGCGGTTGGCCCTGGGTTCTTCCTAATGCAAGACAATGCTAGACCTCATGTGGCTGGAGTGTGTCAGCAGTTCCTGCAAGACGAAGGCATTGATGCTATGGACTGGCCCGCCCGTTCCCCAGACCTGAATCCAATTGAGCACATCTGGGACATCACGTCTTGCTCTATCCACCAACGTCACGTTGCACCACAGACTGTCCAGGAGTTGGCAGATGCTTTAGTCCAGGTCTGGGAGGAGATCCCTCAGGAGACCGTCCGCCACCTCATCAGGAGCATGCACAGGCGTTGTAGGGAGGTCATACAGGCACGTGGAGGCCACACACACTACTGAGCCTCATTTTGACTTGTTTTAAGGACATTACATCAAAGTTGGATCAACCTGTAGTGTGTTTTTCCACTTTAATTTTGAGGGTGACTCCAAATCCAGACCTCCATGGGTTAAAAAATTTTGATTTCCATTTTTTTTTTTTGTGTGATTTTGTTGTCAGCACATTCAACTATGTAAAGAACAAAGTTTTTCAGAAGAATATTTAATTAATTCAGATCTAGGATGTGTTATTTTTGTGTTCCCTTTATTTTTTTGAGCAGTGTATTTTATAATTGATCTTGTGGATACATATTACATGTTGTTTGTGGGCCACACCCTTCAGGCACTATCATTTTTTTTTTAAACTAGAAATTCTCTTTAAAATGTCAGCAGACACACCTAGAAATACACAAATATGTGATACAGTACATAAACTAATACAGTACTGTACTGGTACGCTTGTCTCCCACAGCATTGTTTTCCGGATCCGTTTTATCAAAGAGTAAAATTTTTGTGCAGCAGTTTTGTATACAGCTGGACTACTCCTCACTACTCCTAAATGTATCACATCATTGTAACACATCTTGAAATGGGTTTTCCTGTTTTATACAGGATAATTATTTTATGAACTGTATAAAAAGTGACACCCCTTTGTTTTTATGTATGCTGTGTTTCTATTCCACTCATATTTTCTAGATGTTTTCTTGATGTAATTTTCATACATGACTCCAAAATGAGAAAATATTTCAATAATTACGTTTTACAGAATAGTTTCCCACAAAACTGTACATTCTGCGCAGCTCTTCCTGCTTTATAACATGGTGCCTGCAGATTACACTGCATTTTTATGGTGACAGGTTCTCTTTAACTATTGAGCCGTGCATAATAATTATGGAAATACCAGTTCTATAGTTTTTATGTTTTACTATAATAAAACTTTTTAAATTTTTTTATTTTTATTACTTTGTGTCACCATTTCCTGAGACCGATCACTTATTTTTCCACTGATAGAGCTGTGTGTGAGGGCTTGTTTTTCGCTGTTCACTTATAAAGCTGTGAAGGGCTGATTGTTTTTGCCGGGTGACCTGTAGTTTCACAAGTGGTGATTTCTCCACCACCTTCACCACATTCCTAAAAATGGGGTTCTGGCAAGGGGCAGAGCATGCGGCTTTGCCATATTTATTGTCTTTTACTCAAGTTTTCTGCCATAAAAGAACATTAAAATCTACGGTAGCCAGGGGCTGGAGTAGATATCAGTATAGGTGCATGGACAGCCAGATGCAGTGTCTAAATTTAGACGATCTATGATAAATCTGCCCCAATGTTCTTAGTAACGGAGATTTATTTTGGCACCTCGGCAGTAGCATTCTATTAAAGAGAACCTGTCATCAACTTTATGCTGCCCATACTAACGGCAGTATAAAGTAGAGACAGGTGAGTTGATTTCAGCGGTCTGTTATATAAAAGTTAAAAGTAAATGGTTGCTGAGAACCAACATCACAATCATGGCAGACCGGGCCTGGAAAACAGTCACGGCCACCTGAGAAGAGTCATGGTTATTCATGAATTCCTGCTCTCCCTGCCCACCGGCTGATGACTGACAGTCTTCTACGTAGTTTTCTCCCTTTCTCTCTAGGAGAGAACTGCCAACCATCAGCAGATGGATGGGGAGAGCAGGAGATTGTGAATAACCATTACTAAGGTAGATTTGACCCTTTTCCAGGCCCGGGCTGCAATGATTATGATGCTGGTTCTTAGCAACCACTTGCTTTTAGCTCATGAGTGACACACCGCTGACATCAGCATTTCTGTCACTATTTTATGTTGCCCTCAGTGAGGTCAGCATAAAGTTGATGACAGGCTCCCTTCAACTTTGGGGTATGGTCAGCATGTATAAATACTGAGAATGTACCAACTGCAGTACAATTGATGATTTTTCTGTCTGCTGTTACAAAATAGAGCCTCTCAGTACCTCTGTAATCATTAAATGGATCCTAGTAGAGGAACACTCAATACTTGAAGCAATCCAAGTCTACCTCTGAGTCTACCTCTAATGCGTGCCTCTAAGTATTGTTCTAGTGCTGAGAGATGGTCAGACTCGAGCATACTTCCAAAGAATGCAACTTAACTGTCTGGGTTGCACTATGTTATTTTGCACAACTCAATAGTAGGCATATCAAGTCAAACTGGACTATGAGAGGGTAATAGATGCAGCTCCAGAAACAGACACTAGGGCTTGTGTCTTATTGAAATGTGACCAACAGTGGAAAAAAACCTTACATTTGGCAGTGCTCCAAAGGAATCTTCCATGAACAATTACTGGTACCAGGCAGTGATGGTAACTTGTTTATTGGAATTAAAGCAGCATATAGTATATACACTCACCTAAAGAATTATTAGGAACACTATACTAATCCGGTGTTGGACCCCCTTTTGCCTTCAGAACTGCCTTAATTCTACGTGGCATTGATTCAACAAGGTGCTGATAGCATTCTTTAGAAATGTTGGCCCATATTGATAGGATAGCATCTTGCAGTTGATGGAGATTTGAGGGATGCACATCCAGGGCACGAAGCTCCCGTTCCACCACATCCCAAAGATGCTCTATTGGGTTGAGATCTGGTGACTGTGGGGGCTATTTTAGTACAGTGAACTCATTGTCATGTTCAAGAAACCAATTTGAAATGATTCGAGCTTTGTGACAAGGTTGCATTATCCTGCTGGAAGTAGCCATCAGAGGATGGGTACATGGTGGTCATGCAGGGATGGACATGGTCAGAAACAATGCTCAGGTAGCCCGTGGCATTTAAACGATGCCCAATTGGCACTAAGAGGCCTAAAGTGTGCCCATTACACCACCACCACCACCACCAGCCTGCCCAGTGGTAACAAGGCATGATGGATACATGTTCTCATTCTGTTTACGCCAAATTCGGACTCTACCATTTGAATGTCTCAACAGAAATTGAGACTCATCAGACCAGGCAACATTTTTCCAGTCTTCAACAGTCCAATTTTGGTGAGCTCGTGCAAATTGTAATCTCTTTTTCCTATTTGTAGTGGAGATGAGTGGTACCCGGTGGGGTCTTCTGCTGTTGTAGCCCATCCGCCTCAAGGTTGTGCGTGTTGTAGCTTCACAAATGCTTTGCTGCATACCTCGGTTGTAACGAGTGGTTATTTCAGTCAACGTTGCTCTTCTATCAGCTTGAATCAGTCGGCCCATTCTCCTCTGACCTCTAGCATCCACAAGGCATTTTCGCCCACAGGACTGCCGCATACTGGATGTTTTTCCCTTTTCATACCATTCTTTGTAAACCCTAGAAATGGTTGTGCGTGAAAATCCCAGTAACTGAGCAGATTGTGAAATACTCAGACCGGCCCGTCTGGCACCAACAACCATGCCACGCTCAAAATTGCTTAAATCACCTTTCGTTCCCATTCTGACATTCAGTTTGGCGTTCAGGAGATTGTCTTGACCAGGACCACCCCCCTAAATGCATTGAAGCAACTGCCCTGTGATTGGTTGACTAGATAATTGCATTAATGAGAAATAGAACAGGTGTTCCTAATAATTCTTTAGGTGAGTGTATAATACTGCATTAGGCTACTTATTACTGCACTGGTCCTCCATGTTTTATACTTGTGGTATTTATTCCAGTGAATGACCACATCCACATTTTTTATCTGGTATCAACAATTGAAATGTATGAAAGAGTTTTTTGTTTTTTTTTCCCTATTGCTGGTCACACTTTTCCATTAGGACAGTCCTGTTTTTTCGAATGGAGTATTCTTGATTGCAACTTTAATTCCAATTTTGTATGGTAGTTTGGTAGTGCACCATATTGCTTCCTAGGAAGTAATTCTATTTTTACCTTTGTTTTGCAGATGGAAGAAAAGAGGAGGAAGTTCTCTGTAAGCAGCGATGACTCTGACAC
The DNA here is from genome assembly GCF_905171765.1 of Bufo bufo. Lineage (NCBI taxonomy): Eukaryota > Metazoa > Chordata > Amphibia > Anura > Bufonidae > Bufo > Bufo bufo. The sequence goes on from NC_053389.1 coordinate 341,094,470, forward strand.
CACTGATAGTAAGCCACAAATATAGCTTTTTCAGTACACGTTTTTTGCTGGTTCCAGCAAGAATAATATAATTACTCTGGGGAAAAAAAATCTGCCTAGTAGCAGGAGTTCAGCGTCTTAGGTTATTTGATCAATGTGTTTTTTACCTCAAAGAAGGAGAAAAACAACTCCTCATATGAATCCTTCAGTGGATCGCTCAAAACAAAAAAAATTATGAAAAAATGGATCCCTCCTCCAAAGCAATAGTGGTACTGTGAAAACACAATGGTCATTCATCCATAACATTGATGGCACATGTGATTAATCTTTGTGACTTGTTTCTGGTACCATATGACTTACATGTACTGATTGTGTTTGAGTGAATACTGCAGGTGGGCAGTTGAAGTAAATTGTTGTCATGCAGTGCTAATTATATTGTCTTAGGCTACTTTCACACTTGCGTTTGGGGTTCCGCTTGTGAGATCTATTTGAGGGCTCTCACAAGCAGCCCCGAACGGATCCTTTCATCCCCAATGCATTCTGAATGGATAAGGATCCGTTCAGAATCCATCAGTTTGGCTCCGTTCCGCCTCCATTCCGCTCTGTAAGCGGACACCAAAACGCAGCTTGCAGCGTTTTGGTGTCCGTCTGGCCGTGCGGAGCCAAACGGATCCGTCCAGACTTACAATGCAAGTCAATGGGGACGGATCTGTTTGACGTTGAAACAATATGGTGCAATTGCAAACGGATCCGTCCCCCATTGACTTTCAATGTAAAGTCAGGACGGATCCGTCTGACTAACAATTCGACTTAGACTTTTTTTTTACATAGAATGCAGACTGATCCGTTCTGAACGGATACCATCGTTTGCATTATAGGTGCGAATCCGTCTGTGCAGATAACAGACGGATCCGCACCGAACGCAAGTGTGAAAGTAGCCTTACCTGTTAAATGTTTTACTTTGTACATCACTACTTCTTTAAATGATTCTGGTGGATATTCCTTTAATGTATTCAATGTTTGTTTGTTTTTTGTACTGTAGGTCACGCCACGTCTTGGTCAAGATGTTCCAAAACACCAACTACCAAAAACACATGGACCAGACAGAAGGAGAAGAAACCATCAGAGGTTTGTTTATACATTTAAAAAAATAAATAAAAAATAATGTTTTGGGGGATCAGATGTGTATACCCGAATACCAAAAGAGTATACAGATGTACTTTCGTGGCCAAAAGCTTTGAGGCAGACACAAATTTAGTTTTTTTTTACAAAGTTTGCTCCTCCAGTACTCCAGAGGTGGGACCGACACCTATCTTTAGAACAGAGCCAGCAAAGTGAAGAAGGGGGCACCACGCGTGTGCCGCCACCCTCCATTCATTCCTATGAGATGCTTGGCTAATTTCAGCAGTCCTATTGAAATGAATGGGAAGCGCACTGTGTAAGCGCGGTTACTGCTCCTTTCACTACTGTGGGGCTGTTGTAAATAGCTGAGCCAGCACTCCCATAAGAATAAATGGAGGATGGCTGCACTTGCGCGGTGCTCCCTCCTGCACTTTGCGGGCTCCGTTCTAAAGATAAGTGCAGGTCCCAGAGACATTGGGGGCCTATCCTAGTGATAGGCCCCCAATGTCTGAGGTGAGACAACCCCCTTCCACTGCATTTTAACCCTGCCACAGAACGACCTGCTAACTTCATTACCATGATCTTCTCATTAGCTCAGGGGAAAGTATTAACAAGGATAAGGCAGCTGATCTCACATGCTGATTGCATTAAAACAGCAAACTGGTGCTTGAAATCATTGTCTTCTTCTGTTAACCATGGTTAGCTGCAAGGAAACATGTGCAGTCATCATTGCTTTGCATCAAAAATGCTTCACACAAGGACATTGCTGCTTGTAATATTGTACCTAAATCAACCGTTTACCAGATCATCAAGAACTTCACGGAGAGAGACGTTCTATTGCAGTGAAGAATGGGGCCTAAGAAAGGCAAGCAAGTGCCAGGGCTGTCTCTTAAATAGGATTCAGGCACAGGGTCGGTTCATCACCAGTGCAGAGCTTGTTCAGGGATGGTGTCAGGCATGTTTAAAGAAAAGGCTTTTGGAAGATGGCCTGGTGTCAAGGAAGGCAGCAAAGAAGCCACTTATCTCCAAGAAAAACATCAAGTACAGACTAACATTCTGCAGGAAGTATAAGGATTTGACCGCAGAGGACTGGGTTAAAGTTATTTTCTCTGATTAAGCTCCCTTCAGAATGTTTGGGACATAAGGAAAAATGTCTGTAGAAGAAAAGAGTGAGCACTACCATGACTTCTGTGTCATGCCAACAGTAAAGCATCCTGAGACCATTCATGTTTGAGATTGCCTCTCATCCAAGGGAGTGGGTTCAGAAACAATTTTACCTAAGAACACTGCCATGAATAAAGAATAGTATCCAAAAATCCTCCAAGAGAAACAGCATCAAACGATCTAGCATTAATTTAGTGATAACATGCATTTTCCAGTATAATGGAGCACCATGTCACAGTGCAAAAGTGATAACTAAGTGGCTTGGTGAGCAAAACATTGTGATAAACTCCAAGCACTGATTAGTCAAGAATGTCAGTGTGAATTACAGAAGTCTTGAAATACAAGGGAAAACACTGTAAATGTTGAGACTTTGCATAAACCTGATGGTGCGTCAGTGGTTAGCACTGGTGTCTTGCAGGCCTAGGGTCCTGGATTTGAATGTGACCAAGGACAACATCTGCATGGAGTTTTTATGTTCTCCCTGTGTTTGTATGGGTGTCCTCAAGGTACTCCTGTTTCCTTCAACAATTCAAAGACATACTGATAATATTTGTAAAGTGCTGTGGAATATGTCAGTGTTATATAAGTGAGTAAAAAAATACTATTTGTCAAAAGTTAAAAAGCATAGAAAATGCTTATAAATATACTTCATTATACCATCGAAAATTCTGACATAAACATCTTAAAAACAACGAAGCAGCAAACTTTGTGAAAACCGGTCTCAAAACTTTTGGCCACAACTGTACACATAAACAAAGCCTTAGTCTTCTCCTAGAGAGGCTCTTCTGGGCATACATTTGATAAATATACAGTTGAAGTCATAACTTTACATACATCTTGCCTACATTCATCACTTATCACAATTCCCGACATTTAATCATAGTACACAAGGCCTCTCTTAGGTCACTTAGGATCAATGTTATATATCAAGAATGTGAAATATTAGAATAATACTGGAGATAAGTATTTTTATAATCTTTTCTTTATTTCAACACATTCCCAGTGGCTCAAAAGTTTAAATACACATGGTTAGTATTTGGTAGCATTACCTTTAAATTGTCTAACTTTGGTAAATTGTTTTGGGCAGCCTTCCACAAACATCTCACAGTAAGTTGTAGGAATTCTGTCCCAATTCTCCAGAAAAACAGTGTAAGGGAACATTCACACGTCCGTATGTGTTTTGCGGATCCGCAAAACACGGACACCGGCAATGTGCTTGCAGACCGCACATCGCCGGCACTCTCATAGAAAATGCCTTTTCTTGTCCGCAATTGCGGACAAGAATAGGACATGTTTTTTTTTTTTGCGGATCCGGAAGTGCAGATCCGCAAATGCGGATGTGGACAGCACATTACGGCCCCATTGAAAATGAATTGGTCCGCACCTGCGGACCCATTTTGCAGATGTGTGAATGGACCCTAACTGTGTCAGGTTTGTAGGCCTAACACACTTTTTCAGTTTTACCTAAAAATTGTCTTCAGAGATTGAAATCAGGACGTTGTGATGGCCACTCCATTACCATTTTTTCTTGTCTTTAATCTATTTTGACACAACTGTGCAAGTATGCTTGATGCCATTGCCCATTTGCTTCCAAGATTTATAGAGGTTCTGTCACCACAAAATGCAATGCAATCTGAAAGCACCGTGCTATACAGCAGAAGACGCTGAGCAGATTGATATATAGTTTTGTGGGAAAAGATTCACTAAAACCAGTGACTGACAGCTATCTCTGTATGAACACTTTTATACACACAGTGCTATCAATCATTGATAGCTCCTCCCTCCTGAACCGATATCAGTGACTGACAGCTATCTCTGTATGGACATTTATACACACAGTGTATCAATCACTGATAACTCCTCCCTCCTGTACTGATATCAGTGACTAACAGCTATCTCTGTATGGACATTTATACACACAGTGTATCAATCACTGATAACTCCTCCCTCCTGTACTGATATCAGTGACTAACAGCTATCTCTGTATGGACATTTATACACACAGTGTATCAATCACTGATAACTCCTCCCTCCTGTACTGATATCAGTGACTGACAGCTATCTCTGTATGGACATTTATACACACAGTGCTATCAATCACTGATAACTCCTCCCTCCTGTACTGATATCAGTGACTGACAGCTATCTCTGTATGGACATTTATACACACAGTGCTATCAATCACTGATAAATCCTCCCTCCTGTACTGATATCAGTTACTGACAGCTATCTCTGCATGTAGACTTCTACACACAGTGCTATCACTGATAGCTCCTCCCTCCTGTACTGATATCAGTGACTGACAGCTATCTCTGTATGTAGACTTATACACACAGTGCTATCACTGATAGCTCCTCCCTCCTGTACTGATATCAGTGACTGACAGCTATCTCTGTATGGACATTTATACACACAGTGTATCAATCACTGATAACTCCTCCCTCCTGTACTGATATCAGTGACTGACAGCTATCTCTGTATGGACATTTATACACACAGTGCTATCAATCACTGATAAATCCTCCCTCCTGTACTGATATCAGTTACTGACAGCTATCTCTGCATGTAGACTTCTACACACAGTGCTATCACTGATAGCTCCTCCCTCCTGTACTGATATCAGTGACTGACAGCTATCTCTGTATGTAGACCTATACACACAGTGCTATCACTGATAACTCCTCCCTCCTGTACTGATATCAGTGACTGACAGCTATCTCTGTATGGACCTTTATACACACAGTGCTATCACTGATAGCTCCTCCCTCCTGTACTGATATCAGTGACTGACAGCTGTCTCTGTATGTAGACTTATACACACAGTGCTATCACAGATAGCTCCTCCCTCCTGTACTGATATCAGTGACTGACAGCTATCTCTGTATGGACCTTTATACACACAGTGCTATCACTGATAGCTCCTCCCTCCTGTACTGATATCAGTGACTGACAGCTATCTCTGTATGTAGACTTATACACACAGTGCTATCACTGATAGCTCCTCCCTCCTGTACTGATATCAGTGACTGACAGCTATCTCTGTATGTAGACTTATACACACAGTGCTATCACTGATAACTCCTCCCTCCTGTACTGATATCAGTGACTGACAGCTATCTCTGTATGTAGACCTATACACACAGTGCTATCACTGATAGCTCCTCCCTCCTGTACTGATATCAGTGACTGACAGCTGTCTCTGTATGTAGACTTATACACACAGTGCTATCACAGATAGCTCCTCCCTCCTGTACTGATATCAGTGACTGACAGCTATCTCTGTATGTAGACCTATACACACAGTGCTATCACTGATAACTCCTCCCTCCTGTACTGATATCAGTGACTGACAGCTATCTCTGTATGGACCTTTATACACACAGTGCTATCACTGATAGCTCCTCCCTCCTGTACTGATATCAGCGACTGACAGCTATCTCTGCATGTAGACTTCTACACACAGTGCTATCACTGATAGCTCCTCCCTCCTGTACTGATATCAGTGACTGACAGCTATCTCTGTATGTAGACCTATACACACAGTGCTATCACTGATAACTCCTCCCTCCTGTACTGATATCAGTGACTGACAGCTATCTCTGTATGGACCTTTATACACACAGTGCTATCACTGATAGCTCCTCCCTCCTGTACTGATATCAGTGACTGACAGCTATCTCTGTATGTAGACCTATACACACAGTGCTATCACTGATAGCTCCTCCCTCCTGTACTGATATCAGCGACTGACAGCTATCTCTGCATGTAGACTTATACACACAGTGCTATCACTGATAGCTCCTCCCTCCTGTACTGATATCAGTGACTGACAGCTCTCTCTGTATGGACATTTATACACACAGTGTATCAATCACTGATAACTCCTCCCTCCTGTACTGATATCAGTGACTGACAGCTATCTCTGTATGGACATTTCAGTGGAAATTATTGCCGGATCCGGCATTCCGGCAAGTGTACCGGAATTTTGGCCGGAGAAAATACTGCAGCATGCTGCGGTATTTTCTCTGGCCAAATACCGTAAGAGGGACTGAACTGAAGACATCCTGATGCATACTGAATGGAATTCTTTCCATTCAGAGTGCATTAGGATAAAACTGAAGCGTTTTTTTTTCCGGTATTGAGCCCCTATGACAGAACTCAATACCGGAAAACTTTAACGCTAGTGTGAAAGTACCCTAAGGCTCTATGCAAGGTAGAAGGCTGGTTCTAGTTTTATTAGAAAACTATACTACATTCATCATGGGAAAACCATTTTATAGCATATTTGTCAGTGCTGTTACACTTATGATATATACCCTGCAATTTTTTAGTTTCTTGCTGCCTTGGCTATATTGTACCACGGTTTTGTGTCCTTACTACTTAATAGTATGAATATGTGAACTATTGTGTATACCTAGAACTTTATATTAATAGCCCAAGGAGCTTTGTGTCTTTTTTTTTTCCTAGCATTAGTTCTTCAATAAAGCAGTTTAAGTTAACAAGGGGCATATAATTTTATGTCTATGTGAACACTTGTTAAAATGTTTATGCGTATTTGGCATATTTACTGGTTGTTTTGCAAATCCATAGAATACTTCCAAAACAGTTGGTGAGACCTCGGTAGGACTAGACAGACATGTAACATATTGATGGATTGCTTCCCCTGACACTTACTTAGTACTTTAATTAGCTCATTGATCCGTCTGATAAACTCCAAAAGCCAAGCATTTAATCATGTGACTGCTATTATAGAGTGTAAAGTAGTATAAGCATTTGATTGATGCACTTCTTACTGTCTTCAGGCTGTTCTCACAGGGTTACAGGCACAATATGATGTACATTGAGCTGCTGCAGCCCTTAGTTCTACTTGAAGGAATAAAAATGTATTTATTTATTTTTTTAAATCTTGTTCTGAGTTTTACGGGTAACAGAAAAGTCCAAGATACATTATAAGGAATGTCAGCATGCCACATGTCCGCCTCTAATGGCTGAGACAGTAGTAGCTCTTTATATGTTTAACAAATAAAAGGGAAGGTCTTTCATAAAGTATGTCTACATTTAATACATTAGTACATTGATCCGTCTGGTGAAATCTGGAGGATAATAATTTAGTCACGGAAATGTAGATTGCTGCAATCAGTGTTCAGACACAACTGTAAAGTTTTTCTACGTGTGGGGTCAGTGACCATATTGACATGTTCTGTTTGTCTATGAAACTAAGGCTACTTTCACACTAGTGTTTTTTCCGGATCCGTCATGGATCTTCAAAAACGCTTCCGTTAAAATAATACAACCACATGCATCTGTCATGAACGGATCTGGTTGTATTATGTCTTCTATAGCCATGACGGATCCGTCTTGAACACCATTGAAAGTCAATGGGGGACGGATCCGTTTTCTATTGTGCCAGATTGTGTCGGAGAAAACTGATCCATCCCCATTGGCTTACATTGTGTGTCAGGACAGATCCGTTTGGCTCTGCTTGGTCAGGCGAACAGCAAAATGCTGCAGGCAGCGTTTTGGATGTCCGCTTCCAGAGCGGAATAGTGGCTGAATGGAGGCAAACTGATGCATTCTGAGCGGATCCTTTTCCATTCAGAATGCAAAACTGATCTGTTTTGGACCGCTTGTGAGATCCCTGAACGGATCTAACAAACTGAAAGCCAAAACGCGAGTGGGGTCAGAAGGAGCATGTAAGGCTACTTTCACACTGGCCTTTTGGCTTTCAGTTTGTGAGATCCGTTCAGGGCTCTCACAAGCGGTCCAAAACGGATCAGTTTTGCCCTAATGCATTCTGAATGGAAAAGGATCTGCTCAGAATCTTCTAAGTTGATTTATCACCTAATGAAAGTTGAACTTTGATTTTGCCATAAATTTGCTTAGAAGATCTTCCAGGAGAGGTCAGAGAAGGACTGGAGACCCGACCCTTCACAGTCCGTCTGCAGGATTTGCCCGTGAAAGGCTTTATTGCATTGGTAATCGCACAAGAACATCACCCAGCACTCGAAAATAAAACTATGATTTCTTTTTTCCATGTTGAGTGGCATATTACATACGGAGTATGCCATGAGTAAGAACTGTTGTTCGAAGCGCATTTGTAATATGCCACTGGAGTGATTTTAATTGACGTGGATTAAAGAAATCATGATTTTTGAGTGCTGGATGAATTTCTTGGATTTACTACGCTGCTAGAACGCAATCCGGGCCGCAGACTATTAACCTTGTTGGCCTGGCTGGCGCAAGTCCTTCATTTGGCTATTGGTAAATGCACACCTGTATTTGGACAGTGACACCATTTTCATGGTTCAGCCTATGTACTACTCAACCACACACATGCTCAAATCCCCTAAGGAGACTAAAAATTACAGTAATTTGTTTTTTGTAAGTTAAAAAAAAAAAAATACAAAAAGCATTAAAATATAAAAAAATCAATCCACCCTTTTCCCCAATTTTTAAATATAGAAATAAACATAATTGGTATAGTTATATCTAAAAATGCCTGAACTAGTAAAATATAAGAATGTTTATCCTGTACCGTGAATGCTGTCTAACAGGAAAAAAAAAAAAACGCGCAATTCATTAATCTTTTGGTCACTTGCCAAAAAAAGATTGAAAGTGAGTTAAAAATGATGCCAGTAAAAACTACACCTTACCCAGCAAGAAAAAACAAACAAACTGTGAAACATGCAAAATCTGTGATGGAGGTCCCTAATGTAAGGTCTGCTGCACATGTAAGCCTCTTGCACAACCGCTATCTGCCCAGGAAAAACGGCCCGTTTGCATTTCACAGGCCGACCACGGCTCCCCTCATTCAAACTGACTACATCATATCTGATGGTGGGTCTATTGTACTGTACTCACATGATGATGTACAATAGACCTATAATATAGTCAGTTCGGGTCAGGAGAGCTACGGCCGGCCTAGGAGATGTGGCCGACACACAGACCGATCATGGGAATCAGCCCTCAATCTTAATGAAACCTGAGATGTTTTCTTTGTTTACAGAGGTGCAATTATACATTTGCTATCTGCTTCGTGTTAACACTGCGTGAGGGCTTGGGTCGCTTTCACACAGTCAGTGTTTGATCAGTGATTTCCATCAGTAATTGTGAGCCAAGGCCAGGAGTAAAGTCTACTTATAGATAAGGTTAGTGCAACGATTTGCACTTGTTCTGTGTTTTGGTCCTGCTCCTGGTTTTTCCTCACAATCCTGATGAAAATCACTGATCAGTCAAAGCAGCCTTGTTCACGTCAGTAAATCACAGACATGTGCTTTTTGTGTCCTTCATCGCTTAACCACGGATCTTTTGACTTTAATGTGTTTATTCGCACATCAGTGGTTTTTCACCGAATGTGGGTCAGTGGAAAAACAATGAAGACCTGCACTACTTTGGTCTGTGATATGGACCAAAAATGCCAATTGAATTCTATGGGTTTGTGAAAACCATTGACAGAATGGCATCAGTGTTCTTTCAGTAATTTGACCATTGACATGAACCAACAACGGGCCCTTCACAGACTGACCGCCTTGTCATCTCTGACACAGACTTAAGAATAATGCCTGGTCCTTAAGAAGTATGTATTTCTGTAAAAGTGTTTTCATACAAACTAGTCCTGGCCTGAATTACTGTAATTATACACTGTATAAACTAAATATAGGGGCACCCACACATTACATCAACAGCAGCTTTTATGACATCCAATTCTCAATTCATAGGCATTAATATGGAGCTACAAAAGCTTCCATTCTTCTGGAAAAGCTTTCTACCATGTTTTGAGAGTGTGTGTGGGGGAAGTTTTGTCCATTGATCAAGAATAGCGTTTGTGAGGTCAGACACTGTGGATGAGGGGGCCTGGCTCGTAATCTCCATATTGCTTGTTCCTAAAAGTGTTCGCTATGTGGGGCAGTCAAGTTCTTCAACACCAAACTCTCCTAACTATGCCCATACACATGGTACAGTGCACTCAGACATGTTTTTTTCCCAAACCCAGACTTGTCTGTCAGATAGAGAAGTGTGATTTATGGCTCCACATAATACATTTCCACTGCATCAGAGTCCAGTGAGGACCTTCTTCACATCCGGCTATCTGATGCTTGTTATTGTGCTTGATGATGTAAGGCTAGCACGCAGCTGCTTGGCAGTTGAAACCCATACCATGAAGCTCCTGGCACACTGTCTCTATTTTTGTGCTGATGTTAATTGGAAATCTGCAGTTACTGAGTGTTAGGCCTCATGCACACGACTGTGTCTATTTTGCGGTCTGCATTTTGCAGAACAGAACGTCCATCCCACAATAGAGCAGTCCTATCCTTGTCTGTGATACGGACAAGAATAGGACATGTTCTATTTTTTCATTTTTATTTTTTTGCGGGGCCACAGAACGGATGTGTGGATACAGACCGCACACGGAGTGCTATCCGCATCTTTTTGTGGCATCATTGAAGTGAATGGGTCCACATCCGACCCACAAAAAACGCGGCTTGGATGCAGACCCAAACCATGGACGTGTGCATGAGGCCTTAATGGATTTTATGTATGCACTTTGTGCCTCAACACTCTGCTCTGTAACTTCACTTGGTCTTCACTTTGTGCCTGTGCTTCCGAAGTACTTCCACTTTGCAAAAATATCACTCACAGTTGATGATGAAAGTAATTTCACAACCTGATTTGTTGCAAAGGCAGATTTCATGGTTAGGTGCTTGATTGAGTTAATTCAGTTAGTGCTTATTCAGACGACCTCAAATTACCGATCCGCAAAACACGGATACCGGCTGTGTGTCAGCCCTATGATAGAAATGCCTATTGTCTGCAAAAACGGACAAGAATAGGACATGTTCTATCTTTTGTGCAGGGACGGAAGTATGTGTGGCCCGATTGAAATGAATAGGTCCACATCCATTCTGCAAAATTGTGGACCAGATGCTATCACTGATATACGGTTATCTAAACGAGTCCTTAATAACAGATTTGTTCATCTGACTACAGCGATTTAAGGATTGTCCCACAAATAATATTCTACAGCTTTCAAAATAGCACCTGGATCTGAATATTCCTGCAATTGCATACAGTGCTGCCCATAATTATTCATACCCCTGGCAAATTTTGACTTAGTTACTTTTATTCAACCAGCAAGTAATTTTTTGACGGGAAATGACATAGGTGTCTCCCAAAAGATAATAAGACGATGTACAAGACGCATTATTGTGGGGAGAAAAAAATTCTCAGCTTTTTTTACATTTGAGCAAAAAATACAAGATGTTCCGCACTGTGGAAAATCTCAGAGGACGTGGTCGGAAGCCAAAAGTGACACCTGTGCTGGTCAGGAGGATAGTTAGAGAGGTGAAAAAGAATCCAAAGATCACCACCAAGGCCATCCTGGTGAATTTGGGCTCTGCCGGTGGCAATATCTCAAGGCAGACAATCCAACGGACACTGCACAATGCAGACCAAGGAGGACGCCACTTCTCTAGATAAGGCACACAAAAGCTTGCTTGGCCTTTGCAAAAGCTCATCTGAACAAAGAAGAAGACTTCTGGTCTTCTGTGTTATGGTCAGATGACACAAAAAATGAATTGTTTGGTCACAATGATATTTCCTTCATTTGGCGTAAAAAAGGAGAAGCCTTCAACCCAAAGAACACCATCCCCACTGTCAAACATGGAGGTAGGAACCTAATGCTTTGGGGGTGTTTTTCAGCCAATGGACCAGGGAACCTAATCACAGTGAACGGCTCCATGAAAAAAGAGCAATACATGAGGATTCTCAACGACAACATCAGGCAGTCTGAAGAGAAACTTGGCCTTGGGCACCAGTGGATATTTCAGCATGACAATGACCCAAAACACACAGCAAAAGTGGTGAAGAAATGGCTAGCAGACAACAACATTAACGTTTTGGAGTGGCCCAGCCAGAGTCCAGACTTGAGTCCAATTGAGATCAGGGCGATGGCAAGAAGACCCTCCAACCTGAAAGATTTGGAGCTCATTGCTAAAGATGAATAGGCAAAAATACCTGTGGAGACATGCAAAAAGCTGGTCTGCAATTATAGGACGCGTTTGATTGCTGTAATAGCCAATAAAGGCTTTTCTATTGATTATTGAGAAGGGTATGAATAATCTTGGACTGGACACTTTTTGCTCAAATGTAAATAAAAGCTGAGAAATGTTTTTTTCCCACAATAATGCCTCTTGTACATCATCTTATTATCTTTTGAGAGACACCAATGTCATTTCCCGTCAAAAAAATTACTTGCTGGTTGAATAAAAGTAACTAAGTAAAAATTTGCCTGGGGTATGAATAATTATGGGCAGCACTGTATAATTTAAAAAAGTATTCACTGAGTTATTCAATTAAATCTATGTGTATAGCGCCACCTGCTGTTTGCTCCTTTTCTAATGTCTTTGTCCTGCTCACTTTGATGGAAGCACATGTTCAGTTCTATCCTTCAGCTGCCACTAGCTGGAGCATACAGGGCATGCCCTCTGAGAAAGGACACGTCCCCCTGAGCTGCCAGCTTGAAATAAATCTTGCAGAATAATTGGAGCAATGAGGAGATCTCTGGATCATGTGAGGTACAGGGTTGGTTCTAGCTTTGTTAGAAAGAGATTGGCATGTACTACATGATGTGTTTCATTTTATACATTAGTCATGGGATAACCCTTTTAAGATGTCTGTCCGAATACATTTGTCCATATAGTGTATGTTGGCCATTTGGCTTTGGTTTCCTAGACGTGTGTTTTCTATAGTAACCTAGATAGCATATTTCTAAAGTAATATCTGCTTCTGCAGTAATATCTTTTTCCTTTTACTATTTGCAAAGCTTGAAGACATTTTCATTGTAAGAGGAAAATGGTTTGACTGAAACCACACCACTGTTATTTTAGAGTAATCAAATTAATGCTATCTATGACATTAATGTAATAATTATTGATAATTTTACCTTGACACTGGCCCATATCCTGCTGTTTTCTGTTTTCCTTGGATCCATATCCTCACCACACTTCCCTGTGGATGGTGACCTAAGCAGCCACAATTATATGCCGGTATTTTGCTGATTTGCTGCTGTGTTTTCAGTATAATAACTGTATTTAGTATTGTGTAACGTCATCATAAATACTTGGTACCCACACACCGTATAATCCTGGGGTGCCAGTGGAGGATGTGTCAAGGTCTCAACTGCAGAAGATAATCAACAGCACTCCCTTAACCCTTTCAGCGCCACTGCTGTACATTTACGGCGGTAATGCAGTGTTTAAAAATGGCATGCCACCAACTTTCTTCTGTTTTTATAGGGCATCTGTCAGCAGATTTGTACATATGAAACTGGCTGACCTGTTAGATGTGCACTTTGCAGCTGAAGGCATCTGTGTTGGTCCCATGTTCATATGTGCCCACATTGCTGGGAGAAATTGTGTTTTTTTATATATGCAAATTAGCCTCTAGGAGCAACGGGGGCATTGCCATTACTCTTAGGCTTAATTCACACGTCCGTGGTGTGTTGCGGACCCGCAAATTGCGGGTCCGCAACACACCAGCCCGTCACCCCCATTGAAATGCCTATTCTTGTCCACAAGCTGCGGACAAGAATAGGACATGCTCTATCTTTTTGCGGAGCTGCGGACCCAAAATCGGGGCCCCGCTCCGCAATTGCGGCTGCAGATAGCACACTGTGTGCTGTCCGCAACCATTCCGTCCCCATAGAGAATGAATGGGTCCGCACCCTTTCCGCAAAATTGCGGAAAGGATGCGGACACATTTTGCGGACGTGTGAATGGAGCCTTAGAGGCTCTCCTCTCTCTGCAACTGCCGCGCCCTCTGCACGTTGGCAGGGCCAGGTGTGATGACCTTTTCAATGTCTGCCCCTGTCAAAATTGTAGAAAGAGCAGAGCTAGAGACTCATTTGCATATATAAAAAAATATTTTTTCTCAGTAATGTGGGCACATATGAACATGAGACCAACACAGATGCCTTCAGCTGCCAAGTTCACATGCAAAAGGTCAGCCAATTTTACAGGAACAAATCTGCCGACCGATGCCCTTTAAACAGCAGAGACCCAGGGCTAATGACTGCAATTGCCAGCTGTAGACATTTAACCTCTTATCTGAGGCTGCTTTCACAGGGAGCGCTGTGCTTCCTGGGCCCGAACGGCTTCTCCGCACTGAGATGAAGGAAGCCCTTTATTTGTGGTAATAGCATAGGGCCCTTTGAAGAGTTCCAGGCTATTACAGCTGTAGTTCTTATGGAGGCCAGCAGGTGGCATGGCTCCATAAGAAAATATAAAATCCGCCATGTACTGCAGTGCTAATTCATTGCAGTGTAAGGGAGAAGCGATCTGAAGAGTGCATATTTAAAGGGAGACTGAACTAATTTTCCCCTATATAACTAAGAGCACTGCCCCATAGAAGATTGCATACACATCTCAAGCATACCTGTATGCACTTTGTGCCTTTATTCCATTTTCAGGAAAAGCACTTTTATTCTGCTGGAAAACTGCTCCCAAGTACCTAGCTGAGAGTGAAAGTAAAAACAGCTTTCACTCCTGACTCGATTTCTAATGGCTATATCTTCTGATATAGTGGATATAATGCTGTGTTGTTTGAAAGGTTGGAATGCCAGCTTTCAAACAAGGTCAGGCCCATATTTCTAGCTGCTACCAATCCCGAGATATGAGCAGCTAAAGCAGCCCTCCCCTCTTCAGTCTGGTTTGCTTTGGGCACTTGGAGCAGCAGATCGGGGCACTTGGGAGCTGTTTTCCAGCAGAATAAGGGTCCATTCACACATCCGTAAGTGTTTTGCGGATCAGCAAAACACGGACACCTGCAATGTGCGATCCGCAATTTGCGGACCGCACATCACAGACACTATAATAGAAAATGCATTTTCTGGTCCGCAATTGCGGACAAGAATAGGACATGTTCTATTTTTTTCAGGAACGAAATTGCGGATCCCGAAAAAACGGATCCCGAAAAAACTGATGCGGATCCCGAAAATGCGGATGCAGATCCAGGAAATGTGGAGTTGCATCCGTTCCAGCCCCATTGAAAGTGAATGGGTCCGCAAATTGCGGAACGAATGCGGACCCAAATTACGGACGTGTGAATGGACCCTTAAAAGTGCTTTTACCTGGCATGTAATACAAACACACAGGTATGCTTAGGATGTGTATACAATCTTCTATGGGGTAGTGCTCTTAGTTATATTGGTGAAAAACAGGTGACAGACTCCCTTTAAGTCCCCTGGTGGGGAAGGGGGCTTAAAAAAAGTTAAATAATTTTTTTTTTTAAACATATAAACAAAAAAAAGAACTTTCCGCATAATAAAAATAAATGATAACAATAATTCCACCTTACAGTGAATGCCATAACAAAAGAAAATCAAAATGTCTCATTTGATATTTTTGTTGATTTATTTCACCCCAAAAAATGAAATAAAATGTGATAAAAAAGGCATACAAACGATGCCTTTACAGAACTCTACTGTCACGTATGAGGTATAGGAGGAAACACCATACTGACAACCAGGAGGGAAAGGGAAAGCCTCTAGGCCTCAACGCAAGGGAAAGGAAAAGGTCACCTCCTAGAGAACCCTACTCCTGGCCCTGACTCCTAACGGTATGGGCACCCCTTGAAGGTAGGAATGCCCATACCCTGGAGACCCTAAAGAGCCCTATGGATATTGGCAGGGCTGAGACAACCTGCTCCTTCCCAGATAAAGAAACAAGCGTCTCCCTGAGGCATAGTAACAACCAAAAAGGAAGGGAAAACAAAACACAAATGTGACACTTAACTTCTGTAGTGAGATGGACAAGCAGGAACTCCAGAGAGGACCACACCAGCTGTTCCAAAACCAAATGAAGCTATCTTACCGCACAGTCAGAAGAGTGGGGTAAGACTAAATAGGGTAGAAGCAATAACTACTAAGCTACACCTGAAACATGGGGTGTGGTCATTAACAACAACAACAACAACACTGAATCAAGAGTACTCAAAGAGGCTGTTAGATTCCTCCACGCTCCGCCAGTCTCCTTGTTCTTCTGACATCTGTCACGGGAGGGACCGTGACATCTACACTGTTCAGTACTGCTCTGCGCTGAAGAGTGAAGACAGGAAACTCACGGCCAAAAGTCAACTTCAGGGGCAGTTTTGTCATGAAAAAGTGCAAAAATCTGTAAATAAAGCATATTGCAAAGATAATTAGTATCACTTGCGGTGCACTTTTAACGAAATGAAACGACAGTTACAGTTTAATTTCAAGCTTGATAAAAATAGACATAATTCCCACAACAAAACTTGAGACCTTTTAGATGTGTGTCATTGAGGGCTAGTGTGTTAGGATTGTTGTGCTGTGATCTCTCCTTTTTGTTTTCTATTCTGTATGGTATATCTTGGTACTGATTGATGTCCTGCCTGAATTATAATGTGTAAGATGAATAATATGATGTTAGACTATATGTTCTAGAAAAAGCTCACTGGTGTTGTGTATATTATGTTATAATTACCACCCCGGTGAATTCCATTAATTGATTATAACACAATTTTATTGTTCAGGTGTCATGCTACATACAAATAAGCCTTTGGCCCTGTAGATTCTTTGTAAGTCAATAAAATGTGGTGACACAAATTAAATGGTAATAAAATAGTTATATATACGTTTTCCACTAGCCTGATAGAATTATCATTAGATTAAAACTTTCAGTATAAAAAACAATATGTAATAGATACATACAAAAAGCTCACCTTAGACAGGATAATTTAGCAAGCAATTGTCGGGAAGGAAGTGTTCCTTCCCTGCAATCGTCTGCAGCAATCTCCCCCACAGTATGGGGAGCAGCCATCACTAATGCCTTCACTCTTCCCCAAACAGACTTGTTGTTTGCCGGCAGAGGGTGTTTAGACGGCACGATCTGCAGCTGACAAACAACGATTTAGGTGACTACACAGACGATTCAATTACTCGACAAACAAGCGTTTTACTTGTTAATCAGGTAATCAGCGCCATCTTTACACCAGATAATTGCTAACGAACGTCCCTATGAGCGCTCTTTAGCGATTATCTGGTAGTTTCTTGGCCTGTGTAAAGGGCACTTAGGGGATGCTTTGAACCCAGGGTTGGACATTTTAGGCTGAGTCAACAAGGAGCTTGTTTGATAGACTTTACAGTGAGCTGCTGATAGCAGCTTGCAATGTTTGAAATACTTGCAACCTGCAGAGGAAAAACAATTGACCGTTTTTAATTGACCAATTACAAAAAAAAAAATATATATTATTTTTATTGAAAACAGATCGTTTTCAATAAAAATGAATAAAAAATTCAGCAAAAAGAAGAAAAATTGTGGTAAATGTGCTACCACACATCGTGACTGTGTTGTATTTTGCGGCAAAAACCACACTCAAAAAACTGTTTTTGCATCGACATACCTGCGTTTAGGCAAGGTTACACGGCAACATGTGTTGCTGTAAGGTCTCTTAACATTTTTTATAATAGTCAATGGTGTCTTACTGCGACTGTGACTCGAGTTGGATCCAAGTTGTACTTTTTTTGTGCGACTGTCACTTCGCAGTTGCAGTATGTTGCTGATAGAATTGTGTGAACATTTTCTGTATAGATAATAATACGTAGTAGAAACATAAGTGATTCTTTGAGGCTATGGTGGGTCATTTCTTTAGACCAGAACTCCTAAGTGGTGGCTAACAAGCTGTAGCTATTGGTTTGTGGTATTTAACCAGTGATCCCTTGATCTTTTCTATTTTATATGCTGTTTATGATGCCAGTTATATCTTACAGCTCAGGATATGTACAGAGTGCATTAAAGTAAATGTATAAATACAATGGGTATTGGCAGCACAGTTTAGCCAGAAATTATTACTTAAGAAGTAATTACATGCGAAAAAGTGAGGATTAGTCACAGAGGATATTACTGAGGATTATAAAGCAAATAAACTAATTAATGCAATTAGTCAGCACTGTAAAAATTATACAGACTGTTGAAAGCAGTATCACAGAATGTGTGGTTTTGTATTTTTAGCTGAAATTCATTTATTTTATTTTTTTGGAAAGCCTACAAGAATATATCTTCAGACTTACTCCAATCTGTTTGAGATTGTATATTTAGTTTGGTGGTCTGATTTAGAATTACTTTAAGAAGCTTATGGCCAACTTGTGTATTTTTTCAATGTTTTTTTTAGGAAAGACTTGTTGCTCCTAGACCCACCTGTTGCACCTTTTGGACAGGAGAGTTGGTGGATGCCCCGAACCTCTATGTATCCCATGATGGATTTTTATTATTTGGGCAGATACTTATAATCTGTTTATTGAATATTTAAATATAAAATTTATAGTAAATTATAAATTATGGATTCCACATCCCCATGAATGTGGAATCCTTGTGTTCAAATATCCTACATGATGACAGATTACCTAATTACCAAGTGTACCTAGAGGCTAATGGGATTGTCTGAGAATCTGTGCTGCAACTCACTAAATTCATCCTCACCCACAATTTTCTCTTTTGGCAATGAATAGGTCTACAACACACTAAAACAGCCATGGGTAGTAAAATGGCACTGCAATATGCAAACCTTTTCAAGGCAAAACTGAGAAATGACTTATTGTTATCCTGCCCCATCAAACCTATGGCCTCTTTAGTTTCATTGATAACATCCTAATTATCTGGACTGACTCTGAACATGAAAGAATAAAATTCCATGAATGATTAAATAAATTTCATCCTGCCATAAACCTGATCTTTAACTATTCAAATACAGAAATCCGGTTTCTGGACAACACCATAAAACTTCAAAACAGCTCAAAACAGACATCCCTGTATCTGAAACCTATTGATCGGCCCACATATCTTAGCTTCCACACCAAACACATTAAAAAGTCTATCATCTATAGTCAAACCATCAGATATCTGTTCCAGTCCATCAGACAGGGATGAGCATTAGCAACATCTGAAAAGGACATTTTTACACCAGGGCTATTTCAACTGAAGAGCAAATCACAAGAGCCACACACCAGGATACCCAGAAGTCAACTTCTCCAATACAAGGAAAAGAAAGAGAACCAGTGTGTACCTCTGGTTGTGAGCTACAACCAACAACTAGAGGTACTGAGGAAAACTGCCAAAAAATTGCACCATGGCCTACAAAAGGAGGAATTGCTAAAACAATTTCCCAGATCCTCCCTTGCCATGTTACTCACAGCCTCCAAATCTTAGAAATGTTCTGATCAGGGGTTCATTGCCCTGTACAATACCAAAAATAATGCATCTATAATGTAAGGAGATGCAAAACCTTTTCCCATGTAATGACCACAGACAAGATCTGGATTTCCAACAAATTGCAGGACTATAAGATACGTGGGATTCTCTGCACTAATTTTCCTATTGGGGGTCTCTATGTGGGAGAAAAAGGACAGAAACTTAAAGCAAGGATGAGGTCCCACCACCACACAATTAAAGAGAAAAAGTTACATTTTCCTGTGGCTAAGTAGTCATATTATTAAAAGGCAATTTAAAATCTCAAAGAGTCAGAAGAATTTGGGAATACAAATTTATAACACTACTTGACACATTGAAAAAGGGACTGAATTTTTCCCAGGGATTTATGGCATACTACAAAATCTATAGAGTCTGCTATAGACATAGTGGGGACACCGGTCTCTGATTTATCATCTATTTAGAGACCATAAAACTTTCACACTGCTTATCTATAAGATAATTAAGAACTCATTCTCAAGAGCTTTTATTTTTTATATGCTGTTGTTATTCAAATGTATTTTATTTCTCTTAATAAAAGCACCTAATTATTCTACTGGCTAACACGGTACTGTATATTTTCCTTTTTCTTGTGCCCTCACGTAACCACAGCTCCCAACACTTCCTGTGAGGAAGGTCAGAATGACCTAGATGGCCGGCAGGTCGTCAAAGTGACCATTCTGCTTCTCTTCGTCCAATGACGCACCCCCTCTATCAACTGGGAAAAATATCTTCTAGTGTGTCGTAGAGGCATGTCTAACAGTCGTGCATCTTTCAACAAGAGGCACACTACACAAAAGTAACCACTGAGAGCCTTTTTTTTATAGAACAGCAAGGAAAGCACTTTTACACCCTTTTGTGGCAAGACCCAGTGTCTAATCTGACCACACCTGTAATCATTTACATATCTGTCATAACTGCATTCACAGTTTTGCAGCAATCCGCCATTTCTACCTGTGTGCATTATTTTTTTGTTACTGAATGTAGTTCTTTTTTCTGACGGCCAAAAAAACAACCATAATATCTTCTTCTTTGTCAGAAGATGGTGTATATGTGCAGAAATATACATATATACGCAGAATGTAATAAAATAATTTGGGCTGAAATGGAGGATGGCATGAGTATTGTCTGGCAGACTGGTTGCTTCAGGTGCACTGCCTAACAACCACACTCTTTTCAGTAGTTTTGGACAGGATATCCCTAGCAACCAGTTTTTGTTACAGATTACTATTGTCTTTAGCTGAAGGCAGAAAGATAAGCACTAAGAGGACAACATACCTGTGAGGCAGTGACAGGCCTCATATACGGAAGGTATGTGTCTCCGAGAATGGTGCTGGAAGTGTATATAAGTGGATGCACCTGAGACTTGCCGCCAAGGTACCCGGCCTTTGTGGAGTGGAAGCCACTAGCTGGAGTGTCCACTAAGATAGATAGTGGACACTGTTGCTACCTAGTATAGCTGGTATCAGCTAATCCGGGCCTGGCTTTTACTGGAAGTAATCAAAGAGCTGGGTGGGTGCTTACTCCCCACGATCCACTCCGGGGTTTATACGTGGCTCATGTCCACAATTGTGTTTTAAAAGTGAGCAGTAGGAAGCAGGGTGTGTCTGAGTGAGAGGCTGCAGATCACACACTGCAAGGCACGTGTGAAGGAAACACTGGACTGTGGACTGATTACCTGACCCAGCTGCGATACGGTGGCAACTGAACTGTAAGTTGGCTGGAACAAGCAATAAACAGTGTTGAAGAGACTTTGTTGTGTCCCTGCCTTTCTTCAAAACTGGTCATAGGAGCCCACGACATTACAATACCATTCTTTCCCATTGGGGCAGACATCTTTGTGAACCAGTTATTGAGGCAAGAACAGATATGCAATGTATGGAACCTGTGCAGCTACACAGGGGGCCTCTGCCACTTTGAAAGCAGTAAGTAGCACCCTGCTGCCTATTAGATTGCATATAAGGGACTGAGCTAAGCTAATGAATAGAGATGTAAGGGGCCCCATATACTGTTCTTGCACAGGACCCTGCAGCTGAATGGCTATATACTGTTATGAACTAGATGCATTAATATAAACATTCAGTGGTGATCCTCTTTGGCAGATTAGGTGACTTGCTATTTTACATATAGAATGGAGTCCTGTGACTGTCACCACAACACTTTACAATCAGAGGGTTCATGTACAATCAGTCATAATATAGAAACAAACAAATCAAGAATTAGAACTAGTGGATTGCGGGCCATGCTCGCAAGAGCTTACAATCTATGACGAGATAGGGGTGACACAAAAGGTAACAAGTGCTTAATTTGTACAATGGTCCTACCATCTTAACACAATATGGGAGTAGATATAAGGCTGCATGAGCCGTCACCAGCTGATATCTGTAGTGCTTCTGAGTGCATAGGGTGTAGTGGATCAGGTTAAGGCTCCATTCACACGTCCGCAAATGGGTCCGCATCCGTTTCCGCAATTTTGCGGAACGGGTGCGGACCCATTCATTCTCTATGGGGACGGAATGGATGCGGACAGCACACAGTGTGCTGTCCGCATCGGCATTTGCGGAGCGCGGCCCCGATCTTCGGGTCCCGCAGCTCCGCACAAGATAGAACATGTCCTATTCTTGTCCGCAGCTGCGGACAAGAATAGGCATTTCTATAGGGGTGCCGGGCTGGTGTGTTGCGGATCTGCAATTTGCGGGTCCGCAACACACCACGGACGTGTGAATGGAGCCTAAGAAGAATGATTTTGAAGGGGGCAGTGAATGGATGAGAATTAGATGAGGGTATGTGATCGGCTCACATTAAAAAGGTGTGTGTTTAGGGAGCACCTAAAACTGTGGCCATTAGGAATTAACCTAATTACTTAGGATAGAGCATTCCGGAGAACTGGTGCAGTTTGGGAGAAGTCTTGGAGACGGAATGAGAGGTTCAGATCATAGGACATGTAAGTCTTACATCATTTGTGAGCGTGATGAGATGAAGGGAGTGCAGCACTGTGGAGAGCTCTGTGGCTGAGAATGAGCAGTTTAAATTGAATCCTATACTGTATAGGTAACCAGTGCAATGACTGACACAGGGTGGAAGTATTAGGCCCCTTTCACACGGGTGAGTATTCCGCGCGGATGCGATGCGTGAGTTGAACGCATTGCACCCGCACTGAATCATGACCCATTCATTTCTAGGGGGCTGTTCACATGAGCGATGATTTTCACGCATCACTTGTGCGTTGCGTGAAAATCGCAGCATGCTCTATATTCTTCGTTTTTCACGCAACGCAGGCCCCATAGAAGTGAATAGGGTTGCGTGAAAATCGCAAGCATCCGCAAGCAAGTGCGGATGCGTGTGCGATTTTCACGCACGGTTGCTAGGAGACTATCTGGATGGAGACCCGATCATTATTATTTCCCCTTATAACATGGTTATAAGGGTAAATAATAGCATTCTGAATACAGAATGCATAGTAAAATAGCGCTGGAGGGGTTAAAAAAAATAAAAAATAAAAAAAATGTAACTCCCCTTAGTCCACTTGATCGCGCTGCCGGAATCTCCTTCTGTCTCCTTTGCTGATTGTAGGAACAGGACCTGTGGTGACGTCACTCGGGTCATCACATGATCTTTTACCATGATGATGGATCATGTGATGGACCATGTGACGACCGGAGTGACGTCACCACAGGTCCTGTTCCTACAATCAGCAAAGAAGGAGACAGAAGGAGATGCCGGCAGCGCGATCAAGTGGACTAAGGTGAGTTAAATTATTTTATTTTTTTAACCCCTCCAGCGCTATTTTACTATGCATTCTGTATTCAGAATGCTATTATTTTCCCTTATAACCATGTCATAAGGGAAAATAATACAATCTACAGAACACCGATCCCAAGCCCGAACTTCTGTGAAGAAGTTCGGGTTGGGGTACCAAACATGCGCGATTTTTCTCACGCGAGTGCAAAACGCATTACAATGTTTTGCACTCGCGCGGAAAAATCGCACATTTTCCCGCAACGCCCGTGTGAAAGAGGCCTAAGAGTAGCTGTTAGATGAGCCTGGATAGGATAGATTGGAGAGGGGAGAATCTGGTGAGGGGGACATTAATTAGTCCGGAGTTACAGGAATGGATCTGGGCAACTATGTGAGTTTTTGTTGTTTCCACAGTAAGAAAGGGGTGGATTCACTTTAAGATGTTAAGATGTTACTGAGCAGATTTTTAAAATGATAGATATGTGGCTTTCTTGACTTCCGCAGTATTGGGATGGAGCATCTGGAAGATATTTTAACAGCTATGTGCATTGTGTGTATGTAGACAAACAATGTTCTTAAATATATACCTAGTTGGTGTTGTATCCCACCTACTCAGAACAATTCTTGACAGCTTGTTTGTGAAAAATACATTAGTAACTCTATTATGCTCTATCCCACAGCCACCGGGTGACCTTTTAAATGTGTTGCATTATCTTATCTGCCTATTGTGTATTCTAATGATTTTACGGTTTTGTCTCATACCTTTTTCTTTCATGTAACAGTGACTCATTCTCCCAACAAAAAAGTGTGTGCTTCCTTTCTGTGGAGTTGCCATCATTTCATTTTTCCTGAGCACCAGTGCTGGTTATTACATTTGTGTTTGAGCGTCCTAAACTGTTGCTCACATTGTTTGTTATAGCAATTAACGTCACCCATGCACAACCGTAAAAAGCCGCGTTGCTAAGCAGCCAGGCTTTTATAGACAATGTGTACATTTCTGCAGAACCCAAGAAATAGTAAACAGTCATAGTAAAAAAAAAAATAATCATCTCCCTTTTTCCCTAAATTTACTCTATTCTATCAAACCTCTGGTTTATCACTGTCCAGTTTAACATTTGTTCGGCTTTGATAAATAATTCAGTGGGGTTTGAGTAGAATAATTGAGTCCTTTTTCACTCTCAATCTTAGGCAATTCAGTTGTGAAAAGCATTTTGATTAGTGCTTGAGTGGATTAGTTGATGCAGGATTTCCCGTTTGCTGATAGGTTTCTCTTCAGGCACATCACTTAGACAGGAATTGAAATCTTAAGATTTATGTTCCATCAAGATATACTTTGTAACAGTATGCTTTGAGAAGCCAGTGGATGAGAGTCCTGTTACTTACAAGTCATGACTACCTACGATCCACCAAGTATGGGCAGTATGGGTTGGCATCCCTGTAATGAGTCTTGAAGTAAAAGCTATATATTTATATATAACATATCAGAAAGACATGCAAAGGCAGATTCCTTATTCACAATCTGTTGAAATATGTTTAGTAAACTAATTTGTCTTGAGCTGTCTTTTTTTTTTTTTTCTTTCTTTTTACACCATTTCTATTTTTTCAGAGTTTTGCAAAACTAGAAAGAAAAGTGATAATAATAAAAAAAAAGCACTATAATTGCTACGAGCACAATTTTGGTTTTGTGGCAACACAGAAAAAGTATATAAATGCCAGCTCAAACAAGTTAATACCCAAGAATAAGATAAAATGGACACTAGCCAGTACAGCACAATACAAATAACTGGTCAACAGGTTTTAAGAAAGTAAAATGTTTATAGTGAAAATAATGCACCTATGCTACATTATGAGTACTGCTGGTTTCAGACAAGCATTATTGGGCTGCGCAACATGGCCCAGATGACTGCTGCATTTCCTGAACCAAATGCGGCTCCAGTGATCTGATCTCACCGCATAGTAGTAATCTAGGATGCTGTGAGCTCCAGCCCGACCACGAGTCTGCCAAGTACTTACATGATACTATATGTGCAGAACAGTAGACACGCACTCAGATAGGAACTCACAGCAACATAAATCAGTATGATGCAGTCAGGTGAGCAGTGGTCAGTTTGGAAAATGCAGTTTTCACCTAGAGCATATTTCCTGGCTGGAACTCGCTCATGAGAAATTGGCCTAAGAGTCAATAGCAGAAGAATAACTTGGGTATAGTGCTCAACAGTAAGCTAAGCAGCAATATTCCTAGTTAGATCCAGAATCTACCTGTCTTAACCACCTGATGCACAGCTTGTTACTAAGAGGACTTTTTACTTAGTCTCCTTTTACCCTTGAATGTGATTTGTGCATTTCTCATTGTCACTACTAATACCTAATGCACTTTCTATTTCTTGATAAAGAAAATGTATCACATATACCGTATCTTTCAGACTATAAGACGCACAGGTTTAAACAATAGAAAATTTGAAAACAAATAAAATAATCTACTTATTAAATCTGACCTGGTGGTTTAATTAAATGGAGGGGTAAAGGTCACTAACTTTGGGTTCTAGTGTAGGGGGGATAGTTCTGGCCAGCTCCTGTTAACCTTAGTCATCTGCTTAGTCTTACTATTGTAACAAAGAGCAATGGTGCCTGTGGCCACCTCATTAAATGTAAGTGCGTCTCCTGTCCTTGTTCTGCAGTGTCCTGCCATGCAGCTTCTACTACATTTATTTATTTTTTTTAGGTAATTTTTTACTCTCCATGATAATCACATTACAGAAATACATACACTGCTCTGTAGTACGCACATTATACATACACACAGCAGTGCAGTACGCACATGATACTGAAATTTGATTTTCCACTTTGATTTTGAGTATCATTCCAAATCCATACCCCCATGGGATATTCATTTTGATTTACATTGATTATTTTTAGGTTTTATTCTTCTCAACCCATTCCATTTTGTAATGAATAAAGAATTGCAAAGGGAGTGAATAATTGGTGCCCTGTCTGCAGTCTAACTGCTGGGATACTCATGTTGTACGTGTGGGAGTACAAGTCCCAGCTGTACAATACAATGACGTTGCTGATACACACAGGATCCTATCCGTACCTGTTATTGTGCAATGAGTACAAAGGAGAGAACGGGCAGCACGGTGGCTCAGTGGTTATAGCACTGGTGGCTTGCAGCGCTGGGGTCCTAGGTTCGAATCCAACCAAGGCCAACATCTGCATGGAGTTTGTTTGTTCTCCCCGTGTTTGCGTGGGTTTCCTCCGGGTACTCCGGTTTCCTCCCACATACTGATAGGGACCTTAGATTGTGAGCCCCATTTGCTTAAAGGGGTTGTCTCATCATGGACAATGCCCCCATTGTCTCATAGGTGCAGGTCCCACCGCTGGGACTCACACCTATATCGAGAAGTGAAGGATGGCGCCCTCCGATTGCTGGCTCGGATTTTTCCGTCTTGGGAGAAAATGAATGGGACGCTCCCATTCACTTCTATGGGAGGCGGCTTGGTGGTGGCCGGACTGGAGTCCTCCAGCCACCACCTTGCGGGGCTCCATTCTCGATATAGGTGCGTATCCTAGCGATATGCCTATGATAAGACAACCCCTTTAACTACATACAAAGAATAAAAAAATAACTTGGACAACCCCTTTAACAAAAACAGCTACACAGCTGACATATGAACACAGTTTCCGGCTGTATATACGCCTGACAGTTTTGCTACACAGCTGATATATATTCATGCATACATAGCTCTGCTGCATACACATCTATGTCTCTCTCTCTCACACTCACACATTTGCTCACTATTCTCTCCTGCCTGCACTAATCACACATACTGCTGTCAGACAGGGAGAGAGAGGTGTACAGACACACACCTTTCTCACTGATCAGGCAAAGCACTGCATGAGCACTCTGCTGGATCATTAAGAAAACAGTCTGGGAGATCTAGGACTGCTGGAGCACCCTCAACGCTGAATATAAGGCACAGGCACTTAATAGCAAAAAAAATTCTTGCTTAAATGTGCCTCTTGTATAGTCCAAAAACATGGTAGAGGAGAACCTGCAGGCTTTATAATAATAATAAAAAAAAAAAAGTGACTTTAATTATTTAACCCCTTAGGGACGCATGACGTACCGGTACGGCATGTTTCCCGAGTCCTTAAGGACCCATGACGTACCGGTATGTCATGGCTTTAACCACCTCCGGACCGCCTAACGCAGGATCGCGTTCCGGAGGTGGCAGCGCTGCGCACAGTCACGCATATACGCGTCATCTCGCGAGACGCGAGACTTCCTGTGAACGCGCGCACACAGGCGCGCGCGCTCACAGGAACGGAAGGTAAGAGAGTTGATCTCCAGCCTGCCAGCGGCGATCGTTCGCTGGCAGGCTGGAGATGTGTTTTTTTTAACCCCTAACAGGTATATTAGACGCTGTTTTGATAACAGCGTCTAATATACCTGCTACCTGGTCCTCTGGTGGTCCCCTTTGTTTATATCGACCACCAGAGGACACAGGTAGCTCAGTAAAGTAGCACCAAGCACCACTACACTACACTACACCCCCCCCCCCCGTCACTTATTAACCCCTTATTAGCCCCTGATCACCCCTGATCACCCCATATAGACTCCCTGATCACCCCCCTGTCATTGATTACCCCCCTGTCATTGATCAACCCCCTGTAAAGCTCCATTCAGACGTCCGCATGATTTTTACGGATCCACTGATAGATGGATCGGATCCGCAAAACGCATCCGGACGTCTGAATGAAGCCTTACAGGGGCGTGATCAATGACTGTGGTGATCACCCCATATAGACTCCCTGATAACCCCCCTGTCATTGATAACCCCCCTGTCATTGATTTCCCCCTGTAAAGCTCCATTCAGATGTCCGCATGATTTTTACGGATGCACTGATACATGGATCGGATCCGCAAAACGCATCCGGTCGTCTGAATGAAGCCTTACAGGGGCATGATCAATGACTGTGGTGATCACCCCCCTGTCATTGATTACCCCCCTGTAAAGCTCCATTCAGATGTCCGCATGATTTTTACGGATGCACTGATAGATGGATCGGATCCGCAAAACGCATCCGGACGTCTGAATGAAGCCTTACAGGGGCATGATCAATGACTGTGGTGATCACCCCATATAGACTCCCTGATCACCCCCCTGTCATTGATTACCCCCCTGTCATTGATTACCCCCCTGTAAAGCTCCATTCAGATGTCCGCATGATTTTTACGGATGCACTGATAGATGGATCGGATCCGCAAAACGCATCCGGACGTCTGAATGAAGCCTTACAGGGGCATGATCAATGACTGTGGTGATCACCCCATATAGACTCCCTGATCACCCCCCTGTAAAGCTCCATTCAGATGTCCGCATGATTTTTACGGATGCACTGATACATGGATCGGATCCGCAAAACGCATCCGGTCGTCTGAATGAAGCCTTACAGGGGCATGATCAATGACTGTGGTGATCACCCCCCTGTCATTGATTACCCCCCTGTAAAGCTCCATTCAGATGTCCGCATGATTTTTACGGATGCACTGATAGATGGATCGGATCCGCAAAACGCATCCGGACGTCTGAATGAAGCCTTACAGGGGCATGATCAATGACTGTGGTGATCACCCCATATAGACTCCCTGATCACCCCCCTGTCATTGATTACCCCCCTGTCATTGATTACCCCCCTGTAAAGCTCCATTCAGATGTCCGCATGATTTTTACGGATGCACTGATAGATGGATCGGATCCGCAAAACGCATCCGGACGTCTGAATGAAGCCTTACAGGGGCGTGATCAATGACTGTGGTGATCACCCCATATAGACTCCCTAATTACCCCCCTGTCATTGATTACCCCCCTGTAAAGCTCCATTCAGATGTCCGCATGATTTTTACGGATGCACTGATAGATGGATCGGATCCGCAAAACGCATCCGGACGTCTGAATGAAGCCTTACACGGGCGTGATCAATGACTGTGGTTATCACCCCATATAGACTCCCTGATCACCCCCCTGTCATTGATCACCCCCCTGTCATTGATCACCCCGCTGTCATTGATCACCCCCCTGTCATTGATCACCCCCCTGTCATTGATCACCCCTCTGTAAGGCTCCATTCAGATATTTTTTTGGCCCAAGTTAGCAGAATTTTTTTTTTTTTTCTTACAAAGTCTCATATTCCACTAACTTGTGTCAAAAAATAAAATCTCACATGAACTCACCATACCCCTCACGGAATCCAAATGCGTAAAATTTTTTAGACATTTATATTCCAGACTTCTTCTCACGCTTTAGGGCCCCTAGAATGCCAGGGCAGTATAAATACCCCACATGTGACCCCATTTCGGAAAGAAGACACCCCCAGGTATTCCGTGAGGGGCATATTGAGTCCATGAAAGATTGAAATTTTTGTCCCAAGTTAGCGGAACGGGAGACTTTGTGAGAAAAAAATTAAAAATATCAATTTCCGCTAACTTGTGCCAAAAAAAAAAATTTTCTATGAACTCGCCATGCCCCTCATTGAATACCTTGGGGTGTCTTCTTTCCAAAATGGGGTCACATGTGGGGTATTTATACTGCCCTGGCATTCTAGGGGCCCCAAAGCGTGAGAAGAAGTCTGGTATCCAAATGTCTAAAAATGCCCTCCTAAAAGGAATTTGGGCACCTTTGCGCATCTAGGCTGCAAAAAAGTGTCACACATCTGGTATCGCCGTACTCAGGAGAAGTTGGGGAATGTGTTTTGGGGTGTCATTTTACATATACCCATGCTGGGTGAGAGAAATATCTTGGTCAAATGCCAACTTTGTATAAAAAAATGGGAAAAGTTGTCTTTTGCCAAGATATTTCTCTCACCCAGCATGGGTATATGTAAAATGACACCCCAAAACACATTCCCCAACTTCTCCTGAATACGGCGATACCACATGTGTGCCTAGGTGGGCAAAGGGGCCCATATTCCAAAGAGCACCTTTAGGATTTCACAGGTCATTTACCTACTTACCACACATTAGGGCCCCTGGAAAATGCCAGGGCAGTATAACTACCCCACAAGTGACCCCATTTTGGAAAGAAGACACCCCAAGGTATTCCGTGAGGGGCATGGCGAGTTCCTAGAATTTTTTATTTTTTGTCACAAGTTAGTGGAAAATGCTTATTTTTTTTTTTTTTTTTTCATACAAAGTCTCATATTCCACTAACTTGTGACAAAA
This sequence comes from Bufo bufo, assembly GCF_905171765.1. NCBI lineage: Eukaryota > Metazoa > Chordata > Amphibia > Anura > Bufonidae > Bufo > Bufo bufo. The sequence continues at coordinate 341,124,956 of NC_053389.1, forward strand.
AATAAAAACTTCCATGAACTCACTATGCCCATCAGCGAATACCTTGGGGTCTCTTCTTTCCAAAATGGGGTCACTTGTGGGGTAGTTATACTGCCCTGGCATTCTAGGGGCCCAAATGTGTGGTAAGGAGTTTGAAATCAAATTCTGTAAAAAATGACCTGTGAAATCCGAAAGGTGCTCTTTTGAATATGGGCCCCTTTGCCCACCTCGGCTGCAAAAAAGTGTCACACATCTGGTATCTCCGTAATCGGGAGAAGTTGGGGAATGTGTTTTGGGGTGTCATTTTACATATACCCATGCTGGGTGAGAGAAATATCTTGGCAAAAGACAACTTTTCCCATTTTTTTATACAAAGTTGGCATTTGACCAAGATATTTATCTCACCCAGCATGGGTATATGTAAAAAGACACCCCAAAACACATTCCTCAACTTCTCCTGAATACAGAGATACCAGATGTGTGACACTTTTTTGCAGCCTAGGTGGGCAAAGGGGCCCACATTCCAAAGAGCACCTTTCGGATTTCACAGGTCATTTACCTACTTACCACACATTTGGGCCCCTAGAATGCCAGGGCAGTATAACTACCCCACAAGTGACCCCATTTTGGAAAGAAGAGACCCCAAGGTATTCGCTGATGGGCATAGTGAGTTCATGGAAGTTTTTATTTTTTGTCACAAGTTTGTGGAATATGAGACTTTGTATGAAAAAAAAAAAAAAATCATCATTTTCCACTAACTTGTGACAAAAAATAAAAAATTCTAGGAACTCGCCATGCCCCTCACGGAATACCTTGGGGTGTCTTCTTTCCAAAATGGGGTCACTTGTGGGGTAGTTATACTGCCCTGGTATTCTAGGGGCCCAAATGTGTGGTAAGGAGTTTGAAATCAAATTCAGGAAAAAATGAGGAGTGAAATCCGAAAGGTGCTCTTTGGAATATGGGCCCCTTTGCCCACCTAGGCTGCAAAAAAGTGTCACACATCTGGTATCCCCGTACTCAGGAGAAGTTGAGGAATGTGTTTTGGGGTGTCTTTTTACATATACCCATGCTGGGTGAGATAAATATCTTGGTCAAATGACAACTTTGTATAAAAAAATGGGAAAAGTTGTCTTTTGCCAAGATATTTCTCTCACCCAGCATGGGTATATATAAAATGACACCCCAAAACACATTCCCCACCTTCTCCTGAGTACGGAGATACCAGATGTGTGACACTTTTTTGCAGCCTAGGTGGGCAAAGGGGCCCATATTCCAAAGAGCACCTTTCGGATTTCACAGGTCATTTTTTACAGAATTTGATTTCAAACTCCTTACCACACATTTGGGCCCCTAGAATGCCAGGGCAGTAGAACTACCCCACAAGTGACCCCATTTTGGAAAGAAGAGACCCCAAGGTATTCGCTGATGGGCATAGTGAGTTCATAGAACTTTTTATTTTTTGTCACAAGTTAGTGGAATATGAGACTTTGTAAGAAAAAAAAAAAATCATCTTTTTCCGCTAACTTGTGACAAAAAATAAAAAGTTCTATGAACTCACTATGCCCATCAGCGAATACCTTAGGGTGTGTACTTTCAGAAATGGGGTCATTTGTGGGGTGTTTGTACTGTCTGGGCATTGTAGAACCTCAGGAAACATGACAGGTGCTCAGAAAGTCAGAGCTGCTTCAAAAAGCGGAAATTCACATTTTTGTACCATAGTTTGTAAACGCTATAACTTTTACCCAAACCATTTTTTTTTTACCCAAACATTTTTTTTTTATCAAAGACATGTAGAACTATAAATTTAGAGCAAAATTTCTATATGGATGTCGTTTTTTTTTGCAAAATTTTACAACTGAAAGTGGAAAATGTCATTTTTTTGCAAAAAAATCGTTAAATTTCGATTAATAACAAAAAAAGTAAAAATGTCAGCAGCAATGAAATACCACCAAATGAAAGCTCTATTAGTGAGAAGAAAAGGAGGTAAAATTCATTTGGGTGGTAAGTTGCATGACCGAGCAATAAACGGTGAAAGTAGTGTAGGTCAGAAGTGTAAAAAGTGGCCTGGTCTTTCAGGGTGTTTAAGCACTGGGGGCTGAGGTGGTTAATAAGCGATTGCGGCGCCGCGGGGGTTAATCGGTACAGGGTGCCGGCTGAAATCATTCAGCCGGCATCCTGTCACAACGCCAGGGGGGGTCATGTGACCCCCCTGTATCGGCGATCGCAGAAAACCGCAGGTCAATTCAGACCTGCGGTTTGCTGCGTTTCCGGTCCATTCGGGTCTCCGGTGACCCGATGAACCGGAAAAAGACTGCGATCGGTGTCGTGATTACACACCACTAATCGCAGTTCGAAGATTTGAAGAGGCGGTGCTGGCCATGGTGCTGATGGCTGCTGTCCAGGGTGCTGATTGGTGCAGGGGAGAGAGGCGCGAGATTCAAACTTCCTGCGCTCCTCTCTCCCCTCCTCTTCCTGTTCTGCACGAGCACCCTGCAGCACCGTCCTCACCTCGCTCCTGAGTCCCCCCTAATCGGCATCCATCACCCTCCTGCACCCATCGCCCTCCAGGTAGGTTAGGGTCAATGAGGGAGAGGCACCGTTAGGCAGGGATAGAAGGGAAAAGTTAGTTAGGAAAAAAAACAAAAAAATAAACTTTATCTAAAACTTATAGTTTTTTTGCTTTGAGACCCTAGACCCCCCTGCCACTTGCCCCCCCCCCCCCCCCCCCAGCCCCTGGAGACTCAGTTTCCGCCAATACATTCCCACTAAGCGGGCGAGGTATGGCGTGAAGCTATACAAAATTTGTGAGAGTACCTCAGGGTACACTTACAAATTTCGTGTGTACGAGGGGCGAAATTCCCGTATTGAACCCCCAGAATGTCCCCCCACTCTGGGTGTTAGCGGGAAACTCGTATGGGACCTTATGTACCCACTGCTAGATAAGGGTTACCACCTTTACATGGATAACCTTTATACTAGCATTCCCTTGTTCAGGTCCCTTGCCGCCAGATCCACGTCCGCTTGTGGGACCTTGCGGAAAAATCAGCACGGCCTCCCTGCCCACCCCCTCCAGGTACCTATCCCCAGGGGTGAGACCCGTGCCCTTACTAGTGGAAACCTGTTGCTGGTCAGGTATAAGGACAAGAGGGATGTCCTTGTACTGTCCACAATCCACGGTAACAGCACCACCCCCGTCTCTGTGTGAGGTACCGCGGCAACAGTCCTCAAGCCCGATTGTATCGTCGACTACAATCGGTATATGGGAGGAGTTGATCTCTCTGATCAAGTCCTCAAGCCATATAATGCCATGCGCAAAACCCGGGCATGGTACAAAAAAGTTGCGGTCTATTTGGTACAGGTTGCCTTGTACAACTCTTTTGTACTATCCCGAAGCGCTGGCAGCACAGGGACATTCCTCCAATTCTATGAGGCAGTCCTCAAAGACCTGATTTTTTTCAGACCGGGAAAGAGCAGGCCGGAGTACCTCAGGAATTGGAAGCGCCCGGATCGTCCCTGGCCAACATTTTCCAGGTGTGGTCCCCCATACTGGAAAGAAGGGACGAACCCAAAAAAGATGCAGAATGTGTTACAAGAGGGGGATACGGAAGGACACCACCACTCAATGTGACACTTGCCCCGATCATCCGGGCCTCTGCGTTATCGATTGCTTCAGGGAGTATCACACTTCCATTGAGTACTACATTTTTATAATCCCCAACAGTCCCCTAGAGAACATAAAAAACTATGTCTCTCAGACTTTGGAGACACGGAAATAATTTTTTTTCCCCAAAAAATATTAGTTTTAGTGCAGGCATCCTCAAACTGCGTCCCTCCAGATGTTGTAAAACTATAACTCCCAGCATGCCCAGACAACCTACAGCCATCAGCAGGGCATGGTGGGAATTGTAGTTTTACAACATCTGGAGGGCCACAGTTTGAGGATGCCTGCTTAGTGTCTCCAAAGTCTGAGAGCCATACATATTGGGCATCATCGCGTCCGTAAAAATCGTCTCTATAAAAATAACATTTAACCCAACCCCCCCGGATGAACAGCGTAAAAAAAAAAAAAAAAAGTGTAAAAAAAAGCCATTTTTTGTCACCCAACATCACAAAAAGTGTAATAGCGAGCGATCAAAATGTGATATGCACCCCCAATTAGTGCCAATAAAACCGCCATCTCATCCCGCAAAAAATGAGCCCCTACATTAGATAGTCGCCCAAAAAAAAAAAAAAAACTGTAGCTCCCAGGCTATGGAGATACTAAAATAATTTTTTTGGGTTCCTAAAATGATAATATAGTGTCAAATCTAAATACATTTTAAAATGTAGAAATATTAGGCATCGCCGCGTCCGTAAGAATCTGCCCTATAAAAATAACATTTGACCAAACCCCTGGAATGAACAGCGTTAAAAATATAAAATAAAAACTGTGCCAAAACACCCATTTTTGGGCAAAATTTCCATTTGAATCCTTTTTTTCCAGTAATAAAGCAAGGGTTAACAGCCAAACAAAACTAAATATTTATTTCCCTGATTCTGTAGTTTGCAGAAACACCCCATATGTGGTCGTAAATGGCTATATAGCCACACGGCAGGGCATAGAACGAAGGGAACGCCATATGGTTTCTGGAAGGCAGATTTTGACGGACTGGTTTATTTACACTATGTCCCATTAGAAGCTCCCCTGATGTAGCCTAGACTAGAAACTCTAAAAAAGTGACCCCATGTAAGAAACTACACCCCTCAAGGTATTCAAAAGTTACTTTACAAACTTTGTTAACCCTTCAGGTGTTCCACAAAACTAAATAGCGAATGTAGAAACAATTTTAGAATTTTAATTTTTTGTTACCTTGCCTCAAAAAAGTGTAATATAGAGCAACCAAAAATCATATTTACCCTAAAATAGTCCCAAAACAACAACCACCGTATCCTGTAGTCTTCTAGATGGGGTCACTTTTATGGAGTTTCTACTCTAGGAGTGCATCAGGGGGCTTGAAAGTGTAAATAAACCAGTCCAGCAAAATCTGCCTTCCAAAAACCATATGGCGTTCCCCTTCTTCTATGTCCTGCCGTTTAGCCAAATAGTAGTTTACGACCACATATGGGGTGTTTCTGCAAACTACACACTCAGGGCAACCCATTTTGAGTTTTGTTTGGCTGTTAACTCATTTTTTCCAGTAATAAAGTAAGGGTTAAAATGGAAAATTTTCCAAAAAATTGAAATTCCAAAATTGTTTCTCAATCTGACATTAACTCTTGTGGAACACATAAAGGGTTAACAAAGTTTGTAAACCCAGTTTTGAATACCTTGAGGGGTGTACTTTCTTAGATGGAGTCACTTTTTTGGAATTTCTATTCTAGGGGTGCAAGGGGGGGGCTTGAAATTGGACATGGTATAAACAAATCCAGTCCTGCAAAATCTGCCTTCCAAAACCCATATGGCGTTCCTCTCTTTCTATGTCCTGCCGTTTGGCCAAACAGTCGTTTAGGACCACATATGGAGTGTTTTTGCAAACTACAGAATCAGGGCAACCCATATTGAGTTTTGTTTGGCAGTTAACCCTTACTTTATTACTGGAAAAAATGGGTTAAAATGGAAAATTTTCCAAAAAATAGAAATTTCTAAATTCTTTCTACATCTGCCATTAACTCTTGTGGAACACCTAAAGGGTTAACAAAGTTTGTAAACCCAGTTTTGAATACCGTGAGGGGTGTACTTTCTTAGGCTCCATTCACACGTCCCCAAATGGGTCCGCATCCGTTTCCACAATTTTGCGGAACGGGTGCGGACCCGTTCATTCTCTATGGGGACGGAATGGATGAGGACAGCACACAGTGTGCTGTCCGCATCCGCATTTGCGGAGCGTGGCCCCGATCTTCGGGTCCCGCAGTTCCGCAAAAGATAGAACATGTCCTATTCTTGTCCGCAGCTGCGGACAAGAATAGGTATTTCTATAGGGGTGCCGGGCTGGTGTGTTGCAGATCTGCAATTTGCGGGTCCGCAACACACCACGGACGTGTGAATGGAGCCTTAGATGGAGTCACTTTTTGAAATTTCTATTCTAGGGGTGCAACGGGGGGCTTCAAATGGGACATGGTATAAACAAAACCAGTCCTGCAAAATATGCCTTGCAAAACCCATATGGCGTTCCCCTCTTTCTATGTCCTCCCGTTTGGCCAAACAGTAGTTTAGGACCACATATGGGGTGTTTTTGCAAACTACAGAATCAGGGCAACCCATATTGAGTTTTTTTTGGCAGTTAACCCTTACTTTATTACTGGAAAAAATGGGTTAAAATGGAAAATTTTCCAAAAAATAGAAATTTCTAAATTGTTTCTCCATCTGCCATTAACTCTTGTGGAACACCTAAAGGGTTAACAAAGTTTGTAAACCCAGTTTTGAATACCTTGAGGGGTGTACTTTCTTAGGCTCCATTCACACGTCCGCAAATGGGTCCGCATCCGTTTTTCACAATTTTGCGGAACGGGTGCGGACCCATTCATTCTCTATGGGGACGGAATGGATGCGGACAGCACACAGTGTGCTGTCCGCATTTGCGGAGCGCGGCCCCGATCTTCGGGTCCTGCAGCTCTGCAAAAGATAGAACATGTCCTATTCTTGTCCGCAGCTGCGGACAAGAATAGGTATTTCTATAGGGGTGCCGGGCTGGTGTGTTGCGGATCTGCAATTTGCGGGTCCGCAACACACCACGGACGTGTGAATGGAGCCTTAGATGGAGTCACTTTTTTGAAATTTCTATTCTAGGGGTGCAACGGGGGGCTTCAAATGGGACATGGTATAAACAAAACCAGTCCTGCAAAATCTGCCTTGCAAAAACCATATGGCGTTCCCCTCCTTCTATGTCCTCCCGTTTAGCCAAACAGTAGTTTACGACCCATATGGGGTGTTTCTGCAAACTACAGAATCAGGGCAGCCCATATTGAGTTTTGTTTGGCAGTTAACCCTTGTTTTTTTCCTGGAAAAAATTGATTATATTGGAAAATTTTCCAAAAAATCAAAATTCTTAAATTTTATGTCCATTTGCCATGAAGTCTTGTGGAAGACCTAAAGGGTTAACAAAGTTTGTAAAAACTGTTTTGAATACCTTGAGGGGTGTAGTTTGTAGAATGGGGTCATTTTTGGATGGTTTCTATTATGTAAGCCTCACAAAGTGACTTCAGACCTGAACTGGTCCATAAAAGTGGGATTTGGAAAATTTCTGAAAAATTTCAAAATTTGCTTCTAAACTTCAAAGCTATGTAACATCCCCAAAAATTAAAATATTATTCCCGAAATGATACAAACATGAAGTAGACATATGGGGAATGTAAAGTCATCACAATTTTTGGGGGTATTACTATGTATTACAGAAGTAGAGAAACTGAAACTTTGAAATTTGCTAATTTTTCAAAAAATGTTGTGAATTTGGTATTTTTTTATGAAAAAAATTAACTTTTTTGACGAAAAAACAATCTCAGAATGGCCTGGGTAAGTAAAAGTGTTTTAAAGTTATCATCACTTAAAGTGACACTGGTCAGATTTGCAAAAAATGGCCAAGTCCTTAAGGTGAAATAGGGCTGAGTCCTTAAGGGGTTAAACAATGTGTTTACCATAAACACTTGATTTAAATGCATTTTCTGGGAGTTGATATTGATGACCTATCTTCAGGATAAGTCATGATATTTGATCAGTGGAGCTCCAACACCCACCACTATTGCCAATCATCTGTTTGAAGACTCCACTGTGCTGCAAAGCAAGTGACATCATGTTCCTTAGTCATGTAGCGGCCTATTTGCAGCTCAGTCCCACCCATTGCATTGCTTGGTAAGCTGTGAGGAGGCCACAGCACTCATCAGAGCACCTTAACCAGGTGTTGGGCCCTCACTGATCTGATATTTATGACCTTACTTGAGGATAGGCTATCAGCATCAAACTCCTGGAAAACCGCTTTAAACAGTCATTTTCTGATGATACATTATCTTTCTGCATGTGAAAGGTATTGCCACAAATCATACTTCACTTTACTGGCAAACTCGCACAAAGAAGTATTCCTGTTCATTTACATATGATTATGAATCTGAATCGGCCTAGGATTACATTAGAATATTGTAATCCGATCATCTATGTACTAAATAGTCTGGAACTTTTTTTTTTTCTGTTGCAAACTAAACAAGAATTTTATAAGTAAACAAGTTTACTTTCCCATCCTATTCTAACAATAAAAAAATACTGCCTGAAGCTAATCATGCTAGTGATGTTGTATTATACAAACAGAGGATTTGACTCTGAATGAAAAGAATGTACTTTAAGATACAATCACTGGGGCACATTTAGTAAAGACTGGAGTTTCATGTGCCAATCTTGGTAAAGAAGTCTTCTGGAGAAAGATCCAGATTTGAGAAATGCATGCTGCGAGCTGGTGTAGATTTCAATTATAAATGACGCCAGTTATCTGGAGTGAATTATTGTAAATAGATTGTGGCCCCACACCTTCTCCTAAGCGCCGCAGACTTTTTACAAAAAGTGTTGAGTGGCAGAGAATATTAAAAAGAAAACCTTTTATTCATGTGCATTTGTCTATTCATGAGTCACTGTACTTTCACACAATTTCATTCAATAGAGAATGGTGTAAATGGCAAATTTCTAAATCACTTCATTAAAAAAATATGCCTGCATCCACCTGAGAAAAACGCTCTAAATTCATGGCCCCTAGGGGTCTAATTTCCACCTAATTTGCAGTCCACAGCCTATTGTCAGGCAAGATCCCTCCTAAGAGAAACAGTAGAGAGGAAGTGGGGATATGTCAGAGCTAGCTGAGATTCTGAGCCTAATAAAAGAAATGCTTCTACTCTGCTTCTGAATTCACAGGAGCCTCCTGCCTTTTCTGTAAGTGTGATTTCCCCCTCTCTATCTATTCTTTGTGGCTCTGGAGCTGAAAACAAACATGGTGGGAAGTAAGGGAAAGGATGTCACAGCAGTACAGTGCTGGCCGATTTCACAGAAGGGAGACGCCCCCTGCTTCTAAATGAAATGCATCTAGGTGTGCAGGGAATAATATAGCTGGGAACACTTTAGGAAAGCCCTAAAAAGACACATTCCTTCACAGTTATGATTATACAAAGAAGCACATCCATTATGCAGACTTTTGTTTTGAAAACTCAGGTACCCTTTCAGCCCCCAAAGCTTTTTCATTTCTGCTTTTCACTCCCTGCCTTTCCAGGGCCATAACATAATTTTTCTGTTCACATAGCCGTATAAGGGCTTGTTTTTTGCAGGACAAGTTGCACTTTTTAATTTGTCATTTAATATTATATACAATGTAGTAGGGAGCTGGAAAAAAAATCCAAATTGAAGAAAAAAAAAAGCTCAATTCCACAACAGTTGAGTTTTTTGTTTTTATGGTGTTCCCAATATGGTGAAACTGACTTGTTAATTTCATTCTCCAGGTCAGTATGATTGCGACATGTATGGTTTTTCTTGCATTTTAATACTGACAAAAAAAAATTTAAAACCTTGAAAAAAGATTATTATAATTTTTTTTTCCTTTTCATCACCATATTCTAACTCGACTTTTTTTTTTGTTATGATTACGGAGCTGTTGAGAGCTCGTTGTTTGAGGGGTGATCTGTATTTTTCATTGATACCATTTTAGGGTGTGTCTGACTTTTTGATCACTTTTTATTTCATTTTATGTGGGAGGAGAATTGACCAAAAAAAAACAGTTCTCGCCTGGGGGAGTCGGAGCACACCCAGAAGCATGCACTTCCGGCTTTTTGCTTGTACGAGTGCCGTGGTGACATTCGACTAAGGTATCTGAGAGGTTAAAATCTGCAATCAGCATTACTGCTGGTCACAGACATTAGTCCTGGATGCCTGCTTGTGAGGGGGCACCATCTTTAAAGTCCTAGCCAGCGCTGTACATGTATGGTGCTGGTTGGGAAGGGGTTAAAGTTTATCTTGATTATAAACTACATTCCATAAATCATAAGTATAAGCTAGAATAAGAAATGTTTTAGTATATCTTATTCAAAAATTACTTCTTTCTCTATTTTCCAGGCTCCATTCCTCCTCCCCACCCTCCCAAACTATGCCATCTCTTTGATTTCACTAATAAAATGTATCTCCTCTCCAGTGTTTATACTAAAAGGTACACTTTGTAATCCAGCCATGGCCTTTGTGGACAGCATTTCTTGGTAAAGAGAGAACAGTTGATGTAATGGCCCAGAGTTATACATTGTTTTTAGTTTTTCACACAGTGTTGTCTCTCCTTGCTGCAGGTGATGGGCTCAATACCGTCTTCTAAATTTTCGGCTGAGACCAGCTTCATCAGCGGAGAGAGCGCTCTAGGTGAATGCATCTTTCTGCTCATTTTAGAGATTGGTGGGGGTCTCAGCAATTGGACCTCACGGATCAAAACCTTTGATATGTCACTATGGCATATGAAAAGTTTGTTAAATATAAAGGTATGCTTTTCTGGGAACCCCAAAATTTTTACAGATGGCCAGAAATGCCCTAAAATAAACTCGCCTTCTCAATCCCCTGTGGTTCCAGCGCTGCCTCTCCAGTGGTCCCCACAGTCTGTCCCTGCCCCACAGCAGTGACGCCTCCAGCTACTGCACTTGTTTGCATTACATAAGCTGGTTGATCCACACTAAATAAGGATAATTATTAGGGCCCAAATGCTTTTTGTACCAGTCAGAAAAGTGTTCACTGTAATGTACTGTTGTTATTGGTAGCACGGCTTTCCAAGATACAGTATGCTTACATGACTCTGTATGGTGCCAAACGTCTTACACATTGCTGGCTCCATTCCTCTGTATCTGTGAAATAACAAGTTGTGTACAACCATTATCCTCATAGATAGGATTTGGAAACAAATGGTGTAATAAAGTATGCTGTGCCGTTGCTTTAAATGCTTCCTCAGTAAGACTGATAGTGTCGGACTGACTGTGCAGGGACCCCCCTCCCAACTGGTACCACCGAGCTGGACCTTTATTGCAGACTGCTAGGGTACTTTCACACGTTTTTCTCTTCCGGCTTAGAGTTTCATCACAGGGGCTCAATACTGGGAAAAAACTGATCAGTTTTATCCTAATGCATTCTGAATGGAGAGCGGATTGTTCAGGATGCAGCAGTTCAGTCCCTCTTACGGATTTTGGCCAGAGAAAATATCGCAGCATGCTGCGGTATTTTCTCCGGGAAAAATTCCAGAACACTTGCCGAAATGCCGGATCCAGCATTAATTTCTATTGAAATGTATTAGTGCATTGGCGCATCGACGGATCCGTTCTTCCGGTCAGCGCATGCACAGACCATAAAAATGTGAAAAAGATAAATACCGGATCCATGTTTCGGAATCCTCTGATGCAAGTGTGAAAGTAGCCTAATAGATTTTCCAGAAGTTATTACAAGGTAGATGCAAGTGCTTGATAGAACAGGCATGTCAGGGGAGGAGACGTGTCCTCTTTAATGCTTTCTCTACTTTCTCATCCATTCTTTATTTTGGCTTCAAAAACTGCATAAAAGAACCTGAACATGTGGCATCACCGTTACGCTCCATCTACAATTCACACCTGGTATTGGCTTCAAAAAACCTGAATGTGTAAACCCAGTGTAATGAACTCTTTCACTTTCAATTTAAAGCCTGACTTTGCAAAACTATTAAATTAGTGAGGATGTATGGGGAATGTCATGAGCCGTCACCGGGACATCAGGCTCTCATTAAAGCAGCCTTTGTAAAAATTCGGCAGTCTTGACAGAAGTCACTGTGACTCATGCTGGTGAACAGTCCGCTTTTGAGCCTGCTTCAGAAAGTACTGGTCATGGTTTGAGGCATAGAACCCACTGACATTGAGACACATAAATGATAAGGAAGAGATTTGTCAAGAAAGGGAAACTAGACATGACCGTCTTTGATTACAATACTCTTTTTCTCTTTATGGACATATGCATGATGTCACTATAGGTTTTGTTTTTTTACGGGATGGATATGACAGATTTGTTACGGGATGGATATTACAGACTTTTTTTTACTCCATAGTGCAATAGATCCCATTGATTAATTACACAATATTACACTTACCCTGCCTTTCAGAGACAACAGAATTTAGGTGTATTTTTATGTGTAGGGTTATAAACTCTCTGTGCTTGCTCTAAGATCATGTAATTTGGTCTGCTAGATAGACTACCCGTGAAGACATAAGAAATTTGAATTTCCTCTCCAGTTTTTTTACTTCCAGATACACCCAGCAGTTCTAACCCATTTCTGTTAGCCAACTTATATACAGTATACAGTGCTGTTGGAAAAAGACTTCCTGCAACCCAGAATACATGTTCAGCGTTTGGAAAGGCATCTCTAGACACGGTGACTAAGAAAAGATGGTGTCCATCTGTAGGCCATCTTTAGTCTGCATCGGGTGTAGTTTCCAAAACTGGGTCAAATCTTTGAGGGGTTTATTTTATTATCTCTCCTCAGAGCATGATATGTAAATTGTATGGAAAGAGAATATTAGTTCGAATATCCTCAAAATGACAACATATTTATTTTTATTATTAAAAAAATAATTTAAAAAAGTGCAAACAATTTAAGTTTTTTCATTTTAGATTTTTTTCCCCCCTGCCTTCCAAGAGCCATAATTCTTTATTTTTCCATTTATTTTTCCATATCATGGCTTGTTTTTTTGCACTTAACAATGTCACCATTTAACTGCTACATACACCACAATTTAACTGCATGTCATTGGTGCGTAGTGAATGAATGTAGAGACCATGCCATATGGGGTAATACAACTGGCACCCAGCCACACTAACTTGGATAGGAGATCTGATCCTGGTCATTTAACCCTTCAGAAGCCAAGGTTACTAGTGACTGTGGCATCTGATAGGTTAAAAAGATGGAGGAAGCTCCCTCTGTCCTCCAATCGGAGCCCTTAAGGTGAAAGTAGGGCTCTAATTGGTTGTTACGGCAGAATGGAGTCCTGTGAAGTCTCCTGGGACTGCCATAACAAACTGCCTATTAAGCACCGCCAGGAGCCACTAAAATATTATAGACCACTATATTATGCTATTGCAGTCTATGGTATAAGCGATCAGAGCAATTGTATATTCAGTCTGGGGCCTTGTAAAGGCTCTGGGACTGCCATAGCAAGCTGCCTATGGCAGTCTTTTACTTACAGCATCATTTGAATATGGCACATTAGAACTTTGGTTGGGCTGAAATTGACACAATCATAGATCACTATGATGCATTGAGTTCAGTTAAAGAGATGTGGTTGATCTGGGAAATGTGCCCTGCACATGGACCCACAAGGTAATGTTAACGCAGATTGAAGAGTATGATTGTTATAGCAGTTCTGAACCAATAGACCACTCAATAAGGAAGTAATGCTTATTTTGTTGTTTCACACAGTCTCCTACCTGTGCCCCAATATTTTGTAATCTTTGAAAATTCATTTAGTTTTTATATATTTCCTATGTATTGTAAAAAAAACAAGTTTATTTTAGGCAGTGTGTGAAATGAGCATACACTGCAGCCTGAAACTTGAAGGCAGTGTATAAAATAAACAAATCTGTACACATTCCCTCATCCTACTAATAAAATATTAATATGATGGCGCTGTTAGCATTCGGATAAAAGTTACTTACTCCCTTAAAGGCTTCTGTCTACAAGTTAGCAGAAGCTAGCAGTCTTGGTCCCATCTCCATCTGTGGCTTTATTTCAGAAAACTGAACTTTTTTATATATGCAGATGAGCCTCTAGGAGCCACAGGCGCATTGCCGTTGTTCCTAGAGGCTCTATTCTCCCTGCTGCTGTGCCCACTGCACGTTGATTGACAGAGCCAGGCAGTGTAAACATCATCATGCCAGGCCCTGACTTCTCCTTGTGTCTCGCCTTTTCCATGCGCTTCAGTACCCGACACAGGCGCAGTGCAGAAGAAAAACTGATGGCAAAAGCTCAAGACTAGGAGAAGTCACTGCCTGGCCCTGTCAGTCAACGTGCAGGGGTGCCGCAGTAACAGGGAGAACGGAGCCTCTAGAAGTTTCTTGCATTGTGGTTTTTGGCCTCATCCCCATGTCAAAGAGCATCTGGGTTTGTTGGGTATGTAGGTCTAAGGTCATATGTATGGGAGAATTTGGAGAGAGAGTTATTATCAAAACAAACATAATATCATCCATACAGAGAAAACATGGTGGTGGGAGGGACTGGTCACAATTGAGGGAAAGCTTAATGGAGCAAAGTGCAGAGATATTCGTAATGAAAATCTGATCCAGAGTGCTTTGGAGCACACACCTGGCTGAAGGTTCACCTTCCAAGAAGACTGACCCTAAACACACAGGAAAGACAACACTAAAGTGGGTTATGGACAACTCTGATTAGGGACAACAAAGATTTCTAACACTCGGTTTTTACTTTGTCATTATGGGGTATTAAGTGCAGAATGGTGGGTACATTTTTTTTATTTTGACACAAGGCCGTAACATAAAAAAGTGAAAGGATCTGAAGACTTTCCGAATGTATTGTATCTATTAAATTGTGTGTATTGTATACATTAAAGGGGTTATTTAAGACTTACAATAACAACCCTTCACCCACAATGCCTGGACTCATGGTGCTGACCATACTTACCTGGTCCCTTCCACCAGTTTCATTCCCTATTGCTTCAAGGCCATCTATGCATCTCGCCTACATGCAGATAGCAACATCTGTCTCATTAAGTTTTTTACATTAAAGGGGTTTTCCTATGACTAATTTAAACAATGAAAATCAGACATAATACATTACATGACAATCTCTTTCTAATAAAGCTAGAACCAGCCCTGGACCTCACATGATCCAGAGATCTCCCCATTCATTGCTCTGCTAGATTTCTATCAAGATGACAGCTCAAGGGGAGTTTTTCTGCTGCAGCTCAGGGGGCGTGTCTCAGCTCTCCCTATCACAGCTCAGGAGGCGTGTCTCAGCCCTCCCTATCACAGCTAAGGGTGTGTGTCTCAGCTCTCCCCATCACAGCTCAGGAGGCGTGTCTCAGCTCTCCCTATCACAGCTCAGGAGCCTTGTCTCAGCTCTCCCCATCACAGCTCAGGAACCGTGTCTCAGCTCTCCCTATCACAGCTCAGGAGCCTTGTCTCAGCTCTCCCTATCACAGCTCAGGAGGCGTGTCTCAGCTCTCCCTATCACAGCTCAGGAGGCGTGTCTCAGCTCTCCCTATCACAGCTCAGGCTATGCAAAATTTTTAATTACATGCAATTACAAAAGTATTTAGATCCAGGTGCTGGTTTGAAAACTGTAGGATGTTTTTGGTAGGACAACCCCTTTAACCTGTTTATTATTTTTCCAGGTTTTTCGTACCGATTTAATAACTGCAATGAAAGTTCCAGATTCCTTCCAGTTTGCACCAGATGACTTTTACATATTGGCTGATCCTTGGAGGCAAGAATGGGAAAAGGGAGTGCAGGTACCAGCAGGCTTAGAAGCAGTGCCTGAACCACATGTCAGGTAGGTAAAATCATTTGAGTAATGGCTGCACTATTAATTATGTAATGTATTCCATGGAATAGTTAAAGTGTACCTGTACTTTCAAATAACTTTTCATATGTCATAGCTGAAATGAGATGAAAGAAGACCTCACATAAAACTCTTTCCTCTCTGCTGAAGATGGGCTTAATAGCAAGTCTATGAGCTTGTATTGAGTCTTTCTCCCCTATCAAGGAGAGAGTGCTCTGTGTGAGCGCCTCTTTCTCCACGTTTTATTGATCTTCAGGGGTGTCAACAATCAGACTTGCTAATTAGAACGTTTGGTATGTCATGGTCATTTGCCCTGAGAAAGACTAAACTCCCAACACCTGACAAATTATCTGGAAACTGGCAACGGAGTCTTCCTTCTGTTCAGCATACAGGGGAAACCCAATATAAATTGTTGAGGCATTGGTAATATACTCCAGCATTGCTCCAGTCTCTTAAAGAGGACCTTTCATCTGTTTTACTTATAGGAGCTAAATACTTGTACTTACGGGGTACCCCCCGCTGATGTTGGGGAGGAAAAACCTCCCTGGCTGTGACGCTCTCCAATGTGATTGGATCGCGGCACAGCCAGGGAGAAGGAGACTCCCATTGAGAAACCCTGGCGTCTCTTCCTCCCTGTACCGATGCTCAGTATTTACATTCTAAGCGCGAAAACTTCAAGAGGGCGCAGCGGGGCGTAGTAGCGATGTTTTTAAAAAACAAAACAAAAAAAAACGGGTGGCAGCATCAGCAAGTACCCCGCAAGTACAGGTATTTAGCTCCTATAAGTAAAACAGATGAAAGGTCCTCTTTAATCCTTCCATATTGTCCACCTTTTAGCGTTGCCTTCGGTCAACTGGTATGCTTTTTCAAATATTGGGAGTGCCTTCTTTTAACTCTAAGGCCCCTTGCAAACAGTCATTCAGTTTTGTCTGGGATCGCATTCAGTTGTTTAGTTTTTATCGCGCCGATGCAATGTGATTTAATGTGTTTTTCACGCGTGTAATAAAAAGCTGAAGGTATACAAACAACATCTCTTAGCAACCATCCATGAAAAACGCATCGCATCCGCACTTGCTTGCGGATGCGATTTTCACGCAGCTCCATTCAATTCTATGGGGCCAGCATTGCGTAAAAAATCGCAGAATATAGAACATTCTGCGATTTTTACGCAACACAAGTTATACATAAAAACCAACGCACATGTACACAGCCTCATTGAAATGAATGGGTCCGGATTCGGTGCGGGCGCAATGCGTTCGCTCGTGTGAAAGGGGCCTAAGGGTCTGTCACACGGTGGATTTTGATGCAGTAAAAATCCACGTAAACCATGGCAGAAACTGCCATGGTTTCTGCTACAGTTGTTCAATCTACAGGCCGTGGACCCGCTTGCTGCTTATCTCCATTGAGCGGCAGTGCTGCCTCTTATTGAAAACAATGGGAGACAGATACCACTTGGCTGCTGGCAGAATTTTGGCATGTAGTTCGCACAAAAATTTTCACTGCAATTTCCGACATATGACGTCCCCTTATAGCTAAATGCCCTTCCTACCTGTTATCTACCTGTTAAGACCACATAGCTGCACATGACTATGGGGGCTGCCATCTTGCCTGAGCTGTTCTTAACAGCATCTACACCTGCATTGTGAACTGCAGCACTGTAATCCAGTCACTATATCCAGCGTACATGCCAGCTTTCAGCTGGACAAAAAATATTACATGCATATATGCCTGAAAGCTGCTGGATTATCGCTGGATCCCATTACAGTGAATGTGGACCTGGCTGTTTACGGTGATATCTGGCTATGCCGGATACATTGAACTCCGGCAGTCTGTTCCTCCGCCAGAACAGACTGTCGGAGTTCACAGTGCAGATTTGAACCCAGCCTTAGAAAGCATTAAGAAAATAGTTTTACGGCAGCCTCATGGTCCATAGACACAATGGTCAGAAGGAGACCTCATTGACTTCTATGGGAGAGTCTTCTAGGCATGCCCTGTGACTTGTGCAGAGGTCATTGTACAAGGAAAGAATAGATAACAATCTACATCTCCTATTATGAACGGTGTTATCTATACATACAGTACAGACCAAAAGTTTGGACATACCTTCTCATTCAAAGAGTTTTCTTTATTTTCGTGACTATGAAGGCAGCAAAACTATGAATTAACACATGGAATTATATACATAACAAACAAGTGTGAAACAACTGAAAATATGTCATATTCTAGGTTCTTCAAAGTAGCCACCTTTTGCTTTGATTACTGCTTTGCACACTCTTGGCATTCTCTTGATGAGCTTCAAGAGGTAGTCCCCTGAAATGGTCTTCCAACAGTCTTGAAGGAGTTCCCAGAGGTGCTTAGCACTTGTTGGCCCTTTTGCCTTCACTCTGCGGTCCAGCTCACCCCAAACCATCTCGATTGGGTTCAGGTGCGGTGACTGTGGAGGCCAGGTCATCTGGCGCAGCACCCCATCGCTCTCCTTCATGGTCAAATAGCCCTTACTTTCAAAGTTTTCCCAATTTTTCGGCTGACTGACTGACCTTCATTTCTTAAAGTAATGATGGCCACTCGTTTTTCTTTACTTAGCTGCTTTTTTCTTGCCATAATACAAATTCTAACAGTCTATTCAGTAGGACTATCAGCTGTGTATCCACCTGACTTCTCCTCAACGCCACTGATGGTTCCAACCCCATTTATAAGGCAAGAAATCCCACTTATTAAACCTGACAGGGCACACCTGTGAAGTGAAAACCATTTCAGGGGACTACCTCTTGAAGCTCATCAAGAGAATGCCAAGAGTGTGCAAAGCAGTAATCAAAGCAAAAGGTGGCTACTTTGAAGAACCTAGAATATGACATATTTTCAGATGTTTCACACTTGTTTGTTATGTATATAATTCCACATGTGTTAATTCATAGTTTTGATGCCTTCAGTGTGAATCTACAATTTTCATAGTCATGAAAATAAAGAAAACTCTTTGAATGAGAAGGTGTGTCCAAACTTTTGGTCTGTACTGTATATGTGATATCATTACAGGCAGGATTAGAATGACAGATAAGCAGGTAACTGCAGTAAAGTAATCTCTACAGACCAAGAAGTGGTGCCTATGATTAGGCCTAGTGGCCAGTGCGAAAACTGAAGAATTTTATGGTTTTTTTTTTAAAATAAAGATATTGACTTCAAGAATAACACAAATAAAACCTTTTAAAAATATGTTAAACATAAAAACGTGATTTAAACAATTGGTCATTCTCTGATAACACAATCCCTTTTAGGAACTTCACTCCCTAGAGTAGTTATCTGCTTCACTTACCTTATAAAGGGTTTCACACTGTTTGGAAGCCTTATTTTTTTTTTTTTGGAAGCCAAATTTTTCTACATCGTTATGCCCAGTGTACTCCCCACCCCCAATCCCTTCCCGCACACTTTATATCTGATCCCCCTACCTCCCCTCGCATCACAAAAAAATCATCATTTGTCAGCAGCAGATCGTACTGTCTAATAGCATGGAGATGAGCGGTAGCATAGCGATCACTCCTCCCCATGTTGCTGAGGAGATCGCTGCATGTAAGCGGTCTCCTCATCAAACGAGCAGGCGATTTCCAGGAGAGGCGGCTTCCCTCCCAAGAATCGTCTCCGTGATTGAGGTGTCTAAGGGTACTTTCACACTAGCGGCAGGACGGATCCGACAAATGGGACATGGCATCTAAAAACCAGTTCTGCAAAATCTATCTTCCAAAAACCATATGGCACTCCTTTCCTTCTGCGCCCTGCCGTGTGTCCTTACATCAGTTTACGACCACATGTGGGGTTTTCTGTAAATTGCTGAATCAGGGTAATAAATAATGAGTTTTGTTTGGCTGTTAACCCTCGATGTGTTAAAGAAAAAAATGGATTAAAATGGAAAATCTGCCCAAAAAATGAAATTTAAAATTTTGATCTTCATTTTCTTTTAATTCTTGTTGAACACCTAAAGGGTTAACAAAGTTTGTAAAAGCAGTTTGAAGTAGCTTGAGGGGTGTAGTTTCTACAATGGGGTCATTTATGGGGGGTATCCACTATGTAAGCCCCACAAAGTGACTTCAGACCTGAACTGGTCCTTAAAAAGTGTGTTTTGGCAATTTTCTTAAAAATTTTAAGAATTGCTTCTAAAATTCTAAGCCTTCTAACGTCCTAAAAAAATAAAATGACATTTACAAAATGATGCCAACATAAAGGAGACATATGAGAAATGTTGAGTAATAAATATTTTATGAGGTATCACTTTCTGTTTTAAAAGCAGAGAAATGTAAATTTAGAAAATTTCAAATTTTTCAAATTTTGGGTAAATTTGGGATTTTTTCATAAATAAAGGTGAAAAATATTGACACAAATTTATGACTATCATGAAGTACAATGTGTCACGAGAAAACAATTTCTGAATGACTTGAGTAAGTAACAGCGTTCCAAAGCTATTACCACATAAAGTGACATATGTCAGATTTGCAAAATTAGGCCTGGTCAGGAAGGGGGGCAAATGGCCTGGATGTGAAGTGGACCCTGCCTTTTTCACCTTAAGGACCAGGCCATTTCTAGGAAATCTGATGTGTTGCTTTATGTGGTAATAACTTTAAAACGCTTTTACTTATCCAGGCCATTCTGAGATTGTTTTCTCGTCACATATTGTACTTCATGACAGTGGTAAAATTGAGTAAAAAAATTTCATTTTTATTTATAAAAAAAAAAAAAACAATTTCTCTACTTTTATAATAGATAGTAATACCTCCAAAAATTGTTATTACTTTACATTCCCCATATGTCTACTTCATGTTTGGATCATTTTAGGGCTGAAACGATTACTCGATTTAATCAAGTAATTCGACACAAAAAAGTTTGCATCGAGGATTCGTTTGTGTCATGTGACCATGGAGCGGGAGTGAAGCGCTTGCTATTACTTACCGCTCCGTTGCACCCGCCGGCCCAAACCGCGCTGCACTTTCTTCCTGACACAAAAAAAAACTTGCAGTTCAAACTGAGCAGACGCAATCAGTAATGGACACTACTGATCGGTACTCTGTGGTTGCAAAATGTACTCACACAGATGGTGCGTTCGTCCAAAATAAAAAATAAAAAACTTGGTGTAGATGATACTGAGCACACTACTGATCGGTGCTCTGCAGCACGCACACAGATCGTGCATGTGTGCAAAAACTAGTATAAAAATTCACAACAGTGCTCTGCAAAATACACGCACGCAGATGGTGCGTTCGTACAAAAACCTAAACTCACACTAACTGAAATGTATGTGTGTATATATATATATAACTTACTACCAACTGCAGCTCTTTTTTCACAGAAAAAAAATGTAAAACGCACGCACACAGATCGTGCGTGCAAAAACTGTAGTATAAAAATTCACTACAGTGAACACTGGCTAAAAATTTAACTTAGGCCTCTTTCACACTTGCGTTGTCCGGATCCGGCGTGTACTCCACTTGGCGGAATTACACTTCGGATCCGGAAAAACGCAAGTGTATTGAAAGCATTTGAAGACGGAACCGTCTTCCAAATGCGTTCAGTGTTACTATGGCACCCAGGACGCTATTAAAGTCCTGGCTGCCATAGTAGTAGTGGGGAGCGGGGGAGCGGTATACTTACAGTCCGTGCGGCTCCCGGGGCGCTCCAGAATGACGTCAGAGCGCCCCATGCGCATGGATGACGTGATCCATGCGATCACATGATCCATGCGCTTGGGGCGCCCTGACGTCACTCTGGAGCGCCCGGGGAGCTGCACGGACGGTAAGTATACTGCTCCCCCGCTCCCCACTACACTTTACCATGGCTGCTTTAGCGTCCCGGCAGCCATGGTAACCACTCTGAAAAAGCTAAACGTCGGATCCGGCAATGCGCCGAAACGACGTTTAGCTTAAGGCCAGATCCGGATCAATGCCTTTCAATGGGCATTAATTCCGGATCCGGCCTTGCGCCAAGTGTTCCGGATTTTTGGCCGGAGCAAAAAGCGCAGCATGCTGCGGTATTTTCTCCGGCCAAAAAGCGTTCCGTTCCGGAACAGAAGACATCCTGATGCATCCTGATGCATCCTGAACGGATTTCTCTCCATTCAGAATGCATTAGGATAATCCTGATCAGGATTCTTCCGGCATAGAGCGCCGACGACGGAACTCTATGCCGGAAGACAAGAACGCAAGTGTGAAAGAGCCCTTATATCTATATACAGTTTCGTATTTTGTTAAATTGCAGCCTTAAGTTCAATGTTTTGTTAATCTGAATGAGAATAATATATAAATAAAACTATTGTTTAGAAATAGAAAACAGAAAATTGGCATGTGCATATGTATTCACCCCCTTTGTTAGGAAGACCATAAAAAGCTCTAGTGCAACCAATTGCCTTCAGAAGTCACATAATTTGTGAAATGATGTCCACCTGTGCAATCTAAGTGTCACATGATCTGTCACTGCATATACACACCTTTTTTTAAAGGCCCCAGAGGCTGCAACACCTAAGTAAGAGTCATCACTAAGGCTACTTTCACACTCGCGTTTAGTGCGGATCCGTCATGGATCTGCACAGACGGATCCGTTCAGATAATGCAACCATGTGCATCCGTTCAGAACGGATCCGTCTTGAACACCATTGAAAGTCAATGGAGGACCGCTTGTGAGAAAGACCGCTTGTGAGAAAGACCGCTTGTGAGAGCCCTGAACGGATCTCACAAACGGAAAGCCAAAACGCCAGTGTAAAAGTAGACTAACCAAACACTGCCATGAAGACCAAGGAACTCTCCAAACAAGTAAGGGACAATGTTGTTGAGAAGTACAAGTCAGGGTTAGGTTATAATAAAATATCCAAATCTTTGATGATCCCCAGGAGCACCATCAAATCTATCATAACCAAACAGAAAGAACAACAGCAAACTTGCCAAGAGACGGCCGCCCACCAAAACTCACGGAGCGGGCAAGGAGGGCATTAATCAGAGATCTAAGGTAACCCTGTAGGAGCTGCAGAGTTCTACAGCAGAGACTGGAGTATCTGTTCATAGGACGACAATAAACCGTACTCTCCATAGAGTTGGGCTTTATGGCAGAGTGGCCAGAAGAAAGCCATTACTTTCAGCAAAAACAAAATGGCCCGTTGTGAGTTTGCGAAAAGGCATGTGGGAGACTCCCAAAATGTATGGAGGGAGGTGCTCTGGTCTGATGAGACTAAAATTAAACTTTTTGGCCATCAAAGAAAATGCTATGTCTGGTGCAAACCCAAAATATCACATGACCCAAAGATCACAATCACCACAGTAAAACGTGGAGGTGGCAGCATCATGCTGTAGGGATGTTTTTCAGCAGCCGGGACTCGGAAACTGTTCAGAGTTGAAGGAAAGATGGATGGTGCTAAATACAGGGATATTCTTGAGCAAAACCTGTACCACTCCAGCAGGACAATGACCCCAAACACACTTCTAAAGCAACACTTGAGTGGTTTAAGTGGAAACATGTAAATGTGTTGGAATGGCCTAGTCAAAGCCCAGATCTCAATCCAATAGAAAATCTGTGGTGCTTTTCACAAGCGCAAACCATCCAACTTGAAGGAGCTGGAGCAGTATTGCAAGGAGGAATGGGCAAAAATCACAGTGGTAAGATGTGGCAAGCTCATAGAGACTTATCTAAAGCAACTTGGAGCTGTGGTTGCAGCAAAAGGTGGCTCTACAAAGTATTGACTTTAGGGGGGTGAAAAGTTATGCACATGGACTTTTTCTGTTATTTTGTGCTATTTGTTTGCTTAACAATAAAAAAAAAAAACATCTTCAAAGTTGTGGGCATGTTCTGTAAATTTAATTATGCAAATCCTCAAACAATCCATGTTAATTCCAGGTTGTGAGGCAAAATGTCAAGGTGGGTGAATACTTTTGCAAGGCACTGTATATAGAAATATAGAACTCTATACATATTTATATAAAGCCCTAACTACCAGTTCTTATATTTTAACCCAAAAAAATGAAAAATTGGCAATAAATTCTGCACAAATAATCCCCAGGTGCTAATCAGTCAGGTACGCACTGAACAGCACTTGGTGGTCACAGCTCACACGCAGAAAAAGTGGTGCAGAGCTGGATTTTTTTTTTTTTTTTTTTAAAAAAGACCAAAAAAATTGCACAGACCAAATGGCATCCGTAAAAAAAGGACGGGGGTGGGGGGGAGGAGGAGGAGGCACAGGGACGACGGGTGATTTAGGGATCTGGAACAGCTGCAAATGAAAAAATAAATCTGTGCAGCTATTCCAGATGTTGTTCTTCTTCTCTCTTCTTTACAGCAGAAAATGGGTTAAATCGCTGTGGTGTGCACCACAAGTCCCAGCAAACCAACAAGCAGCACAGAGAAGCACAGAACCTCTCTGCATGCAGTCACCAGCAAGATTGGCTGCATGCAGAGAAGTTCTGCCTCTTCCTGTGCAGCTATAGCGCTGCCATTGGCTGGAGCATTGTTCCAGCCAATAGCAGCGCTGGCAGGGGACCCAAAACACTGGTGTCCCAGTATCGGTCACTTTCAGATGACACCCCCGCTCCCCTCCCTGCAGCTCCGTATCGCAGCCGGAACTGCGATGCGCACGTGTGGGAATCCGGCCAATAGCAGCGATCGGGGCTGCAGGGGGGCTGTTCAGCACCGTGCTGCCCTTACCTGGCATGGCTGCCTGCTGATAATCGCGGCACCATGCCTGCTCTTCCCCCCGATCCTTCCCCAGAGCCCTGCGGACCTCGTGACGTACATGTACGTCACTGGTCCTTAAAGGGTTTCTGTCACCTTAAAAATGGGTATTAAGCTGCCTGACATTAGCGATGTGCTAATGTCAGCTGAACATGACTATATTAGTGCCATCTTACTGCCTAAAGCCTTTATTGAGAAAAACAAACTTTTATAGTATGCTAATCTGCCTCTAGGAGCAAGGGGGTTGTTGAACCTGCTCCTAGAGGCTCCGTTTGCCCACCTCTTTTAACTCCCTTCTTCAAAGGGAAATAAACTGTCAGATGAAATGCAGAATGTAAAAGTAAATTCCCCATTAAAAGTGCCCCGTCGGACCCAGGAAGAATTACAACAGCGACTTACAAAGATTAAAATAGACAAACCGCCAGGGCCAGATGGCATACACCCCCGTATCCTAAGAGAATTAAGTAATGTCATAGCCAGACCCTTATTTACAGACTCTATACTGACAGGGAGTGTTCCACAGGATTGGCGCATAGCAAATGTGGTGCCAGTATTCAAAAAGGGTGCAAAAACAGACCCCAGAAACTATAGACCTGTAAGTTTAACATCTGTTGTGGGTAAACAGTTTGAAGGTTTTCTAAGAGATGCTATCTTGGAGGATCTCAATGAAAACAAGCAAATAACATCATATCAGCATGGCTTCATGAGGGATCGGTCATGTCAAATTTAATCAGTTTCTATGAGGAGGTAAGTTCTAGACTTGACAGCGGCAAATCAATGGATGTCGTATATCTGGACTTCTCCAAAGCATTTGACACTGTACCACATAAATGGTTATATAAAATGAGAATGCTCGGACTGGGAGAAAACGTATGTATGTGGCTAAGTAACTGGCTCAATGATAGAAAACAGAGGGTGGTTATTAATGGTACACACTCAGATTGGGTCACTGTCACTAGCGGAGTACCTCAGGGGTCAGAATTGGGCCCTATTCTCCTCAATATATTTATTAATGATCTTGTAGAAGGCTTGCACATTAAAATAAAAAAATTTGCAGATGACACTTAACTGTGTAAAGTAATTAACAGTGAAGAGGACTTAATATACAGCTACAGATGGATATGGATAGATTAGAGGCTTGGGCAGATAAGTGGCAGATGAGGTTTAACACTGACAAATGTAAGGTTATGCACATGGGAAGGAATAATGCAAATCACCCGTTCATACTAAATGGTAAAACACTGGGTAACACTGACATGGAAAAGGACCTAGGAATTTTAATAAACAGCAAACTAAGCAGTAAAAACCAGTGTCAGACAGCTGCTGTCAAGGCCAATAAGATAATGTTTTGCATCAAAAGGGCATAGATGCCCGTGATGAGAACATAGTCCTCCCGCTTTACAAATCACTAGTCAGACCACACATGGAGTACTGTGCACAGTTCTGGGCTCTTGTGAACAAGGCAGACATAGCAGAGCTGGAGAGGGTTCAGAGGAGGGCAACTAAAATAATAACTGGAATGGGGCAACTACAGTACCCTGAAAGATTATCAACATTAGGGTTATTCACTTTAGAAAAAAGATGACTGAGGGTAGATCTAATTAACATGTATAAATATATCAGGGGTCAGTACAGAGATCTATCCCATCATCTATTTATCCCCAGGACTGTGACGAGGGGACATCCTCTGCGTCTGGAGGAAAGAAGGTTTGTACACAAACATAGAAGAGGATTCTTTACGGTAAGAGCAGTGAGACTATGGAACTCTCTGCCTGAGGAGGTGGGGATGGTGAGTACAATAAAGGAATTCAAGAGGGGCCTGGAGTGTAATAATATTACAGGATATAGCTAATAGAGAGGGGTCGTTGATCCAGGGAGTTATTCTGATTGCCTGATTGGAGTCGGGAAGGAATTTTTTATTCCCCTAAAGTGGGGACAATTGGCTTCTACCTCAGTTTTTTTTTTTTTGCACTCCTCTGGATCAACTTGCAGGATGACAGGCCGAACTGGATGGACAAATTTTTTTTTTTCGGCCTTATGTACTATGTTACTATGTTATGTAAATCCATATCATTCCAAAGGGTTCACATACTTTTTCTTGCAACTGTACCTCATAGACGTTTTCATCACTGACCACAACAGAAGCTGAGTTAGGTTTTTTGAAAAAACGATTCAGTATGACAGGTTTCAGCAGGGAAACGTGGAAGGAATTCAGTACCCAGAGAGAGGCCGGCAGCTTAAGCTTGTAAGAAACATCATTAATTAATCGTTGGTCTGCTACCTCCAGCCCTGTCTGCAGTGTAAATCTTGCACTGTTTAGTGTTCAGCACAGGCGCAGTGAGGAAGTCAGCAGCAGCAGAGCGTCCTTCCCTCACTGCGCCTGCGCCGAATACTGAACGGCGCGAGATTTACGCTGCCGTTGGGAGGAGAGCAGCGCTGCCCTGGCCCTGTCAGTCAAGAGAAGAAGGGCGTGAAAAGAGGTGGGCAAATGGAGCCTCTAGGAGCAGGTGCAACGACCCCCCTGCTCCTAGAGGCTAATTAGCATATTATAAAAGTTTGTTTTTCTCCATAAAGGCTTTAGGCAGTAAGATGGCACTAATATAGTCATGTTCAGCTGACATTAGCACATCGCTAATGTCAGGCAGCTTAATACCCATTTTTAAGGTGACGTCCAGATATGAAGTACATGTACGTCAGGGGTCCTTAAGGGGTTAATGGTGGGTGATTTTCATCAAGAATTTATTTCGTGTTTTGTGCTGGAGGTTCTGCCTGCTCCCTTGGTGCTAGGTTTACCATGGTTAAGCAAACATAATTCTACCATCGATTGGCAAGCGAGACAGATTCTTGATTGGAGTGATTATTGCATAGACAACTGTCTTAGCAAGTCGCTTTCTGTTGTAAACACTAAAGTTATACCTTTCGTTTATTTCTGATTTTTCAGATGTTTTCTCTTAAAGTAAAGACCAGGAGTTACCTCCACATCGGGAGTATGATTGCCCCGTCAACCTTGTTCCTGGAACTAGGCCGCCCAAGTCTCGGTTGTATAATCTTTCTGAACCCGAAAGAGTAGCCATGCGAGAATATGTCACAGAGAGTTTGGCTAAAGGTCATATTGGTCCATCCAAATCCCTTGTGGATGCAGGGTTTTTCTTTAAGAAAATGGACGGAACTCTTAGGCCATGTTTGGACTTCCATGAGCTTAATCGCATTACTGTCCGTTATCCTTATCCCCTTCCTTTGATCCCGGATTTGTTCAATCAGATTGTCAGTGCCAAGGTGTTCTCAAAGTTGGATTTTAGGGGGGCATATAATCTGGAAAATAACAGCCTGATGAACGTTTAAAAATAAAAAACAAAACCTTTATTAAAGTCTATTTAAAAACAGGGTAGGGGAAGACCCATATGTCACAGTCTGTGACCATCAGGCAACTAGTCTTCAAATTACATACAGAGGAGAATGAATAACACCTCTGTACATTTAGAAGGACTAGGCTAGAACCTGACTTGCTAGCTAGGATTGCTATAGTATGCAAGCCGGGGTAACGGACACTAATATCAGTGTGAATGGATGCAGAGTGTGTGTATACCCAGTGAACCTGTGGAATATATATACGGACAAGGTTGTGCCCTCTGGTATATATATATCCTGCAAAGCTCAATACACTAGATCTCACTACCTCTGTCAGATAAAAGTCTCAATGGACTTGGGACCACTGGATATGGTACAGAGTTTGGATCAATAGATATGTGTATGGCCGGTGGTCAATACCTGAAGTCACAACTCTATATCCGCAGCCAATGTTGGCTATATACAGTCACTCAGAGCTAGTATATTTTAGCTCCATTTACACCGCTGTAGCCAGTATATTTTGGCTCATCCATTCATCACATGCATACTCTGAGGCTGACTAAAAAATTATTTGCATCTAGTGCAGTCCTGCCTAGAGAGCTGTGTCCTAGTACATTTACAGCAGCTCTACGCGTTTCCACGTGACCTGTACATTGTCACGCTTCTTCAGGAGCTTGTTTTAGATACTTGTGTCAAGAGAGTGGAAGCCGCACTGTAGTGTGCTATGGCTCATGGCGCTGTAATGGCCGGAACTCTTAGGCCATGTTTGGACTTCCATGAGCTTAATCACATTACTGTCCGTTATCCTTATCCCCTTCCTTTGATCCTGGATTTGTTCAATCAGATTGTCAGTGCCAAGGTGTTCTCAAAGTTGGATTTTAGGGGGGCATATAATCTGGTAAGAATCAAGGAGGGGGTAGAATGGAAGACGGCCTTTAATACCCCTGAAGGTCATTTTGAGAATTTGGTTATGCCTTTTTGGTTGACCAATGTTCCTGCGGTTTTCCAACATTTCATTAATGACATCTTTCATCATCTGGTGGGCAGGTTAGTTGTGCTGTATCTGGATGATATACTAATTTATTCTCCAGACATGGAAACTCATCAGGATCATGTGAGACAAGTGTTACAGATCCTAAGAGAGAATAAATTGTATGCGAAGATAGAGAAGTGTGTATTTGCAGTTCTGGAAGTGCAATTCCTGGGTTACCTACTCTCATCTTCAGGTTTTCGTATGGATCCGGAGAAAGTCTGTGCTGTGTTGGACTGGGATCAACACGAAAATCCAAAAGTGATCATGCGATTTTTGGGGTTCACCAACTACTACCGTAAATTTATCTTGAATTACTCTACTATTGTTAAACCATTAACAGACATGACTAAGAAAGATGCGGATTTCTTAGTCTGGTCTGAGGAGGCATTACATGTCTTTTCAGCGGTGAAGTGTTTTGCTTCTGCTCCTATACTGGTGGAACCTGATGTGTCACAGCCATTCATTGTGGAAGTTGACGCATCCGAGGTAGGGGTTGGAGCAGTCTTGTCGCAAGGTCCTTCACCTATTAAATGGCGCCCATGTGCATTCTTCTCTAAGAAACTCTCTGCTGCTGAAAGAAGTTATGACATAGGCAATAGAGAATTGCTGGCCATTAAGGCTACTTTCACACTAGCGTTCGGGTGTCCGCTTGTGAGCTCCGTTTGAAGGGGCTCACAAGCGGCCCCGAACGCATCCGTACTGCCCTAATACATTCTGAGTGGACGCGGATCCACTCAGAATGCATCAGTCTGGTAGCGTTCAGCCTCCGCTCCGCTCAGCAAGCGGACACCTGAACGCTGCGGAGGCAAGCGGATCCGTCCAGACTTACAATATAAGTCAATGGGGACGGATCCGTTTGAAGATGACACAATATGGCTCAATCTTCAAACGGATCCGTCCCCCATTGACTTTCAATGTAAAGTCTGGACGGATCCGTTCAGGCTACTTTCACACTTAGAATTTTTTTTAAACTATAATGCAGACGGATCCTTTCTGAACGGATCCAAACGT
Source organism: Bufo bufo (assembly GCF_905171765.1). Lineage (NCBI taxonomy): Eukaryota > Metazoa > Chordata > Amphibia > Anura > Bufonidae > Bufo > Bufo bufo. The sequence goes on from NC_053389.1 coordinate 341,154,527, forward strand.
CTGCATTATAGGAGCGGATCCGTCTGAGCAGACATCAGACGGACCCGCTCTGAACGCTAGTGTGAAAGTAGCCTAAGTTGGCTTTTGAGGAATGGCGGCATTGGTTGGAAGGAGCGATGCATCCTATTACGGTAATTACTGATCACAAGAATCTGGCTTACCTGGAGTCGGCTAAACGTCTGAACTAGGGATCGACCGATATTGATTTTTTAGAGCCAATACCGATAATCTGTAACCTTTCAGGCCGATAGCCGATAACTTATACCGATATTCTGTGCATTTAAATTTTAGAAAAAAAAAAATCCTACACATCTGCTGTTAAATGAACATGTTTATTGTTAACATTTAGCTTTTTTTGTAAATCGTTCTTTTTCATTGGTGATATGGGTCAAATACAACAAATTCACATATACAGTGTGTTAAACCTCATACTACATCATACACTCATACATACCTCATAATATTACACTTATACAGTGTTATATATTATATACCTCACTCATACATTATACACTCCTTAGAGTTTTTATATACCTTATAATAGTATACATAATATATGTATAATGCCTGCAGCAGTATACACCTCTATATATTTAGATATTTCTTGATATACCGATAACCATGCAAGTGAATGCAGACGTGTCTTGTCAGAACATGTGCACAATGTTAGTAACTGGGTCCTTGATGTCCCATGTATGGGAAACGGAGAACACAAAGTCCCTTAGAACAATTTAGATGGGTGTATTGATTTCCTATATGTGAATCCCAAGATTTTCGAATGAGATGGTTGATTGTGACAAAGTTAATGTCAAAGTTTATATCGAGCACGATGAGATATACAATTGCACACTGGGATGTATATATAACCTGGCCAAGTGAACATTACATGAGTAGGGACAGGGTACTGGAACACCCGTATACAGTAAAAACTGGTGGAGTTCCTGAATTTCCACTGTATCCCGCTTGCGGTTTAAATAGTAGTAGTATATAGGGAAGTGTACTTTACCACTCCATAGTTACTTTGGGGCTCAGTGTTTGGAAGCTGGCTGTAGAGCACGAGGTCCAGACTTCGCTTTGCCCTGCAAGGAACTGTGTGGCATCCCACGTGGTCCGCAGGTGTCTCACGACTGTTAAGATAGGGAGGAGCTTGGTTCCGTATTTTGGATGTATGGGTTTCACCACGATCCCAGTTCAATATTGGTGGGCTGGTGCTGCCAAGCTTCCCCGGATCGATGACATAGATGTCGTTCAGTCTTTGTATTAATCCCTCACTGTTCGATACCAGACGCGTTTCGGGGTAAGAAGACCCCTTCTGGTGTATGAACCTGCTGGGTTGCACCACAGTTAAGAGGCGCATGTGTGGAGATGCAGTAATAGTGACAATTTGGGAATTTCTTTCCCATCATGGTAAAGGCTCTACCTCCCCCCCTCCCCCTCATTCCAATGGAGAGTACTTAGGCCCCTTTCACACGGGTGAGTTTTCCGCGCGGGTGCAATGCGTGAGTTGAACGCATTGCACCCGCACTGAATCCGAACCCATTCATTTCTATGGGGCTGTTCACATGAGCGGTGATTTTCACGCATCACTTGTGCGTTGCGTGAAAATCGCAGCATGTTCTATTTTGTGCGTTTTTCACGCAACGCAGGCCCCATAGAAGTGAGTGGGGCTGCGTGTAAATCGCAAGCAAGTGCGGATGCGGTGCGATTTTCACGCACGGTTGCTAGGAGACGATCGGGATGGGGACCCGATCTTTATTATTTTCCCTTATAACATGGTTATAAGGGAAAATAATAGCATTCTGAATACAGAATGCTAAGTAAAATAGGGCTGGAGGGGTTAAAAAATAATAATAATTTAACTCACCTTAATCCACTTGTTCGCGCAGCCGGCATCTCTTCTGTCTTCATCTGTGAGCAATAGGACCTTTGATGACGTCACTACGCTCATCACATGGTCCATCACATGATCCATCACCATGGTTATTATTTTTTTTAGCCCTATATTACTTAGCATTCTGTATTCAGAATGCTATTATTTTCCCTTATAACAATGTTATAAGGGGAAATAATACAATCTACCCAACCTTGAACCCAAACCTGAACTTCTGTGAAGAAGTTCGGGTCTGGGTACCACATTCAGTTTTTTATCACGCGCGTGCAAACCGCATTGCACCCGCGCGATAAAAACTGAACAACGGAACGCAATCGCAGGCCTTAAAAGCATGGTGGGGGGGTATCCTCTTACAACATGGCACCCAGCTCAAGAGGGAAAAAAGTTTATTCTATTAATGAATTACCGCTCTCCATACAAGAACTTGAAACCTCCCATAAAAGGTCATGGGATCCCAACACCTTGGCTAGTCTTTTGCAGGCTAGAGATGCATTAAAAGCTCTTTTAAACCAGAAGACTGAACGCTTTCAGGAACTCGGTCAAATTCTTCTTCAAGTACCTGAATAAACCAGGTAGAGCCCCAACCAATTTTTTTGCATCCAAAATCCCTAAACCTCTATATTCCACACGCCCTCTGAGGAATTTAATAGGAGAGTAGATGATTATGTTACGCAGACTGTCCTCCCTGTGTTGTAAGGATTGTTTTCCATTAGAGAGTATTCAAAAATTGTAAGACCAAAATGTAGTGTGACCTCTGCCTGTTCCACCACCCTGCCTTCCCACCAGCATTGGGCAGAGACTCCTTTCTAGCATGGCATTCATCTGATGAGACCCAATTGGTGCAGTTGGTTGCTGGCGGATCTACCTTTCCACTGCCTTTGTTGGAGACGTACCTTGGCTGGAATTTGCTGAACTACATGACTTTCTCAAATCAGTCTTCCCCCTTAGGGATCCCACATCACTCTCCTACATCTTTAGAGGGCTTGCTGCTTCAGTCCTCTCCTCCAACGCATGTGACATCTTGGCTGTATCCTCTCTTGCTGAAAGAGCCCACGCAGTCTGCCCCATCGTGAGAAATGGAATTGGGTTTGAGCTTGACTGGTGTGAATAGGCTAAAAATCTTTGCACTCATCCATTAACTGTCTTTATATGCCCAGGAAGAAAAATTACAAAATCATGACAAGATAGTACAGGTGCCCACTGACTCTCCACAAATACTATCCTGAAATGTTGGACCTCTGCTGAAGATGCCATACAGAGTAAGGTTCCATGCTTCACATATGGTGGAGCTGTCCCATCCTACAACCATTCTGGAAAGGGGTTTTTGAGATTTTTTTTTTACCAAGTGACTAAACCTTGTCCACAGAAAGCCTTTTTGTGTCTCCTAACGAGACCTACACCACCACTGCCCGACTGGTTATTCTGAGATGTTAGAAGACCACTAAAGTCCCCATAGTGCAGCAGATTTCTTCCGGACGATTCGCTGCATATTTGCCAGAATGTGGCCAGATCTCCGCCAGTCCCCATTATAGTGAATGTGGCTGGACGGAGCCTTACAAACCTCTGGCAGTGCATAACTGGCCCATATAATTGTGCTGCTGATCAGCTGGCTAGTTTTTCAGCTGATCTGCATCATTCATCACAATGAAAGATGTATAATTATTTGCAGAACATCTCTTTGTGTAATCAGGGATGCACTGCTGATAATCAATATAAGTGAATGATGGAGGAATGACTGTGGTGGCGATCGTTCCTCCCATTTCACTTTGCATTGGCCTGTGTAATAGGCCGATACAAACAAGCAATTATTGACCATTTCTTTGCAGCCCCTTGAAATAGAACAGCGTGACAGTGATGGAGGAATGACCAAAAAAGGTTGTGCACCCCTGCTGTAGACAAAGGCTTTTCAGCTACTATTGACTATTTTCACAGATTTACTACAAATGCCAGTACTGGATATTGGCTTAGTATTAGCTATTAGCACAAGAAAACCTCGTCTTAGAGCAATAGGGTTCTGTCGTGTTTGGGTAGTTTTGCTGCCTCCCACACAGAACGTCTGGAGGTCAATTGCCCATAGGACATATAGGATAATTTATTTAGTATATGTTTGATAGTGAAATAAAATGTTATATTTAACTTTACAGTTTTAGGTTAAAGGAAATCTGTAATGTGAAACGTTGTTTTCTGACTTAACCTGGACAAGAGTTTGTTCAGTAAATGTATGAGGGCCCCTCCCCAACCCATATGTAGCCCCAGGGCCACACAGCCTTATTAGTATTCACTATGTATTCAGTCAATACCAAAGAGGAGCAGGGTTTCAACGACGTGAAGTAGTGGGACAGGGATCATGTGCTGCTCTGAGTCATGCCAGTACTGCCCTGATGATGGCCCAACTTGGCAAAATAGGAAACAATTTATTTAAATGGAATGTTTATTTGATGGTGGAGGAGACATTAGTAATTTAACCCTGCCATCTTCTATTCTGTCTGGAGTTGTGGACCTGCTATCTCTCAACTAGGATGTAGTTTTGGAAGGTATGGCTGCAGAGTTGCGAGGCAAGTGTGGGAGGAGATGGCATGCACTGAGCAGGCCTGAATGTGTAGGAGGAGACTGAAGTATTTTGGGAGCAAATTTCAAGTCCCTGCACCATCCAGGAAGTTAGAAAGGGGCACAGACGGCATAGCATGGTATCAAAGGAGCTGAAAAATAAGTCAAAGGCGGAAATGCACACAACCGCAAGTGTCTTACAGTCCATAAAACCCGGATGCTGGCCAGGTGCACGCTACATAAGTGCTGACCTATTGACATGAGTCTGTGGTCCGCATGTTGTGGCGAAGTTTAGAACATCGTTTAACGTCAGAATGATATTGTGTTTACGCTTATCAGGATTAATTAAATAAGGTAGATAGCCTTTTATACCAGTTTTTTAAAATAACGTTTTTTTGTTTTCAATGCTATCTGCCCACTGACTTATAAGTTTAAAAGGGAGGGTAGGGAATCGGTAACACACCGAGAGGTGTACATCTTTGTTACTACTACTAGTGACTGCGCTAGATGCACTGAGCCTAGCTGAGACAATCACACCTCCACTTGGCCCACTTGAGGCAGCAGCACTGTGGTATCACATCCAGCAAACGCACACTGTATTGGGGGGTATAACTAACAGACCCATCCAGGGTCATGCAGACACATATACACCAATCTGACCTATCTACTATATTTATTTAAAGGGGTATTCCCATTTTGTGAATCAGTTGTAATTAAATTCCAAATAGCATAAATGATAACTTACATAGGCGTGCACAAACAAACACACCATGCTCGTGTATGTATGTGTATATAGCCTTTATGCCTTTAGCCCCCATGATCAGCCCTTATGCCTCTCATTAGCCCCAATTATCAGCCCTTATGCCTCATTAGCCGCATTATCAGCCCTTATGCCTCTCATTAGCCCCCATTATGCCTCTCATTAGCCCCCATTATGCCTCTCATTAGCCCCCATTATGCCTCTCATTATTCTCCAATTTGCCCCCAGCAGCATCATTTTTTATAAAATAAAAAACTACTTACCTCTCTGCTCCTGGATGCCGCCTCTCCTCACCGCGATCCTCTTCCTCCTGCTGTCGGCTGTTCTCTGAAATGGCGCGCACAGCGTGACGTCACAAAGCGCCTCGCGCTGTGCGCAGCCCTGCACAGCCGAGGACCAGGAAGTGGTAATTACATAGCTTTCACCGCTTCCTGGTCGTCCGGTACTAATGAGCGCTTCCAAAATGAAAGCGCTCATTAGTATTCGCCGGCCAGCAGGCTTGATTAGGGTGTGCCCAGGCACACCCCATGCGCACGCCTATGATAACTTAGTAAATGTATTCAATTTTCAGTCTTCGATCCTTTTTCAGATATCTGATCTTTGTTGTGTTTGTACTTGGTAGCCTATAGTTACGGCCCCCACAGTGATACAGCAGTGGTGGCCGCTATTGCGCAGTTTCTTGTATCTGTGCTGTTTTCCATGGGTGGCACGTTAGAGCTTTCTGCCCGGCCACCTCTACTCGGCTGCATAGATGTCTATGGCATGCCCTGAAGCTGTTCCTTAGAAAGAGTTATAGATCTGCCTGCCGCACCATCCTCCACTGTTCAAAGAGCACGTAGCTGTAGACAAGATCTCGCAGTGAGTGTCTCTAAATGACTGTTATCGATATATGTAAATATAGCGATAACAGCTTTTAGTTTAGAGACTACTCACTCTCGGCAGCACCTTTGCAGGGATGGAACAATATAACTGAGAGATCGTGACAGCCACACTTTTCAACGCTGGTTGTCACGATCTAAAGCCTGCTACACTACTCTTGTTTTTCCACGTGCTGCTACACTACCAGCAGCGGGAGCGTGCACGATCTGCTAGCCAAGCTGTCAATCAAAAGCAAGCATCCCGCCCACAGCACAAGTGCAGGCAAGAGGAGGGAGCTGGAAGAGCAGGTAAAACCGGCAGATGGGAAAACCCCTTTAAGTCCTAGGTACACTAGATAAAGCGGTGCAGTGCTGACCGCACAGTCGGTTTCCCTAAACTCATCCTCTTAGTATTGAGGCTACGATGTATAACTCTCCTAAGTGCTCTACGCTTTTTATTGCTGCTATGAGAACAGCAACTTGTTAGAAGCGGCATGGAGAAGAGAATAAACTGTATCAATAGACATGGTACACTGCGCACAACTGGTGGCGCGCGCAGCAGAACAGAGCCTCCGGCACTATGACGGCCTTGATACGGCCGCCAAGCGCCGCTGCTAAATAGCAGTAGCCACACCCCTGAGGAGGAACCTGCCCACAGGACGTCCAATCATGCGGGAAGGTAAAAGAGGATGTGCCTTCCCCCGCGTGGGTTAAGTCATCGGCTTGATCCGAGGGTGAGAACAATATATACGTATTTAAGGGGTTTCTGTCACCTGAAAAATGGGTATTAAGCTGGCTGACATTAGCGATGTGCTAATGTCAACTGAACATAACTGTATTAGTGCCATCTCATTGCCTAAAGCCTTTATTGAGAAAAACAAACGTTTATGATATGCTAATTAGCCTCTAGGAGCAGGTTCAACGCCCCCCTGCTCCTAGGCTCCGTTTGCCCACCTCTTTTCACGCCCTTCTTCTCTTGATTGCTCTCCTCCCGCCGGCCGTGTCTGCAGTGTAAATCTCGCGCAGGCGCAGTGAGGGAAGGACACTCAGCGGTTGCTGGCTTCCTCACTGCGCCTGCGGCGAATACTGAAAGGCGCGAGATTTACACTGCAGACACGGCGGGAGGAGAGCAGCGCTGCCCTGGCCCTGTCAATTAAGAGAAGGGCTTGAAAACAGGTGGGCAAACAGAGCCTCTAGGAGCCCCCCCCCCCCCGCTCCTAGAGGCTAATTAGCATATTATAACATTTTGTTTTTTCTCCATAAAGACTTTAGGCAGTGAGCTGGCACTAATATAGTTATGTTCAGCTGACATTAGCACATCGCTAATTTCAGCCAGCTTAATACCCATTTTTCAGGTGACGGAAACCCTTTAAGGTGAATCCTAGGTGGCTTGAATACTTTATCCATGTAGGGGACATGGCATATCAATGTCGCTGGGCATATATAGGGGAGATACCAAAGCACACTTAAGTACAGTGTGTGTGTAATGCCCGACACCTTCCCTGTACAGTGTGTATATAATGCCCGACCCCTTCTTTGTCAAGAGGTGCAGTGTAAGCAATCGTTTAAATAAAGTGACACAACAGTATGCCATCACACTATCTTGTCATTATGACACTATGGCATGTGTGTGTGTGTGATACCTCACGCTTTGTGTCACTTGACCTTGCAATAGTAGATATAGGATTTCATACATCCACCATACCGCCACATGATGTTGCTGAAGACGTAAAGAGGTATATTAATCAGATCGCACAGGACGTAAGGAGGCATATCAATATGATCTTCGTAGTGCCCACCACCTACTTTGTAGAAAACGGCAGTGGATGCAATCATATAACTGAAGTGCCCTACTGATATGCAATCATACTATTCTATTATTTACGACATGACTGCATATACACTCACCTAAAGAATTATTAGGAACACCATACTAATACCGTGTTGGACCCCCTTTTGCCTTCAGAACTGCCTTAATTCTACGTGGCATTGATTCAACAAGGTGCTGATAGCATTCTTTAGAAATGTTGGCCCATATTGATAGGATAGCATCTTGCAGTTGATGGAGATTTGAGGGATGCACATCCAGGGCATGAAGCTCCCGTTCCACCACATCCCAAAGATGCTCTATTGGGTTGAGATCTGGTGACTTTGGGGGCCATTTTAGTACAGTGAACTCATTGTCATGTTCAAGAAACCAATTTTGAAATGATTCGAGCTTTGTGACATGGTGCATTATCCTGCTGGAAGTAGCCATCAGAGGATGGGTACATGGTGGTCATGAAGGGATGCACATGGTCAGAAACAATGCTCAGGTAGCCCGTGGCATTTAAACGATGCCCAATTGGCACTAAAGGGCCTAAAGTGTGCCCAGAAAACATCCCCCACACCATTACACCACCACCACCAGCCTGCACAGTGGTAACAAGGCATGATGGATACATGTTCTCATTCTGTTTACGACAAATTCAGACTCTACCATTTGAATGTCTCAACAGAAATCGAGACTCATCAGACCAGGCAACATTTTTTCAGTCTTCCACAGTCCAATTTTGGTGAGCTCGTGCAAATTGTAGCCTCTTTGTCCTATTTGTAGTGGAGATGAGTGGTACTCGGTGGGGTCTTCTGCTGTTGTAGCCCATCCGCCTCAAGGTTGTGCGTGTTGTGGCTTCACAAATGCTTTGCTGCATACCTCGGTTTTAACGAGTGGTTATTTCAGTCAACGTTGCTCTTCTATCAGCTTGAATCAGTCGGCTCATTCTCCTCTGACCTCTAGCATCCACAAGGCATTTTTGCCCACAGGACTGCCACATACTGGATGTTTTTCCCTTTTCACACCATTCTTTGTAAACCCTAGAAATGGTTGTGCGTGAAAATCCCAGTAACTGAGCAGATTGTGAAATACTCAGACCGGCCCGTCTGGCACCAACAACCATGCCACGCTCAAAATTGCTTAAATCACCTTTCTTTCCCATTCTGACATTCAGTTTGGAGTTCAGGAGATTGTCTTGACCAGGACCACACCCCTAAATGCATTGAAGCAACTGCCATGTGATTGGTTGACTAGATAATTGCATTAATGAGAAATAGAACAGGTGTTCCTAATAATTCTTTAGGTGAGTGTATATACGATAGCCTCATGCCCTGTATCATGCGACCTTGCGACAGTCCATCTTGGGAGCTAACACCCCCACCACGCCGTCGCATTATGTCGCTGAGGGCATCAAAGGACCATCCAATTGGATCCTATTGCTAAATATTTATGACTAGGACACAAGTATTCTATGCATGCAGTAATGGTGGCCAGTGCATCGGCATGCTGGTACTGTGTCCAATTACTGAAGGAAAAGAGTGGTAATTAAATCCTGTATACATGGTACCCGAGTATATTAGAAAGTACAAAGCAATTGGCTAACCGTATCTGGCCAATAAGTACCTGAACATGAATTTACTATGTGACACTGTTATATGTGTCCACTAACAGAGCTATTGACAGTAAATGACATGTGGTGTGAGCTACTCCAGCACTGTCAGTGCTATCAACACTTGTGGTCCTCAGTATGTAAAACAATAATGGGCCAATGTAACTGTAATAAGGTTTACGTGAGGGAGAAAGCCATAAAGATCGGAAGCCAAGCCAAGCAGTTTATTGACGGGAGTCCCTATATGAAGCAAGTATAAGAAATTAACTCATTCAGGCCCTTAGGTTTCACAGTATGTAGCCTGAAGGTCCATTCCACTTCCTTGCGTAGTTAGAGATTGTCCATATCTCTTCCTCTAGGGGGTGGCCTCACATGCTCAATCCCCTGGAAACTCACACAGTCAGATATCCCTGGATGGAATGTCATAATGTGCTGTGACAATGGGGTGTCATCTTGTTTAGCGATGTCCGAAAGATGCTCCCCTATGTGTCTCCTGAATTCCCTCTTAGTTTTCCCCACGTACTGTTTGTGGCAAGTACATGTGGCCAAATATACCACTCCCACTGTCCTACAGTTAATAAATGCTCTTATCTTATAATTGCGTCCAGTTACGGAGCTGGTTATAGTGTTGCCTTTGTTAATGACCTTACAGGCTACACAATTGGCACATTTGAATGTGCCCGGTGGTCTTTTAGGGAGCCACGTGCTATGCACCAGCCTGTCTCTTAAATTTCCCCCTATTCGATATGTGATCAGTAGGTATTCTCCCACTAGATCACCAAAAATGGGGTCTGACTGGAGGATGTGCCATGAATCCTGGAGGATTCTATGCACCTCTTTGTGAGCCACATCAAAGGTCCCTATTATCCTAATTTTGCCATCATCAGTTGCTCGTTTTATAGTGTACAAAATGCTGTCCCTGTCACAGCTTGCAGCATGCTGAAAAGCATCCTCAAAGATGATTCAGGATAACCTCTCTGAGTGAATCTCCTATGCAGGTCATCTGCTGCCACCCTAAAATCTGTCCATACAGAGCAGTTACGTCAGGATCTGAGGTATTGGCCCTTAGGGATTCCTCGCTTAAGTGGTACCGGATGTCCACTGTCCCATCGAAGCAAGGAGTTTGTGGATATCGATTTACAGAACATTTTAGTGACTTCTCCTGGCTTGATTGATGCTGATAGAGAGGTCCAGGAAGGTGAGATTAGATTCACTGATCTTGTACGTGAAGTATAGTCCCTAATCGTTTACATTGAGCGAGGACACAAATTCCTCAAATCCTTACCTGGTACCTCTCCACAGGATGAATACGTCATCTATGAATCTCATCCATATTAAAATGGACGAGGCCCATTGTTCCATCCCCAAACACTATCTCCTTCTCCCACCAGCCCAGGTATAGGTTGGCGAATGTCGGGGTGCAGGGGCTCCCTATAGCCACCCCCTGAGCTGGTGGTAGATGCATCTATCGAAGGAGAAGATATTGTGAATGAATGAATTTGAGCAATGTCACCACAAATTCATTGTGCAATGTGAAGTGTGTGCCCGTTTCCAGCATGAATGACCTGATCGCCTCACATCCCTTTTCATGTGGGATGGAGCTGTACAGAGCTTTAACATCCAAGCTTGCTAGCAGTATACCTTCATCACATTGCACATCATTGAGGCGTCTTAAGACATCCATAGTATACTGGACTTCGGACGATAGGCTCACAACAAAGGGTCTGGGGATAAGGTCTACATAGACACTGATCTTTTTCGCTATACTCCCTATCCCAGATACAATAGGTCTTCCCTTGAGGGGGGACGTCCCCTTGTGTACCTTGGGAAGGCCATAAAACAATGGTAGAATGGGATGCTGGGGTAGCATGAATTCATACTCTGAATTACTGATTAGCCCCTTTATGTTTCCCTTTTTCCAAGATCAGCATCAGTTCTTTCTTAAACCTCTTAGTAGGATTGTTGTCTACTGTATCATCCTCCTGGTCCTATATCCCGTTCACCCTCCTCTACTAAGAGCCTCACATCCAGTAATTCATCCTCATCTATGCCCAGTCTCGAACTGTCATGCGTTATGAAGAATTTACGCCAGTTCAGTTTTCTAATAAAAAGGTTGATGTCCTTGACCCAGTTGAATGGGTTATATGGACAATCTGGGACAAAGGACAGTCCCTTAGCAAGTAAGGCTACTTTCACACTAGCGTTCGGGGCTCCGCTTGTGAGCTCCGTTTGAAGGGGCTCACAAGTGGCCCCGAACACATCCGTACTGCCCTAATGCATTCTGAGTGGATGCGGATCCGCTCAGAATGCATGAGTCTGGCAGCGTTCAGCCTCCGCTCCGCTCAGCAAGCGGACACCTTCTGTTCCATAGTCAAATACGAATACGTCACATGTGGACATCCATTGACTATAATGTAGCTGGTTGGATTTCTATTGTGACAGTGGTCATTTTACTCGACCGAATAGCCAGCATATTGCACTACTTTGTCTGCCATTTTTGATGGCAGTTGAGACAGTGGCCCCAATCTGACCCTGTCCACCTTACTGTATACCATGGATAAAATCTCTGAGGAATCCATGACAGATAGGACATGCTTCATGCACTCATATCCTACACCCCATTTTCATCATCATGTACTGGATATGTGAATGTGGAATAGCTGTTGCTGTTTTCTCCTTGCGAGTGTTAGTAATTTAAAGAAATAAGTGCAGCCCTCATAAAATGAACCCATCCTCAGAAAATTCCCTTTAGCTAGGTCTATTAAATAAGTTAGGTGTTAGCAAGTGGAAATGAAAGACAGCGGCTGCTTATAAATTCACAATGAATGGCATTTTGCTGTTCTTTATGAGGCTGTGCAGACCTGTCCTGCAGATTCCTTTGTCATCCTACTGCAGATATCTATCTGAGTGCTTGCCAGCTGCAGTGTATCAGCGTACAGGGATTTGCATGGCACACTGTGTCAGCAGATGTCTTTTCTACTTGCCCTTCACTGAAAGAAGAAAAAAATCATCTTTTAGTAGATATCTGTAAGTGACAGCATATCTGTTTCCATCATTCTGAAGGCTCAGCGAACATTAGGAGATAATTAATTCCATATGCCTGCATGGTAGCATCCTGGCATGAGGGAAAAATCACATAGTTTCTTTTTTTTTGCTTATTTTTATTGCTCTCCTAGAGCCGAGCATACGTTAGAACATCTTTGCTTTTCTTAATACCAATAACAAAATGGAAATTGATTCACTGAAATGCAGTTGCTGCAGAACTGTCTGAAAGTATGCATAATCGAAGATCCGTAAGGAGAAAAGATGGGAGCTGCGGGTGTGTTCGCAAGCTGAGGAGCAGCAGCACTTGTCACACAAGTTACAATATGAATTGGTTCCGAAACATGTGGGGTGTTCCTGCTTTGCAATGGTTAGTTCCTACCAAAACTGCTCCAGGGAAGGCTAACCAGTGAATGTGTCAGGATCAAGAATGCACATTGGAAGCAAATCCTAGCCCGTCTTGTCTGAGCCCTCAAAAAACTATGGGGGAGATTTATCAAACTGGTGTAAAGTAGAACTGGCTTAGTTGCCCAGAGCAACCAATCAGCTTCCACCTTTCATTTTCCAAAGAAGCTGTGAAAAACTAAAGGTGGAAGCTGATTGGTTGCTATGGGCAACTAAGCCAGTTCTACTTTACACCAGTTTGATAAATCTCCCCCTATGTTTGTACAAATTGCTGAAAAAAGACAGAATGAAAGGTACATCACAGCTTTCTGTATATAGAGCTGTGTAGCTGCAGACTGTCAGAATGAACACACTGACCCCTTTCCCCCATGAAAGGCACCTACCGTGGGCACATGAGCCGTGGTAAAATTACAACTCCCAAGATGCACACTTGCTTGGCTGTTCTCAGAACTCCATAGAAATGAATGCTGGGAGTTGTAGTTTCACCACAGTTGGAGTGCCAGGGGTAAGTCTTCACTACACTAGGATAAACTATGGCAAGAAGGCTAGCCAGTGGAGGCGGTATGATGTTCTGCGCCATGTTCTACTGGCGAACCTTAGGTCCTGGTAGTCATGTGGGTAATACTTTAACGCATACTGTTCCACCTACTGTACCTAAACATTGTTGTAAACCAAGTGTACACTTAATGGTATTGGTATTCCCTAATGGCTGTGGCCTCTGTCAGCGAAATATTACACTCTGTTGCAGTGCAGAAATTATTGAGGAATTTTGATTAACTTTATAAAGTTAAGGTTGATGATTGGCCTCCAAATTCCTCAGATTTCCATCTGATCGAACATCTGTAGGATGTGCCGGAAATGTCTGATCCTTGGAAGCCCCACCTCACAACATACAAGACCTAAAGAATATGCTTGTAACAGCTTGGTGCCAGATACTGCAGGACACTCTCAGAGCTTGTGGAGTCCATGCCTTGAGAGGTCAGAGTTATTTTGGATGATTTAATGTTATGGCTGATTGACTTAAAGTGCAGGAGCTATGCAAGCACAGACTCTGTTGTAGGACGGTGGCACTGGCCATAACCATTAGAAGCAAGAAATATACAAAGGATGGACAATGTAAGTCTATACCCACCAATAGGTATAAAGATATATTAACAATAACCAGCACATCATTTTGGAAAATAGCCTACTGATAAAAGGTGGAAATTCACTTAATCACTTCAAGGCAGAAAGATGGGATAGAAAGATTTATGACTGCTGGCATTCATCCATGTTTGTCCCCTTTTGATTGAATAATTTTTATTCAGTATTGTCGTCTGAGCCTGTGGTGTTACCCTGGCAGTATGGAAGGAGGAGCAGATTATCTCCTTTATCCTCTCAGAATAGACTGCAGAGGAAGAACTTACTGTACTCTATAAAATGTTATTTGGGTGAAATCTAGCATGGACTTCATCTTCCCCTGATGTCCATAGTAACCAGTCAATTCCATTTCTATTTTTTGAAGAGGGAAAAAAAGGAGAATGAGCTCCTGTTGGTTACTTTGATTGATAAATGCCCCATTTTGCCTGGTACAATTTTGATTCATGAGGTCATGTAGAGTCCAGTTCTGATACTATGTACAGGAAAGACCTTATTAAAGGGATTTTCTGAGATTATAATATTGATGGCCTATACACAGGATAGGCCATCAAAATCTGAGCAGACTTCTATATCAGACCCCCATTCCTGTGACCTCAGATCAGACCTCCATTCCTCCTCAGATCCCAAGCTCAATCAGACTGACACTCACTGCAGCCTGGTCTTCTGTCAACAGTGATGCCCTGTGACCTGACATTGTACAGCGTCAGGTCATAGTGTGCGCCTATGTGTACTACGTCCTGACGGTATACAGTCAGGACAGGTGTATTGCGGCACTCGGAAGAAGACCAGGGAACAGTGGGTACATCCAGCATAGTGCTACACTCACCACTCCCCATGTATCCTGCATACTGATGACTGCTTCCATAATGGAAGCGGTCATAAGGAAAGAAAACTAAAGCTGGACTGCCATTTTCCCCTGCTTTTGGGGAAAAAAGGTTGTCTTATCGAGCGAAAAGTATGGTACTTTTTTTTTTTTTTCAGGGTACCTAATTGGGTGCCATACGATACTTGGTACCTACTGTTGAGGACAGCACTTTTAAAAGTGTGGACAGATTTATTTGTTTTTAAAGAGAGTCGGTCACCACAATTTGCCCTTATAGACCCCTCCCCAGCCTGTTGCTTGGCCCGCTCTGTAAGCCTCTTACGTCATCCAGTGTACTGGCCGATATCCCCCTCGCGCATGCGCACTGCATGGAATGATGCTGCTGCTGCCCACAATGGTCATCAAAGTGCGCATGCGCCGGCGGGATATCGGCCAGTACACTGGATGACGTAAGAGGCTTACAGGGCAGGCCAAGCAACAGGCTGGGGAGGGGTTATGTGAGAAGAAGGAAGAGCGGACTGGGCACATACAGCCCGAACGCCGCCCCTGGGCTTTTGCGAGCCCTCATTTACATATGAATAAAACTCAGTTTTTGCCCCTGGTGAACATCCAAACAAATTGACAAAGGTACCATTTGACTGATCTATAGTTATGCTACAGTGCTATGTAAGTGGTCTATAAGGGCACATTGTGGGGACAGACTCCCTTTAGGCTTCTTGTCTTGATATTTCTCTGACCAGAATAATCATGCTTGTTTCTTCTTTATTATCTTTTCTCATTAAAGAAATGAAAATCTCACTAAGTTAAACAGAGCACAAAGAAAAGCTGTACAGGGAATTAATGAGCAGCAAATGGAGAAGTCAATAACACGACCAAATTTATACTGCAAAATCATAATTAATATCACGCTTTCATCGACTCAGCCTGGGAATAGTGTCAGCTGAGAGGTGAAATGTGCAACGTGGACCTGCTGTGCTGGAGGAGACGCTGGTATAGGAGCATTGTTACGCTCTGCATATGTGTGTTATCTAGGGGGGTGGTAAGACCAGAAAGTGGTGGTTTGGAGAATGAACTTCGCTTGCAGATGTGGGTGGAAAAAGTCCCGCTGCTTGCTGTACCTGAATGACTCATCTCTTAGAGGAAGAGCTGTGAACTATGATTTGTGCAGCCAGTAATAACTGTTTATTTTACGTCATAAGAAATGCCTGACTGACGTAAATGTTCCTCTGCATGAGAAGTTCTATAATTAATATCCAGATATTTGCCTTGATCAGTCTTTTGGCCATCTAAAAACTATAGTGTATAGTGTTTCCTGGAGGGCTGAAGCTTGAAGCCACATGGCTCCTGGTAGCAAAGCTATACCTGGTGTCACCTAATTGCATGTTCACAAAGAGTTTTTTAGCAAGTGAATTCCCCCCCCCCCCAAACACACACACACACACACACACCAAACAGCACTAGATATATTTAATTGTGAAATCGAACTGTTATTTCAAATGCTTGAGGACTTTTCCACCAGGGATTTGAAACCTGTTTTGCAAAAAATAAACTGACATGCCAACTCTTGCCGTGGTTTCTGCTTGGAGACTGTGGCTGGTGGTCACATGCAGATTAGGCCGAATGCACACGGCCGTGTTCCGCGGCCGAGAGCGGTCCGTGGTATGCCGGGCTGGATTCCTGTTCAGAGCAGGAGCGCACGGCGTCATTGGTTGCTATGACGCCGTGCGCTTCATGCTGCCGCTGCTGTACAGTAATATACTCGTAAAGTGTATTACTGTACAGCAACGGCGGCATGAAGCGCACGGCGTCATAGCAACCAATGACGCCGTGCGCTCCTGCTCTGAACAGGAATCCAGCCCGGCATACCACGGACCGCTCTCGGCTGCGGAACACGGCCATGTGCATTCGGCCTTTGAATGGGACTAAACCAGTGTTGGACTGGGGTACTTAGGGCCCACCAGTGTAACTAATTCTGGGGGCCCAACTTAGGGCTCCTGCACACAAACTTATTTTTTTTCATGTCCGTACCATTCTCTTCACTTCAAAAAAATAAATAAAAAATGACTGTGTGCATTCTATGTCTGTATGTCCCCATGGCCGTTCTGCAAAATGATAGAAAATCTCCTATTATTGTCGGCATTACAGACAAGGATAGGACTGTTCTATTAGAGGCCGGCTGTTCTGTTCCGCATAATGTGGAATGCACACACCCGGTATCCATGTTTTGCGGATCCGCAATTTGCAGACTGCAAAACATCCAACAGTCGTGTTCATGAGCACTTACAGTGATAACAGAAATATTAAAGATGAAGTATGATTTCAGACATTCACAGCAAAATGCACAAACATACATGTGGCAGAATGTACACATATATTATATCCTGCACTTAAGTCAGTCAGAAACAAGACACATGCAGCGCACACCAATCACTCATTGGACAGATGTGGCACACAAGACACTTATACATGGCTCACATGCCACTGATGCATATGTCACATACTGCACTTACACAACTGATATATAGAACATATATAACACACACCAAGACTATTTATGTAGCACACTTAAAAGGGTTAAAGGGGTTGTCTCACTTCAGCAATTGGCATTTATCATGTAGAGAAAGTTCATACAAGGCACTTACTACAATGTATTGTGTTGTCTATATTGACTCTTTTCTATCACATTATACACAGCACGTATCCGTGGTTATTACTATCGTGTAATCCAGCAGCGGTTGCCGTGCTTGCACACTATAGGGAAAGGTGTTGGCCTATGCGCACTTCCAGCCTTTCCCTATAGTGTGTAATCACGACCACCACTGCTGGATTACACGGTGGTAATAACCACGGATACGTGCTGTGTATAATGTGATGGGAAGGAGCCAATATGGACAATCACCATACATTGTAGTAAGTGCCTTGTATTAACTGCATGATAAATGCCATTTACTGAAGTGAGACAAACCCTTTAACCCCTTTAAGCATAAATGTCTGGCATGAAATTTACTAAATCGTAACCTCCTCAGATTGCACATAATCTACAGTATATTTAAAAGGGTTGTCCTACCATAATGACCTATTGCCTATCTACAGGATAGGTGATAAATATCAGATTGCTGGGGTTTGACTGCTGGAATACCCACTGATCATGAAAAAAGGGGTCCTGAGACATTCAATTACATTACCACCAATCTATGTACACAAGGGTCTTAAGACCACGTTCCCTTGATCATGGGGTTCCCAGCAGTCAGACCCCCATCAATCAGACACTTATCACCTATCATGTCATAGCTGTTGGACCTTTTCACATTCCCTATCTTTAAAGGTTTTCTTTGGGTGTAAAAATAAAAATTAACAATCTGGCCCAAAATATGTGTCAAACTAAAATAGAAATGCTCGCCTGTTAAAGGGCCTGTGTCCACTTTTCTAGATATCCTCTATCCACAGGATTGGGGATAACTAAGTGATCCGTGGGGGTCTGAACACTGGAGCCCCCACTGATCCCCCTTCTTGATTGAGTGGCAGGTCGAGCATATGCCCTGCCTCTCCATTCATTCTCTATGGGGTCACTGGAGATGGCAGACTACAGCGCTGGCTATTTCCAGTGGTCCCAAAGGGAATAAGTGGAGCAGCAGGGCATATGTGTGGCCTGTCACATCATCATAAAGGGGAGCAGGACCTGTTCCTGGAATCAGTGGGGGGTCGCAGATTCGGACCCCACTAATCCATATAGTTATGCTCTATGGTGTAGAAAGGATAACTTGAAAACCTGAATAACCCCATTAAATCCTGCACCTCTCCACCAGTATCTCTTTACGTGGCAGTAGTGATTCCTGTAAATACGGAATATCATCACTACCATCATGTAAACCATTTGTGTCAATACTGGAGAATGTGACTCACTGTGCAGAATTTTTCAGTCATAAATCCAACCCCCTTTGCAGGTCATAACCTTTAACAAAGCCCAAGCAAAGGTGCTAGATGGTTTTCTGACAGCAGGGAGGGCAGGAGGATGGTCAGACATGTTCTCTCCTCCTTCACTGCCAGCAGCCGGGAAGTTTAGAAGATACTGCGGGGCCTCCTGTACAATTTACACCCGTAGGAGGCTGCATTGCTGTGCGATACTGCCACCTAGTGGCTACAATAATTATCTCTCCTGAGAAACGAGAAATAATTACTCCTCCATCTTATCTCTGGGGGCCCACCGAGGAATCCCCCACCTCCCCGTTGGGCCAGTCCGAGCCTGGGCTAAACCATTGTGTGGATCAATGGGATGTGAAGCTGCAAATACACATGTTAAATTTGAGGGTGGGTCAGCCTCAGATTTCTTTTACCCGATTCTGCAGTGGAATTTGGCAAAATAAAAATCTGCAATCTGAACATACTCTACCATTAGGGATGAGCGAATCGAATTCAGATAAAACATCCGAAATTGATTTGCATAAAACTTCTTTGTAATACTGTACAGAGCAGGAGCTCCGAACAGTATTAGAAAGTATTGGCTCCGATGAGCTGAAGTTATTGCTTTTGTGAAGTCTCGTGAGATTTCGCGCAATGACTTCATAAATGAATTTGTACTGTAAAAAAAACATTTCCCGAACTATGGTTTGGTTCCAAGTGGTACCTTGGAATCAAACCCGAGTTAGGGAAATGTTTTTTTACAGTACAAATTCATTTATGAAGTTATTGCGCGAAGTCTCGCAAGGGTTTGTGAAGCAATAATTTTGGCTCATCGGAGCCAATACTTTCTAATACTGTACGGAGCTCCTGCTCCGTACAGTATTAGAGCAAAGTTTTATGCGAATCGACTTGGAATGTTTTATTGATTCGCTCACCCCTATCTACCATATACATCATGGTTTTAGAAAAAAAAAATTTCCTTACATCTTAACTGCCTGGTCAGTCAAAGTGTTGGGGGTGCGGCCAAGAAAGAAAAGGAGCAGAGTCTCAGGAGCAGTGAGGTGCAACAACACCACCCTTGTTGCACTGAGGGGCTAATTAGCATAAGATAAAAAAAAAATAATTCTCCACAATGAGGCCATCGATGGAAATACGTGTATCTGCCATGTAAGATGGGTTCATACTGAGCTATGTGGTGACAGATTCCCTTTGAAAGATGTTACCCTGCATAGAGGTACCCCCGGCTGTGTCGGGGGATTCAGTGTGGATCTGTTCACTTGAGCATGCCTATGTATAGAGGAGTTGGAAGGAATAGCTGTAGGATAACAGTTGTTGAAAGTATATGGTCATCTTAACCCCTTAATGACCATTTTTTTGTTTTGTTTTTTACTCCCAACATTCTCATAACTTTTTTTATTTTTCCATTCACATAGTTGTATGAGGGCTTGTTTTTTGTGGGACAAGTTGTAGTTTCTAATGACACTATGTACTATTGTATACAGTGTAGTGGGAAGCGGGAAAAAAATTCTAAATGGGATGGAATTCTAAAAATACACAATTCCGCCACAGTTTTATGGGTTTTGTTTTTACAGCAGTTACTAAGTGGTAAAACTGATCTGTTACTTTCATTCTTTGGGTCAGTACGATTACAACAATACCACATACAGTCCTGATCAAAAGTTTAGGACCACTTGAAAAATGGCAAAAAATCATATTTTACATTGTTGGATCTTAACAAGGTTCCAAGTAGAGCTTCAACATGCAACAAGAAGAAATGAGAGTGAGACAAAACATTTTTTGAGCATTCAATAAATTGAAAATAACGATTAAACTGAAACAGGCTGTTTTTTAGCTGATCCAAATTTTAGGACCACATGACTTTAAAAGGCCAAATCTGTGCAAAGATGTGGATTCATTGTCATTTTCTGTCAGGTAGTCACACGTTGTGATGGCAAAGGCAAAAAAAACTCTCCCTTTTTGAACGTGTTCGGGTTGTTGAACTGCATAAGCAGGGTCTCTCACAGCGCGCCATCGCTGCTGATGTCATTTGGAATTTCTTAAATTATCCTGAGGGTTATGGAACAAAAAAGTCAAGTGGAAGACCCAAAAAAATTTCATCAGCACTGAGCCGGAGGATCCAATTGGCTGTCCGTCAAGACACTGGATCCTCGACCCAAATTAAGGCCCTTACTGGTGCTGAATGCAGCCCCATAACCATCAGACGGGATCTGAGACTGAAGGGCTTCAAAAACCAAAAACGTCTTCAAAGACCTCGTCTCCTTGAACACCACAGAACTGCTTGTTTGGACTTTGCCATAGAGCACCAAACATGGGACATTCAAAGGTGGAAGAAAGTTTTATTCTCTGATGAGAAAAAATTTAACCTTGATGGTCCTGATGGTTTCCAACGTTACTGGCATGACAAGCAGATCCCACCTGAGATGTTTTCTACGCGCCACAGTGGAGGGGGCGCCATAATGGTCTGGGGTGCTTTTTCCTTCAGTAGAACATTGGAGCTTCAGGAAGTGCAGGGGCGACAAACGGCCGCTGGCTATGTCCAGATGTTGCAGAGAGCATTCCTAATGACTGAGGGCCCTCGTCTGTGTGGTAACGACTGGGTTTTTCAACAGGACAACGCTACAGTACACAATGCCCGCAGGACAAGGGACTTCTTCCAGGAGAATAACATCACTCTTTTGGCCCATCCTGCGTGTTCCCCTGATCTAAATCCAATTGAGAACCTTTGGGAATGGATGGCAAGGGAAGTTTACAAAAATGGACAACAGTTCCACACAGTAGATGGCCTTCATGCGGCCGTCTTCACCACTTGGAGAAATGTTCCCACTCACCTCATGGAATTTTGGAAGCGATAAACAATAACGGCGGAGCTACCATTACTGTTTGGAAGTTGGATTTCTGTTTTGGGGGTTTAGTTTTTTTTTTTGGAGGTGTGGTCCTAAACTTTTGATCAGCTGAAAAACAACCTGTTTCAGTATATTCATTGTTTTCATTAAATTGAATGCTCAAAAAATGTTTTGTCTCACTCTGATTTCTTCTTGTTGCATGTTGAAGCTCTACTTGGAACCTTGTTAAGATCCAGCCATGCTAAATATGATTTTTTTACCATTTTTCAAGTGGTCTTAAACTTTTGATCAGGACTGTATATATATATATAGTTTTTTTTAGTGTTTTAATAAAAAAAATATATATAAAAACTACTTTTTTCTGAATAACAGGAATATCAGGCTCTTTGGCCGAATGACCGGGCCGTAACTGGCACCACATTCACTTAATTTTTTTGTGTTCACTTTCCATCTTGTGTTTGTCAGTAGGATTTTCAGGGCTGTGGCGCCCTTACGGGCTACCCCCTGAGGTCTAGGGTGTTTGTGTGTGGTTCCTCACCCCCCTGTAAACCCCTTAGCCTGACCTGTTGTGGCAGCCAAGTAGAAGCCAGAGTATCAATTGGTACTTCTTCAGCTGAGGGATGACCACTAGTCCCAGACCCTTGCAGGTGCCTTCTGGCTCAGAGTGACTGGGATTGGTTTATGTGGGGGCCATTCTGTTACAGAGAGGGCCTGAGATAGACCACGACCTAGTGCATGTATTTGTTGCACGGGTGTACAGTCGTGGCCAAAAGTTTTGAGAATGATAAAAATATTAGTTTTCACAAAGTTTGCTGCTAAACTGCTTTTAGATCTTTGTTTCAGTTGTTTCTGTGATGTAGTGAAATATAATTACATGCACTTCATACGTTTCAAAGGCTTTTATCGACAATTACATGACATTTATGCAAAGAGTCAGTATTTGCAGTGTTGGCCCTTCTTTTTCAGGACCTCTGCAATTCGACTGGGCATGCTCTCAATCAACTTCTGGGCCAATTCCTGACTGATAGCAACCCATTCTTTTATAATCACTTCTTGGAGTTTGTCAGAATTAGTGGGTTTTTGTTTGTCCACCCGCCTCTTGAGGATTGACCACAAGTTCTCAATGGGATTAAGATCTGGGGAGTTTCCAGACCATGGACCCAAAATGTCAACATTTTGGTCCCCGGGCCACTTAGTTATCACTTTTGCCTTATGGCACAGTGCTCCATCGTGCTGGAAAATGCATTGTTCTTCACCAAACTGTTGTTGGATTGTTGGAAGAAGTTGCTGTTGGAGGGTGTTTTGGTACCATTCTTTATTCATGGCTGTGTTTTTGGGCAAAATTGTGAGTGAGCCCACTCCCTTGGATGAGAAGCAACCCCACACATGAATGGTCTCAGGATGCTTTACTGTTGGCATGACACAGGACTGATGGTAGCGCTCACCTTTTCTTCTCCGGACAAGCCTTTTTCCAGATGCCCCAAACAATAGGAAAGAGGCTTCATCAGAGAATATGACTTTGCCCCAGTCCTCAGCAGTCCATTCACCATACTTTCTGCAGAAGATCAATCTGTCCCTGATGTTTTTTTTGGAGAGAAGTGGCTTCTTTGCTGCCCTTCTTGACACCAGGCCATCTTCCAAAAGTCTTCGCCTCACTGTGCGAGCAGATGCGCTCACACCTGCCTGCTGCCATTCCTGAGCAAGCTCTGCACTGGTGACAATCCGATCCCGCAGCTGAATCCTCTTTAGGAGACGATCCTGATACTTGCTGGACTTTCTTGGACGCCCTGAAGCCTTCTTAACAAGAATTGAACCTCTTTCCTTGAAGTTCTTGATGATCCTATAAATTGTTGATTGAGGTGCAATCTTAGTAGCCACAATATCCTTGCCTGTGAAGCCATTTTTATGCAACGCAATGATGGCTGCATGCGTTTCTTTGCAGGTCACCATGGTTAACAATGGAAGAACAATTATTTCAAGCATCACCCTCCTTTGAACATGTCCTGTCTGCCATTTAAACCCAATCAGCCTGACATAATGATCTCCAGCCTTGTGCTCGTCAACATTCTCACCTGAGTTAACAAGACGATTACTGAAATGATCTCAGCAGGTCCTTTAATGACTACAATGAAATGCAGTGGAAAGTTTTTTGGGGGATTAAGTTAATTTTCATGGCAAAGAAGGACTATGCAATTCATCTGATCACTCTTCATAACATTCTGGAGTATATGCAAATTGCTATTATAAAAACTTAAGCAGCAACTTTTCCAATTTCCAATATTTTATGTAATTCTCAAAACTTTTGGCCACGACTGTAGAAAGCACGTACCTCCAGGCTTTAAAAAACAAACAAAAAAACGGAACATTAGACTGTTTGGAGATGGTCTTATACTCTTTACTTTTAACATGTTTGTCTAATTTTCTTTCTAATCGCCTGAGACAACTCTCCTTAGCTTTCATTGATCCATGTTCACTTGATACCAAACAGCACAGTGACTAATTTTCACCCTTTAAATAGGCAGACTGATTACAAATTTGAAGACCCCTGTGATACTAATTACATGACATGCCCCAGAATGTTTTAAAAGGAACGTGTCCCATACAATTTGTTTTCTGCTGGTTAAAGGCTGTATTACACAGCCTGATGTGGCAGACGATTGTCTGTAGGGAAACGTTCTGTAACGGTCACGTACACACACACACAGGGGGGAGGGAAGTGACCACGGCGCTCCACCTTTACCCCTGGCCCTGTCTACTTGCCTCGCGAGTCCTAATGACAGGGGACAACTGGACGGCAATCCCTAACTTGGAATAAGTGCAGGGATGACAGACAGACAAACAACAGGACGTGAACGGACCGAGTCAATACCAGGAAAGCTACAAAGTACAAAGGATTAAGCAAAGAATGGTCAGGAGAAGCCGGGGTCAAATACCAGGAGAGCAGAGAAGTACAAGAGGAGTCCTAAGAGAGTAGTCAGGTGGGAGCCGAGGTCACAATACCAGGACGGATGCGCAGTACAGGAGGATCAGGCAAAAGGATGGTCAAGGAACAGGATCAGGTAAGTATTCAGCAGTCCAACAGATAGCCAGGAACCTAGAAATTAACAGGCAACCTGTGACTAGCAGGCTGCCTGTATTTATATAGTGGGGAGTGAGGGTCATGTGACGTGGCCAGCGTCACATGACCGACAGACCAACCAGTTGAGCACCGAGTGATCAGCTCGGCGCTCAAGGCAGACTTAGGAGCAGGGAGCCACCCAGCTAGTAAAGCCGCCCTGGGAATGAGGTCAAACACAGATCCTCATTCCCAAAGCTAAGCAACAGGTCTGCGGGCGATGGGGGACCGAGTGCACCTTCGGAACCCCGTGACAGTACCCCCCCTTTTACGAGGGGCCACCGGACCCAAGACTTCAGGCGATGGCTTTTCAGGGTGTTCTAAATGAAATTTACGAACAAGTCTAGGAGCATGAACCTCCCTGGCAGGTACCCAAGATCTCTCTTCAGGTCCATACCCCTTCCAGTGAATCAGGTACTGCAAGGAATTACGCACCTTCCAGACATCCACTATTTTAGACACCACATACTCGACGGCATCATTAACAAGAACCGGCGGAGGCGAGGCTTTTGATGGTACTACCGGTTCAAAATATTTTTTATACAGAGATTTATGGAACACATTATGAATGTGGAATGACTCGGGCAGCTCCAACCTAAAAGATACCGGGTTAATCACTTCCGTGATCTTATATGGTCCAATAAAACGAGGAGCAAATTTTTTAGAAGTTACCTTGAGAGATAGATTCTTGGAGGACAACCATACTTTATCCCCAACCTGAAAGTTTACCCCCCCTTGAACGTCTCCTATCAGCCTTGAGTTTCTGAGAACATTGAGCCTTTTCTAGGTTCGATTAACCCGGGCCCAAACTGTGCACAGTTCGGAGGAGAGTTTATCCGCTTCAGGGTTAGAGGAGGAGACGGACGACCCAGAATGAAAACGGGGATGAAAACCATGGTTACAAAAGAAAGGGGAGACCCCAGCGGAAGAATTGACACGGTTATTCAAAGCAAATTCAGCCAATGGAAGAAATTTTACCCATAATTGCTGGTCATCAGCAACATACGACCTCAAGAATTGTTCGACAGACTGATTAAGGCGTTCAGTCTGCCCATTACTCTCAGGGTGGTAGGCAGAGGAAAAAGACAATGAAATTTTACATTTTTGACAGAAGGCCCTCCAGAATTTGGACACAAACTGCACACCCCTGTCAGAAACAATATTTTCCGGGATACCATGCACGCAAACAATTTCTTTCACAAAAATAGACGCCAGGGTTTTGGCATTCGGGAGTTTAGACAGGGGAATGAAATGGACCATCTTGCTAAACCTATCCACCACTACCCACACTACAGTCTTACCCTCCGCCAGCGGTAGGTCAGTTATAAAGTCCATCGAGATATGGGACCAGGGTCTACTGGGAATGGGTAGGGGTCGTAGGTTACCAGCAGAGCGAGTCCTAGGTGTCTTGGACCTGGCACAAACCTCACAGGCTGACACATAGGACTTGACATCCCTAGTTAGAGTGGGCCACCAATAAGATCTAGAAACCAGATCCTTAGTGCCCTCAACACCCGGATGTCCACAAAAGGCAGAATCGTGACACTCACCCAACAGCTGGAGACGAAATTGTACGGGAACAAACAACTTATCTGTTGGGGTGGATACCGGTGCCAGATGTTGTTCTGACCTAATGCGAGCCGAGATATCCTGGGTAAGAGCTGCTAAGAAGATTTTTGCTGGTAGGATGGATTCAGGTGGTACCTCAGTAGGTTGAAAAGCCTGGAAGCTCTGAGATAATGCGTCCGCCTTCACATTTTTACTTCCCGGCCTGAACGTGATGGAAAAATCAAAACGAGTAAAAAACAGAGCCCATCTGGCTTGACGGGGATTCAACCTCTTAGCAGACTCGAGAAACATAAGGTTTTTATGGTCAGTGACAACAGTTACACAATGCCTTGCCCCCTCCAGAAAATGCCTCCACTCCTCAAATGCCCATTTAATGGCCAGCAGCTCCCTATTCCCTATGTCGTAGTTTCTCTCCGTGGGAGAGAATTTCCTGGAGAAGAAGGCACATGGTCTCAGATTAGTGAGGCTAGCAGGACCTTGTGAAAGGACTGCTCCTGCGCCGTCCTCGGACGCATCCACCTCCACAATAAAAGGTTTCTCCTGATTAGGCTGGATCAGAATGGGAGCGCTACTGAATGCCTTTTTTAATTTTTCAAATGAAGAAATGGCCTCAGTAGACCAATTCTCCAAATCCGCCCCTTTCTTAGTAAGGTCGGTCAACGGTTTAGCAATTACGGAAAAATTCATAATAAATTTACGATAGTAATTGGCGAAACCTAAGAACCGTTGTAAGGCCTTTAAGGATGAAGGTCTTACCCATTCCTTAATTGCTAGTACCTTACCAGGATCCATCTTGAAGGCGTAAGGAGTCAGAACATGCCCTAGAAACAGAATCTCCTGCACACCAAAGACACATTTCTCTTGCTTAGCGGATAGCTGATTCTCCCTCAACACCTCTAATACTTGTCTAACATGAGACACATGGGATTCGAAGTCAGGAGAGAATATCAAAATGTTGTCAAGATAGACAATAACAAATTTACCTAAGAACTCCCTAAGAATGTCATTCATGAAGTTTTGGAACACAGCTGGGGCATTGCTGAGTCCAAAAGGCATCACCTGATATTCAAAGTGTCCTACCGGATCCCTCCTTGATTCGGATTAGATTGTATGCCCCTTTCAGGTCAATTTTGGAAAACCAGGTTGCCCCCAGGACCTGGTTAAATAAATCCGGAATCAATGGGAGGGAGTATCTATTCTGGACAGTGATTTTATTTAATCTCCGGTAATCGATACATGGCCTAAGACCACCATCTTTTTTCTTAACGAAGAAAAACCCTGCCCCCATAGGAGAGACAGAAGGTCTAATATGCCCTTTACCAAGGCTCTCCTTAATATTATCTTCCATGGCCTTGCGTTCGGGCATAGAAAGATTATAAATTCGTCCTTTAGGAAACTTGGCCCCCTCTACTAGCTCTATGGTACAATCATAAGGTCTATGGGGGGGTAGAACCTCCGGGGTTGGTGATGAGAATACATCAGAATATTCTCTAACAACAGAGGGTAAAGTATCAGACTTTACTGAGACCCCAGCCTGTAACACGGACAGGCACGAGTCACACTTAGGCCCCCATCTCACCAACTCCCCATTGGACCAATCTATAGTGGGGTTATGTAGTCGGAGCCAAGGCAACCCTAGTACCACCTCAGCAGGTAGGTTCTCCAGGACTAGAAGCGAACATCTCTCTGAGTGGCACACACCCACGGTTAGAGAAATCTCCGAGGTACATAAGCTCACCGTACCACCAATAAGAGGAGTAGCATCAATAGCCATGACATGGATAGGAGTTGGTAAGGCAAACATAGGAATACCCAATCTAACAGCATACTCAGAGTCAATAAAGCTAGCCGCTGATCCAGAATCAATAAAGGCCTTACCCGGCCATTTATCTACTCCCAGAGAAATCGTAATGGGTACCGAAAGCTTACATTTAGAAAATTCAGGGTGTACCTGGTCTTTAGGTTGCCTTGCCTTAGGAGACTTGACAGAGAGGACCTTCTTAGGACACTGGTTGATCCAATGGTCAGAATCTCCACAGTAAAAGCATTCTCCACATCTGCGGCGAAGATTCCCTCGGGTCATGCCAACCTGCATGGGTTCCTCGGTGGAGACCTCAGCATTATCTCTGGGATAGGCCTCTGGCTGGACCACCATCTGGGAAGAGAACTGTTGTTCCTGTCGTCTCTCTCTAACCCGTCGGTCAAGTCGGACAACAAGGGTCATCATCTCCTCTAAGGTCTCTGGAAGTTGATAACTGACCAGAAGATCCTTTAATTTATCAGACAGACCTGACCTGAACTGACTCTTCAGGGCTGGTTCGTTCCATCCTGAGGGGACACACCACCTTCTGAATTGGGTGCAATAATCCTCCGCTGGTAAATTGCCCTGAACCAGTGCCTTTAGAGCCGTCTCGGCTACTAGAGCCCTGTCTGGTTCATCATAGAGGGTACCTAGGGCCTGAAAGAACCCCTCCACAGAATATAAACAACTGGCGCCAGCAGGTAAAGAGAACGCCCAGTCCTGGGGATCACCCTGTAATCGGGAAATGATAATGCCCACGCGTTGACTCTCAGGCCCAGAGGACATGGGGCGCAAACGGAAGTAAAGTTTGCAACTCTCCTTAAAAGAGAAAAACTTCTAACGGTCTCCAGAAAAGGTTTCTGGGAGCTTAATCTGGGGCTCAAAATGCGGACTGGAGGCCTGAGGAGTGGAAGAGCCTTGCCCTAACTCAAAAGAGCTGAGTTTTTCCCCTAACTCCTGCACCATCTGCGTCAGATTAGAGACATAGTCAGTCAGGGTCACCAGAGGATTCATAATACAGTGGTTATTGGGCCTGTTAATCTGTAACGGTCACGTACACACACACACAGGGGGGGAGGGAAGTGACCACTGCGCTCCACCCTTACCCCTGGCCCTGCCTACTTGCCTCGCGAGTCCTAATGACAGGGGACAACTGGACGGCAATCCCTAACTTGGAATAAGTGCAGGGATGACAGACAGACAAACAACAGGACGTGAACGGACCGAGTCAATACCAGGAAAGCTACAAAGTACAAAGGATTAAGCAAAGAATGGTCAGGAGAAGCCGGGGTCATATACCAGGAGAGCAGAGAAGTACAAGAGGAGTCCTAAGAGAGTAGTCAGGTGGGAGCCGAGGTCACAATACCAGGACGGATGCGCAGTACAGGAGGATCAGGCAAAAGGATGGTCAAGGAACAGGATCAGGTAAGTATTCAGCAGTCCAACAGATAGCCAGGAACCTAGAAATTAACAGGCAACCTGTGACTAGCAGGCTGCCTGTATTTATAGTGGGGAGTGAGGGTCATGTGACGTGGCCAGCGTCACATGACCGACAGACCAACCAGTTGAGCACCGAGTGATCAGCTCGGCGCTCAAGGCAGACTTAGGAGCAGGGAGCCACCCAGCTAGTAAAGCCGCCCTGGGAATGAGGTCAAACACAGATCCTCATTCCCAAAGCTAAGCAACAGGTCTGCGGGCGATGGGGGACCGAGTGCACCTTCGGAACCCCGTGACACGTACCCTCCCGGCAATAACCTAGTTGCTAGTGGAGGAGACTGCTGCTATTACTTGCAGTGATCTTCCCCACAGCATTGGAGTGATCACTATGCCATCGCTCATCCCCATGCTGTATAGTGATTTGCTGGCGGCAGATCGTTAGTAGACAACACAATCTGCCGCCTGCAAACAATATTTTTTTAACATGTCAAAAGATTTGGATTGCCCGATGATCAAGCGCTTGCTCGTTCATCAGGCAATGGACTGCAGTATTACACTGCCAGATGAACGCTAACTAGGTATGAACGAACCTCAACTTTAGAGGTTCGGTGTTCGGGTGGTATAGGAGTTCTGTTATGGATTCTATTATAACGGAATTCCTAGACTGAATGCAAAACGGAATCCTTTTAGTGGCATTCCGTTTTGATCCATCATAATAGAAGTCTATGGCCAAGAATAACTGATCCGTCTGGATCTCCACCGATGGACTGCAGGGTGATCGGAACCATGGAATCCAGCAGTGTCTAATTTGATGGAAAAATAAATCCAGTCAGCAACGGATACAAAATGGATTATAACAATACATTAGTAAGGCCCTTGTGATAAATGCCACTTGCTGAAGTGACACAAACCCTTTAAGTTACCAGAGCAAGGGAGTGACATTTGCATGAGCCACTGACATGTCATTGCTTTAGTACCACCTCCATCTTAGGCTACTTTCACACTCACGTTTGTTGCGGATCCGTTCAGATAATACAACCGCATGCATCTGTTCAGAACGGATCCGTTTGTATTATCTTTAACATAGCCAAGACAGATCCATCTTAAACCCCATTGAAAGTCCCCATAAAAAACGGATCCGTCCCCATTGACTTACATTTTGTGTCAGAATGCATTAGTTTGGCTCAGTTTCGTCAGACGGATACCAAAACGCTGCAGGCAGCGTTTTGGTGTCCGCCTCCAAAGCTGAATGGAGACGGAACGGAGGCAAACTGATGCATTCTGAGGGGATCCTTTTCCATTCAGAATGCATTAGGGCAAAACTGATCCGTTTTGGACGCTTGTGAGAGCCCTGAACGGATCTCACAAACGGAAAGCCAAAAGGCCAGTGTGAAAGTAGCCTAAGATGCACCTATAATAGAAAGGGGGGGGGGGGGGTCACATTGCTGGTGGCATGGCTCATCTAAGCACAGCACAGGATCCATTTGTGAGACAGACAGCTCTTACAACCCTGGTCTGGCATAGAGTGAGCGGCTCTACTGCCAGCCGTCAGATACATATTCCAGCACATAACCGGGTACTGTGGAGTAGCAGAAGTTGTCTTTTCTGCCTCAGTTTACATCATATATAACTGGCAGTCAGTGCGTGCCATGATTTCAGACACCGCTGTATTTGATGTCTCTATGTGGTATCGTGTTGTTTTGTCCTAATTCTCATCTAACTGAACTAGTGCCTATATTTATAGGTAGTCTTTGATATTGATTGCCCTCTGATGAATCTGGTACAAGAGGAAACGTGTCAGGGCATTCTTGGGAATTAGTGAGGGGTAACTGTTATTAGTCCTATGTATTATTGATGCTTTAAAGGGCGTCTCAGGGACAATTGAGGATAGGTAGGAGCACAGAGTGCATCCACCATTAAGCCTCATTCAGTCGTCAGTGTTTCACGGAGCGTGCTGTACTTGTTCTCCACGGACAGCACACGTCCCCATTCATTTTAATGTGTGTATTCAGACATCGGTGTTTTAGCACTGTCCGTGGGTCAGTGTTTTCAGCACGGATGCATGCTCTATTTTGTCCGTGTTCACGGATACATCACGTCCATTATAGTCTATGGGTCCAGGAAAACCACGGATGCAACACGGATGCCATCCGTGTTGCATCCGTGTTTCACGTATGATTAAGAACAGATGCTTTGAAAATTATTTTTCAGCTGTTCAGTGTCGGTGAAACGAACAGCAAAAATCTGACACACGGACCCTTCACGGACAGCTTCACGGATGCATCTGAGCACGGACACGGACGTGTGAATGAGGCTTTAGGGTGCGACTCCGGGGACAGGGTTTAGGATGAGGGATAGATATATACCAACCCTCTCCTACCCTCCCTTCCTGTCCAGATCTCTATTGTTTGATCACCATTTTTGTAGTTGGTATCATTGGGGCTCATGTTTGTTAATACTTTGAATTATATTTTAGATGTAACATTAATAAAGGTAAATTTTTATGGCACTTTCAGTGAATCCTGCCTTCACATGGTACTTTTCATCACAATCCCACCCTCTGATTATGATCTGTGAAGATTGCTGACACTGCTCCCCCAACCTTTAGTGTACACAGCACAAGTTATGAGGGCTCAATGCCTGGTGTAAATTATATTTCAAGATTTTTTTTTTAATAATTATGCAGAAAATGAAAACAATGCACACGTTTTAAAATATGGAGCCATTTTCTGACAATTTATTCTATTTTAGATTTATAAATATATCTTTAGGTTTTTGTTTGTTTGTTTTATTTTTTTTTCATTTTGTCATCTTCGTTTTACCTACATTCCATGGAAAATTGGACTTGTCCAGCCCTCATAAATAATTTGGCAAAAAGACGCCAGTGGAAAGGTTTTTCTGCCAAAAGCTTAAAGTGAATACTGCCAGATATAATCTATTGGGAATTGTGTCCAGCACAAAAGCACTTGAAAAGGGATTTAAATTGTGAAGATGGGATTTTTTTAATTTTTTTTCCCCGTGGCTTTTATGAACTCTTTTAATCATATATTGAATGAATATGAGCATAGAAATTATTTTTTTTTTCCTTTCTTGACTTATTGGTGTAGATTATCCTCAATGACTACTTTTCCGTAAAAGGGTTTTCAGAAATTTTAATACTGTACAGTATCTGATTGGTGGGGGTCTGACACCCGGGACCCCCACCAATCAGCCGTTTGAAAAGGCATCAGCATTTCTGTGAGCACTGCGGTTGTCTCCATGCTCAACAAGCACAGCACCGTACATTGTATAGCGTCTGTGCTTGGTATCGCAGCTCAGCCCCGTTCACTTCTATGGCCCCTTTCACACGGGCGAGTATTCCGCGCGGATGCGATGCGTGAGTTGAACGCATTGCACCCGCACTGAATACTGACCCATTAATTTCTATGGGGCTGTTCACATGAGCGGTGATTTTCACGCATCACTTGTGCGTTGCGTGAAAATCGCAGCATGCTCTATATTCTGTGTTTTTCACAGAATATAGAGTGAATGGGGTTGCGTGAAAATCGCAAGCAAGTGCGGATGCGGTGCGATTTTCATGCACGGTTGCTAGGAGACGATCGGGATGGAGACCCGATCATTATTATTTTCCCTTATAACATGGTTATAAGGGAAAATAATAGCATTCTGAATACAGAATGCATAGTAAAATAGGGCTGGAGGGGTTAAAAAAATAAATAAAAAATTTAACTCACCTTAGTCAACTTGATCGCGCAGCCCGGCATCTCCTTCTGTCTCCTTTGCTGAACAGGACCTGTGGTGACGTCACTCAGGTCATCACATGATCCATCACATGATCTTTTACCATGGTGATGGACCATGTGATGGATCATGTGATGACCGGAGTGACGTCACCACAGGTCCTGTTCAGCAAAGGAGACAGAAGGAGATGCCGGGCTGCGCTATAAAGTGGATTAAGGGGAGTTAAAAAAAAAATTTATTTTTTTTTATTTTTTTTAACCCCTCCAGCGCTATTTTACTACAGAACACCGATCCCAAGCCCGAACTTCTGTGAAGAAGTTCGGGTTTGGGTACCAAACATGCGCAATATTTTTCTCACGCGAGTGCAAAACGCATTACAATGTTTTGCACTCGCGCGGAAAAATCGCGCGTGTTCCCGCAACGCACCTGCACATTTTCCTGCAACGCCTAGGCCATGTGACCGATAAGCATCAAGAAGGCCACAGCATTACTGCGAGCACCGCTGCTTTTTCGACCCCCGCTGATAAGCTGTTCGAAAAGGCAGATACTAATGGCCTATCCAGAGGAGAGGTGATAAGTGTTAACATCTCAGAATTGGAAAAGTCCTTTAATCAGTAACTCTACTTTTTTTAAACTAAACATATATGTATGTGATAGCTATATAGCAAAGGCTTTTACTGGCGTGTGGGTTATGAGACCCTGTCGATCATTAGAACAAGAATTTAGAAGCACTCAGTAGAGCACTACTTCTCTACTGTATGTCTGAGACCGTCTTCACATTCCTGCTGAGCAGCTTCTAACTCCTGACTGTTTCTAACTGCCAATTCCCGAAATAAAAAATTTATAAAAATAAAGATCATTGCTGTGTCCTTAAATTCTGGAACTATTAAACTATTAGGCTAAATGCACATGATCAGGATTGCGTGCGGAAAATTCGCACCGTAGGTCATGTACATTGTAATCTATGAGAATTTGAAATTCTCCATGCACACGATGCGTATTTTGACCTGCGGTGCGGATTTTAAAATCCACAGCATGTCAATTTTATTTATTTTTTTCCTGATCGGATTTTCTTCATTCACTTAGGAAAATCCGCACGCAAATCTGCACCAATTGATGTGGATTGACCGCACAGATTAGCCTGCGAACACCTACGGATTTCAGTTCGGATTCTCCGCACATGAATGATGACCGTGAGCATGTACCCTAAGAGTGTCAACATTGGTCTTGTTGCACCCAAGCTTCAGTTATTTCTATGGTCAGCCCCTCCCTCATCGCTTTGATGGTGCGCACAACGGTTTATACGGCTGAATTCCGTCATTTTTGATCTCCACCAGATCCCGTCCGGCCATGCCGGGTCTAGAGAGTCTGGGAGGGTTGTTCTCTGCTGGAACAACCTGCCAGAGAGCAGTCGCAAGTGTGAAACTAGCCTTACAGGTTCATGATAACCTGTAGCTAAACCCAAATATGTAGAGGAACATTGTAAGCTCTTGCGGGCAGAGTCCTCTAACCCTCTGTACCAGCCGGTAAAGGTTTCTTGTTTATTGTATTTTATATTTGTGTCACCCCGGCTGGATGTACAGCGCCATGGAGTTAATGGTGCTTTAAAAGAAATAATAATAATAACACCTCAACACGCAAGACTGAAAACCCAAGTTCCTGATTTAAGGTATTGAACCGCATCACTGGCCAATTTTAGAGATGTGTTTAGTGGCGGGTGTCCACATGACAATGAGTTGTTATATACGGTGGCAAATAATCAAAAAAACAAAATCTCAACATTAAACATAGCTAAAAAGAATTTCAGCCGCTACGTTGATGCCAAAATAATCATGGCATGAGCCAGGGAATGTGAGTAAGCGATTACTAACAAATACCTATCTTCCATATGTCACAGACTGAAATCAAAAAGTTATTTGTGTGTACATTGCTGATTCGAACGCTTGCCAAAAGTGCATCATTTTCACTTCAATTAATATATTACTAGTTTTTTTTTTCCAAGTAGGATTTGATAGTTGTTTGTTCCAGCAAACTGACTCCATATGGTGGCATTTATCATTTGTATGGTCTCTGTTAGGTCTATTATTGCTATCTGCCTCTTCCATCTCTAGCTGCATTGTATTATTCACAACACCTATCACCTATACATGCTGGAAAGGTATATTTTGCAGCATACCTCATGCCATGGAGGATGTACTGTGGGATACTATCTTGAATGGCTTCATGCCCCCCCCCCCCCCCCCCCCCCCACTACAATGCTATCTTGTGTGCTGTATGTGCATACCTATTCTCTCCTCGAACAATATGCCTAGAGGAGAAAGTTCCATATAATGGCATTCTATGGGATGTCGTACATATTTTATAACTAACTTGTTTTTATTTTTACACAATTTTTCACATAGCTGTATTGCTGTTTTTATTTTATTTTTTTATATCCAAGACAAGTTGTACTTTCTAATGGCACCCATTAGAAAGCCGTTCCAGACCTGGGAGCACATCGCTCCTGGGTTTTCAGTGCTCTGATGCCGTGGTGATATTTGACCATGATATCTAAAGCCTTAAATGTCCGAGATCTGCGTTATTGTTGATCACAGACATTTAGCCCTGGTTTTCTGCTGTGTTAAACAGCAGGCACCCAGCAGCTATGGCACTCACACTGCTTCGGAGCGGGCGTCATCTTCAAAGAGATGACATGTCTTCAAGGAGTTACACATCTGTGTGCCCCCCCCCCCCCAAAACAAAAATGTGGGTACAGTAAAGTTTACACACACACCCTGTGCCCCCGCTGACTCCTTGTACTTGTATGAGAGCCCTATTACAGTTCCTTTAAAATTGAGCCTTATGGTGTAACTGTCATATTATTATTTTTTATTATTAGAGCTAGGCATGTATACCTGAGTTAGTCTGTCAATGATTGTCACAAGATCTGTAATTACCTTATAATAACAGCTTTCATTAATGTCCCCTGTCCCTTTCCACTGCTCCCTTAAAAGACTGTTGCTATTGCTTGTCTGTCTGTCTTCCTTTTATTATAAACAGAAGACAGAGGGGCGGTCCTTCACACTGCATGCCTGCATTAGGCTTCAGATTGAGGAGGCGTGTCTCTCAGTAATCCATTCTGATTGGCTGGCAGGGAGCTGCTGGCCACAGCAAGTATGTATGGGAAGTGAGGGAAAGCAGTTTTGGCCTCAGAGAACTGGCAGAGGAGCCATTTTGAGAATGTCCTCATATTGTAAATGTTTGAACAGCTGTAACTAAGGTAAAAACTCAAGGAAAGTGGTATGTGAAGAAACTAAATATTGCTTTATGCATAATGCTGCTGCAGCAGTAACATATGCTAAAATTGATTATTATTTTTTTTCTTAATGAAAACATGACAGTTACACTTTAAAGACAACATTTCACCGGTCCTGACATTACCATATAAATATAGGGCATATTGATGACATGTGATATCGCTTATTTTTTTGCATGCTATGCAGCGGAAGACATGCTAAATAAATGAAGAAGAGGGTATGTCCGGTTTCAGCTCTGAACCCGGACAACCCCTTAAGGACATATCCTGAGATTAGATGATCAATACTCATGTCAATGCTTATTCAGGGTTAAAAATTTTAAGGTTAAACTTTTGTTACAGTTGTAATGCAAAGAGTGACCTATCACTTCTCCTGACATTCGGCAGCATTCTTTCTTATTAGGGCTCTTTCACACTTGCGTTGTTCTGTTCCGACATAGAGTTCCGTCGTCGGGGCTCTATGCCGGAAGAATCCTGATCAGGATTATCCCAATGCATTCTGAATGGAGAGAAATCCGTTCAGGATGCATCAGGATGTCTTCCGTTCGGGACCGGAACGTTTTTTGGCCGGAGAAAATACCGCAGCATGCTGCGCTTTTTGCTCCGGTCAAAAATCCTGAACACTTGCCGCAAGGCCGGATCCGGAATTAATGCCCATTGAAAGGCATTAATCCGGATCCGGCCTTAAGCTAAACGTCGTTTCGGCGCATTACCGGATCCGACGTTTAGCTTTTTCTGAATGGTTACCATGGCT
This sequence comes from Bufo bufo, assembly GCF_905171765.1. Lineage (NCBI taxonomy): Eukaryota > Metazoa > Chordata > Amphibia > Anura > Bufonidae > Bufo > Bufo bufo. The sequence goes on from NC_053389.1 coordinate 341,191,890, forward strand.
GCCAGGACGCTAAAGTCCTGTTTGCCATGGTAAAGTGTAGTGGGGAGCAGTATACTTACCGTCCGTGCGGCTCCCCGGGGCGCTTCAGAGTGACGTCAGGGCGCCCCACGCGCATGGATCACGTGATCGCATGGATCACGGGGGCGCTCTGACGTCACTCTGAAGCGCCCCGGGAGCCGCACGGACGGTAAGTATACTGCTCCCCCGCTCCCCACTACTACTATGGCAACCAGGACTTTAATAGCGTCCTGGGTGCCATAGTAACACTGAACGCATTTTGAAAGAGTGTGAAAGAGGCCTAACTCTATTGTTCTGTTCCTCTGTTAATCCAACTAAACGTTGATGAATAAAGCCATTACCAGTTGTGGGTGTGTCCCTGCAGTCTGACACTGACACTTTCTCAGCACTTCATCTTTCTATAGAAACTCGTATTAATTGCTGAAGAGGATACACTACTCCTGAATAAAACAACCAAGCTATTGCATCTACTCACAATTATGTACATTTATAATTTTCTAATATTTGGGCTTGACAGCAGTGATGTGAGCTGTGTCCAGGCAGTAAATTGGGCAACTCTTTGCCCAGCTTTCCCAGCAGGAAATCCCAGCACAATTACATGCAACCGTCAGAAGCTGAATTATATCCTTTTCAGTTGTAATCACATCATTGTCTCTGTGTCTCCGAATGTTCAGAAACTCCCTCAATGTTTTTATTTCACCGTACAAAACGTTTGCGCAGTGTGCATGCATTGATGTTTTCATCAGTCCATGATATACAAACTGTTTGTATTACTTTGAATGCTATTTACTGTAGTTAGGAAGCTAATTAGGGGCTTATTCACACAACCATATGGTCGCCATAAATAACGGTCCGCAAAACATGTCCACCGGATGTGGACCCATTGACTTGAACAAGTCCGTAATCCGCAAGATATGGCAAAAGATAAGGCATGTCCTATCTTTTGTAGTGTGGAGGCACCGACCATAAAGCCCACGGAAAAAAGGCTTCTCAGTGTTTCCATGCAATGCAATTCTGCCACTATACAGTAAAACTGACCAGTTCTCTTCATTCTCTGGGTCACTATGATTACAGCTATACCTCATTTATATAGTTTTTCTTGTGTTTTAATACTGGGAAAAAAATACTTTGGAAATGTATTATTTCTTTTCATCGCCATATTCTGACCTCCATAACCTTTTTATTGTTAGTTCTGTGGACAAACACAAAGAGGTCCTGTCCATAAGATGGCTGCTGATGAATGGTCATGTGACCAGACAAAAATAACTCCAGATATATCACTCAGTCTCCTCCACTCAAATACACCACATCTGCCACCTGCAATTGCAATGTTGAGAATTTAGTGCAGATGAAGTGTATGGAGAAGACAGGCTACTTTCACACTTGCGGCAGAGTGATCCGGCAAGCTGCTCCGTCGCCGGAAGTCTGCATGCAAACAGAAAGCATTTGTAGATGGATGGATCAGTTATGTATTTCTTTTCACATTTTTACCGGTCTGCGCATGCACAGACCGGAAGGACGTATCCGGTATTGCAGTATTTTTTATGCCTGATACTGCATTTCGACAACTGATCCGGAATTTTGGACGGGGATAATACCGCAGCGTGCTGTTCAGTGACTGAACTGAAGACATCCTGGTGCATCCTGAACGGATTTCTCTCCATTCAAAATGCATGGGGATGAAACTGATCCGTTCTTTTCCGGTATGTAGCCCCTGTGACGGAACTCGGTGACGGAAAAAAATAACGCTAGTGTGAAAGTACCCTGATTTTCCTAGTCACATGGCCTTCCATCAGCAGCAATTTTAAGGACAGGACCTCTGTGTGGATAGCACTAGGGCTGCAACGATTAATCGAAGTTATCGATAATATTCGATAACTGGATTCGTTGTCAAGGGTCCATTCACATGTCCGTGTGTGTTTTGCGGATCAGCAAAACACAGACATCGGCGATGTGCGTTCCGCATTTTGCGGACCGCACATCGCCGGCACTTAATAGAAATTCCATTCCGACAGGTGGCATTTTGCTGTGGATATATAGGCCACTGGTCATGTAAGGATTGACATGACCCATATTCTGGCTGTTCACAATATCAGAACAGTATAATGGAAGTATGCTGTAATTAGGCCATCAATATTTAAGTTCCAGAAAACCCAGTTAATTAAAATGTTGTCAGTCGTAGGATTTGAAGAGTGTTTTCACAGTGCCCCACATTTAGTAATGTCAGTGCACATAGACCTCGTCATAAATTGTGGCAGGTTCTGGCGTATTTTTGGTACATCTAGTTTTAGAAAAATGTACTGTACCTAGCTTACCAGGGGGCATGGTTTAATGGAAAAAGTGTGTGGCTTAGTAGTAAAGGATCATGGCCCAAAGTGCAAAACTTTGACATGATTCTGTCGTAATGTAAGTTGACTAAAATGGTATAGCGTCAGAGAAAAGTGTCTATCCAGATTTATCATCTGCTGCAGGTCTAGACATCCTATCTAAATTTACACCATAGGATTAATAAATCTGTCCCAGTGTTTATGGAAAAATGTTGCGTTTTTTGATGGGAGTGTTTTGGAGCCAAAGCCTGAAGTGGATCAAGCAAGAAGGAGTAGGATATTTTGTTAGATTACACTACTGGCTTTAGCTTAAAAAACAAAAACAAAAAAAACAACCTGTATGAAAAACTGCGACTTTATTCCAAATAATAGAAAAAAATAGAGAATAATAGAGGAAAAAAGAACATTAGTTGATGACATCACATATTTACCATATATTCGAGGGGAACAATTACCATGAGTGAGTAGTTTCTACAAAACTGCTGTCAGTAGAATAACATTAATCTGCCTTTTAGTTAAATGCAAGACCAAATAGACTTTTAAAAGTTTGACAGCTCCCATTTACCGTTACATCAGGTCATTTTTCAATTGCCAATAAATCAATGCTTGTCTCTTTCTGCTATTATTTACCCTTGACAAATGGCTTGCAAAATTATTCCTGGAAATACATTTCTAATTCCACTATAAGGTATATAAAAGTATGCAAAAAAGTATGCAAAGGAGGCAAAAATAAAATTAAAATTCAAATACTGTACCTTGTTGACATTTTTTTCCACCTGTGAAAATTAAAAATAAAATGAAATCACTTAATTTGCTGTTTAATTTTTCAATTAACCATGGGTATTGTGAAAAAATATTTTAAAAAAATCTTTCTGTGATTTCATTGTCATTACTGTACTGATCACATCTAAAATACAAATGAGAAAAGAAAACTCATATAGCTTTGACTTTGCTATTTCTTCACAACCTGTTTGTGTGCTTCTGGGTCCATGCGGCCGCGCTCCAAAAGATAGGACATGTTCTATTCTTTGCCGCATCTTGCTATTGAAGTCAATCGGTCTGCACTGATGAGAGGTGCACATGGCCGGTGTCCGCAAAACAGACACAGTTGTGTGAATGGAGCATAATACAAATCCTCCTACTTTCTCCAATCATATAACTTGGCGGTGTACACAGAAACAATACCAACATTTTATAATGCCCTCCCAACCATCCACATTATGTTGGTTAGGCTAGTTTCACACTGTCTCTGGCATTTCCAGATGTTACCGGAATGCCTGCCAGCCCCATTGACTATAATGAGGTCTGGTGGAGATCCAGCACCAACCCAGCAAATATGCCAGGATCCAGCTGGACAAAAAACGCTGTGTGCAGCCAGGTCTTGTAACTGCAGTGTGAAACAGACCTTAATGGTGCATAGTTTGACCTGGTGTTTTCTGCCACCTAGAGCTAAAACCTAAGGAAGAAAACAGCACCAGAAGTGAACCAAAAACATCTTGGGGATGCAGTTTGTAGTGCATTTTAGGGTACTTTCACACTTGCGTTAAAGTTTTCCAGTATTGAGTTCCGTCCTCGGAAGTTTTATCCTAATGCGTTCTGAATGGACAGCATTCCGTTCAGTATGCATCAGGATGCATCAGTTCAGTCCCTCTTAAGTTTTTTGGCCAGAGAAAATACTGCAGCATGCTGCAGTTTTCTCTCCGGCCAAAAAAATCCTGAACACTTGCATTAATGCCGGTACGGCCCAAGTGTTCCGGCAAAACTGATCCGGTTTTGCGGTCTGCGCATGCACAGACTTTTAAAAATGAGAAAAAAATAAATATCGGATCCGTTTTTCCTGATGACAACAGGAATGACGGATCCGGTATTGCTCCGCATCCGGACCTGTCTCACAAATGCAACGGAACTGCCTGCTGGAATCCTGTGCTGCAAGTGTGTAAGTACCCTTACATTGCCCCTAAATTTAATCGTTTTTTGAAAGAAAGAAAAATGTGGTAACACTGTGCGACATAACTGCACATCAGAAAATGTATGGTGTTCATCCCGAACATTATACTTTTCCATGTATTTATGCTGTAAAACTGCCACAAATGCACTTACTGATTACTCTTTCAGGTAGCTTCATATTCTTTGTAAATGATTAAGCCCTGGCTTACTGCAGCCACCACTAGGGGGAGCTCAGTACAAAGGAATTTATACAGCTACAAGACAACTCAATGGGAGCTGTATAAATCCTTTAGGCCTATTGCACACGACTGTATTTTCAGTCCGCATCTAATCGGCATTTATTTGTGGATTAGATTCGGACCCATTTATTTCAATGGGGCCAAATATGTGGATAGCACACTGTGTACTGTCCGCACCTGTAAGTCCTTTCTGTAGGCCTGCAAAAAATATAGAAAATGTCCTATTCCTAAATTTGAAAACTAAATGATGACATGCACACGGCTAGATCTGTATTTTGCGGATCCCCAATTTATGGACGGCAAAGTAGTTGTGTGTGAGGCCTTAGGCAGTGACCTTTGCCTAATGGCAACTGCAGACAATTCATGAATGGGACTGAGCGTCTACTAGGTCATGTGACTTAGGCCTCATGCACACAAACGTTGTTTGTCTCTGCGTCCGTTCCGCCGATTTTAGCGTTTCAGATGCGGACCCATTAATTTCTATAGAGCCGTTGAAAATGCGGATAGAGCACTGTTTGCCATCCGCGTCCGTGATCCGTGGTTACAGTCCATCAAAAAAATGTAACCTGTCCTATTCTTGTCCGCGGAAAACGGTTCGTGGACCCATTCAAGTCAATGGGACTGCTAAAAAACACGGAGGCACACAAGATTGTCATCCGCGTCCGTTTTATTCCTATCATTTCCATGGCAAACCTGTCTTAGACTTTTTTTTACTTTCCTTTATGTCTGGTGATCCTCCAAAAATAAAGGAAGACACACGGAAACAAAAACGGATCACGGAACAACGGAACCCCATTTTGCGGAACGGAACACAACAACGGTCGTGTGCATGAGGCCTTATGAACACAGTCACTTGCCTAGGCTAAGCTGCAAGAAGGCCTCAGCGCTACTGCGAGTTCAGTGACCTTCTCAGACAGTTGATCAGAAAATAGATCATTAGTTAAGAAAATTCCTTTAAGGGTCCATTCACACGTCCGTTGTTTCTTTCCTGATCTGTTCCGTTTTTTGCGGAACAGATCTGGAACAGTTCTGTACCCATTCATTTTCAATGGGTCCTGAAAAAAAATCTGACATTGAGCTGTACGATTTTTTTCAGGACCCATTGAAAATGAATGGGTACAGAACTGGTCCAGATCTGTTCCGCAAAAAACGGAACAGATCAGGAAAGAAACAACGAACGTGTGAATGGACCCTAAGGGTACTTTCACACTAGCGTTTTTCTTTTCCGGCATCGAGTTCCGTCCTAGGGGCTTAATACAGGAAAAGAACTGATCAGTTTTATCCTAATGCATTCTGAATGGAGAGCAATCCGTTCAGGATGTCTTCAATTCAGTCTTTTTGACTTTTCAGGACAGAGATAATACCGCAGCATGCTGCCGTTTTATCTCCGGCCAAAAAAACAGAAGACTTGCCTGAATGCCGGATCCGGCATTTTTTTCCATAGGAATGTATTAGAGCCGGATCCGGCATTCAAATTGCCGCATTGACGGATCCGGTATTCCAGTTTGCGCATGCACAGACTTTTAAAAATGTGAAATAAATAAATACCGGATCTGTTTTGCCTGATGACACCGGAAAAACGGAAGTTCCAGGTGTTGTGTTTCACTTTGATAGAGTAATTAAGGGGAGCAGCAAGCTTTGTTTTATTGCTATTCATTTCTAATGAGCAGACAGAAATAGCTGAGCCAGTGCTCGGCTATTTTCAGCAGCCCCATAGAGATGAATGTATGGCGGCCCTCCGTTCATTTCCCCACTCCGTTCTCATTGTAGGTGCGGGTCCCAGAGGTGGAACCCACACCTATCAGACAATGGGGGCATATCCTAGCGATATGCCCCCATTGTCTATGATGGGAATACCCCTTTAAAGCGACCAGTGTTCATCACAAAGAAAGAATCACATTAGGAGTTACCTCAAACACTTTGATACCTATGCAGCACATTAATCTTTTGCTCTTTTGTACTAGGATAAAAATAAGTCTTGCTTATTTCAGGGACCAGGAACGTAGTACTTCTTGCCAGCTGGAAGCTTTTCAAAGCATCACCTGTTACAGCTGGCTGTCCCATAAGAAACATTCATAGCCACGATTAATAATGGCTCCAGCGTCTTGTCTACCAACAGAGATTCCCACAGTGAGACAGGCAACTCTCTATCTATTGCCAGATATGCCTCCATTGTCTGATAGGTCGAGGTCTCACCTCTGGAACCCGCACCTACAAGGAAAAGGGAGCAGGGAGCACTGTTGTTGGAAGACCCCGGGTTTCCTGGGGTCCGTCCACCAACAAGCGCTGCTCCCATACAAGTGAATAGGAGCGCAGACGGAAATAGCCAAGCCAGTGCTCGGCGATTTTCGGCGGCCCTATTGAAATGAATGGAGGGTGGCTGCGCAGTGCGCCCTCCATTAATTCCCCCGCTCCGTTCTCGTTGTAGGTGCGGGTCCCGGGTCTTCATGACAGAAGGAGATGCCAGCTCCACGATCAAGTGGATTAAGGTGAGTTAAATTTTTTTATATTTTTTTTTAACCCCTCCAGCGCTATTTTACTATGCATTCTATATTCAGAATGCTATTATTTTCCCTTATAACCATGTTATGGGAAAATAATACAATCTACAGAACACCGATCACAAGTCCGAACTTCTGTGAAGAAGTTCGGGTTTGGGTACCAAACATGCGCGATTTTTCTCACGCGAGTGCAAAACGCATTACAATGTTTTGCACTCGCGTGGAAAAATCGCGCGTGTTCCTGCAACGCACCCGCACATTTTCCCGCAACGCCCGTGTGAAAGAGGCCTAACTGTTACAGCGTCTAATAATAGATAAGACTCGTGGCATTTGATGGATGGAACTGGGGCTGTGCGACCACCTCAGTAGGAGGACATGCACATTACTACAGGTTAAACTTCAGTGGGCACCATTAGAATGAATTAACAAGAATTTCTCACAACTGGAGCACTTTTGTAGCAGAAAACAAAAGTAATTTCATTTAATAGTGGCACAGCCCCTTTAAAACTGAGAAATATATAAAGAAATCTGTGCGGATAAAAAAAATACCACATTGTATTTCCTGAATAATGAAAGTGCCACATAAGTAATTAAAATGCCCACACTTTGCCCTTTGAATAATAAAAATTGTTACCACTTATAGTGGTTCACCCGAAATTGAAAAAAATTAAATGACTGAAAATACTTAAATATTACTTTATTATAAATATATATGCTTGTTTTGGGGAAATAAAATGGCCGCTGTCCTATTAGCATACACACAACCTTATCCTAATCACAAAGGAGGACAAGTTACTTCTGAGCAGTGAGCTACAGAGCTGCCTCATCCTCCTCTCTGCTCTGCTTGTCAGGGATTATGATCCTGGTTACAGAGAAGATGAATCCCTGTAGGAATGGAGTTCATGAGGAGACGTGCCTGTAGGAATGGAGTTCATGTGGAGACATGAAGTTCAGAGAGAATGGACAAAACAGACGGTGGTAATGGAGATTGCATACAAGAGCTGCTGCTCATCAGCCACATCCCCACCCTCCTCTCTGTACTTCATGTCTCCTCATGATCCCTATTCCTACAGAGATTCAGCTGAAGACCATATTAAACTGTATAACTCACTACCTTCTAATGTTCCCTCACTGTATTGTCTGCTTCTTTGGCCTTTCCTAGCTAGGCTCCTGTATCTCACAGAGAAGGCACAGAGCTGCATTTTAGCTTACGTCTAGACTGCGATTTTGCCCATGACAAGCGACTAAAGAATGCAGTGTAATGGGGCTGCCATAAGAATAGGGTCGCTGCCAACTTGCATATTTGCTGCGACATAAACACGTGAATCACAAAAAAAATCCAACACTGATGGATCTTTTGGGATTTGCGTGTTAAGGTCTCGTGCTGGGGCCCCATTCATTCCTATTCCTGCACTGCGATCTTTGGTCGTACGACACCTGTCATGGCCAGAATTGCTGTGTAGAAGTAACTGAAAGGAGACCTGGTCAGTCTCCTTCAGCCTTGTCTCATTTGCATGCCACCAGTGCCCAACACCTTTTCTAATAGACAGGAAACGGCTCAATAGGAAACAACTGAAAAGAATGTTTAACAACTTGGCAGAAGAGGATAATTGCTTACATTTAGTACTTACATTTCCCCACTACAATAAAAAATGCTGCATTATGTTAGGTGTTTTTAAGATTGATGGATATAAATTACATATTTATGATAATTACTCTATAAATATTCTTTATAAAAAAAAAGTACAGTATGTAATTGGAATATTAGCATACAGAAGGCTACTTTTACACTAGCGGCACGGACCTCCAGTGGGTGAACAGCCAGTCGGATCCATCTTGCCGCTAGTGAACGTGTGCCCCCGGACTGCCGCTCCGGGCGGAGTTCCGGTGAATGACGGCAGCGCACGCGAGAGGGTGCCGGCATAAAACTACGACCTGTCCGACATTTATTCCGGCAGCCTCTCGCCGTGCGCTGCCGTGCGTGCCTCCGTCGGAACTGTGAAAGTAGCCTTAAAGGGTTTTTCAAATAATTACATTTTATCTAATGGCCGCGCAAAAGATTCTTACTTACCTGCAACTCTTTCGGCCCCTGCACTGTCTACATCTGGTGGTGCACGGGCATGGAGACAGTGGAGACAGCCCGGGAGGGCAGGTAAGTTTGAATCATCTTTTTCAGGAGGCAGGCTGAGGGCATTAGATTAAATGTAATTAATACTGGAAAACCCCTTTAACCTCTTATGGACTGTGCCAATTTAAATTTTTATTCCCTCCCTGATTTCCAAAGACCGTAACTTTATTACTTAGGCTACTTTCACACTAGCGGCACGGACCTCCGGCAGGCTGTTCAGTCGGGTGAACAGCCTGTCGGATCCGTCCTGCCGCTAGTTACCATGTGCCCCTGGACTGCCGCTTAGTCTCCATTGACTATAATAGGGGCAGAGTTTTGGCAGCGCACGGCGAGAGGCTGCCGGAATAAAACTACGACGTGTCCGACATTTATTCCGGCAGCCTCTCGCTGTGCGCTGCCGGAACACCGCCCCACCCCCATTATAGTCAATTAGGACGGAGCGGCAGTCCGGGGGCACACGGTCACTAGCGGCAGGACGGATCCGACAGGCTGTTCATCCGACTGAACAGCCTGCCGGAGGTCTATGCTGCTAGTGTGAAGCCTTATACGTTCATATTGTCATATGTAGGTTTATTCTTTAGACTTATTCTGTGGGTCACTATGATTAGAGCGATACCACATGTAGTATAATTTTTATTATATTTGACTATTTTTAAATAAATAAAAACCTTTGAAGAAAAACTTGTAGATTTGTTTATATTTAGAAGCTTTGTCGAGAGATTCAGACTCACGCATGCACTTCAGGTTGTCATCCCAGAACTTGGATCATAGCCGGAAGTTTTGCCGCACATGTATAAAAGATGTCACCACTGCTTGAACCATGACCGCCAACCACTGGTAGACTTAAAGGGGTTATCCAGGAATGGATAATGATGACTATCCTTAGGATGGGTCATCATTATCACATCAGTGGGGGGTCCGAGTCCCAGCACCCCTGCCGATCAGCTGTTTCAGGGAGCTGCCGTGCTCAGAAGAGCTCTGGTATGCGCAGCCAGCTACCGGAAGCTCTCCAAACACAGCGCCGTACATTGTACAGTGGCTGTACTTGGTATTGTAGCTCAGCCCCATTCACTTAAATGGGGCAGAGCTGTAAGTAGGCCATGTGACCGATGTACGGTGAGGTCACATGGCTTAGGAAGAGGCTGCGGTGCTCAGAGTGCTGGCCTGTTCTAACAGCTGATCGGGTGTTCCTGGGTGTTGAACCCCTGCCAATCTGATATTGATGACCATCCAAATTTCTAGATAACCCCTTTAATTTCTGCATGGCTGTCCCAGACAGACTAGTCACTCTGACTGATGTTGCAGACAGCGTGGCACAACTAATTAAGCATCTTCCAGGCCTGGCCAACTGATGGTGAGATGCATGCAGCATCACATTATTGATTAATCAAGAACACTGTGATGTGGCAGGGAAGCATCTCACTGGTCCAACCAATTCCCAGTATCACATTATAACATTCAAGTTCCACTGGTGGATCCTTTGGTGGGCCAGTCCAATGGTGACTTCAAGGATACCTTAAATCCACCAGAATGGAAGCCACTCACACTAATAGAAGAGCCAGGGCCGTCTTTGCCGCAGGGCAAAAGGGGCAGCTGCCCCGGGCCCAGTTGCTCATGGGGGCCCTGGCGGCTGGCCCAACTCGCGACTCTGACTCAGTCTCTCTATAATCTAATATGCAGAAGCGCTGCAAGCGCAGCACAGACAGTCTACTCATCACCAGTCACCCACACAGATGTGACGTCTAGACAACTTGAACTTACAGCGCCGACCGCTGAAGGCGAAGCACTTCGGCCCCCCGCCCCCGTCACTCACGTCTCACGTGGTAAAAGGGGGTGTGAGTGTCTTGTGTGAGTCATCACCATCTGCAGCCTGGTGAAGCGCCACGGCGGAGCAGGCACCAGCAGGGACTAAGTCCCCGCCTCCGGTCCAGAGGCTAAAGGGATTGGCTGGTGGTGGTGAGTGAGTCACACACAGCCTCACGTGATGTGACCACTTACCAGATAAGAAGTCCAGACCAGTCTCAAGTAGTCGCTGACCTGACCTACCTAATAGTACAGACTACACTGCCGCGCCAGGAGGGGAGGACAAGACTGAGGAGGAGGTAAGCAAAAAGCAGTGGCACGCTGCGCATAGGCATTATATTTATATATATATATATATATATATATATATTGACTTTATTTTATATTTGAAGAAACCGGTCAGGACTCAGGTCACCAGATCCGACCATTCATAAATTTGGTGGGGGATTATTATAGAGAGCCCCAGGCGACAAGGGCAGGGGTTGGGTTCTTCTCTCTGTCTGACTCTGCTGCTGAACTGTGGCCTGGGGCCACATTTACTAATCTTTGCTCGGGGGGGGCCCTCATGGTGTGGACTGGACTGGTCATTTTCACTAAGGAATAGTTTAACCATTTATGTGCAAAAGAGAAGAAAAGAAGTCAGCTCCAATCAGATATCTGCACATAGACCAAGACTCTGGGTCTATGTGCAGATATCTGATTGGAGCTGACTTAGTGACCTCTTTTTTTCTTTTTTGCGCATAAACGGTTAAACTATATTCCTTAGAAAAAATGACAAGTCCACACCATGAGGGCCCCCCCTGAGAAAAGATTAGTAAATGTGGCAGGTGGTGGCCCCAGGCCACAGTTCAGCAGACAGAGAGAACTCCTTTGTCTCTCTTCTCTCTAATAATCCACCAGTAATTTAAATAACCCCATTAGTGGGGGATTATTATAGAGACGGGAGACAAAGGAGTTGGGTTCTCTCTGTCTGCTGAACTGGGGCCTGTGGCCGGCCGGCCACATTTACTAATCATTGCTCAGGGGGGCCCTCATGGTGTGGTGTGGACTGGTCATTTGCACTAAGGAATATAGTTTAACCGTTTATGTTCAAAAGCGAAAAAAAGAGGTCACTAAGTCAGCTCCAATCAGATATCTGCACATAGACCAAGACTCTGGGTCTATGTGCAGATATCTGATTGGAGCTGACTTAGTGACCTCTTTTTTTCTCTTTTGAACATAAACGGTTAAACTATATTCCTTAGAAAAAAATGACCAGTCCACACCACACCATGAGGGCCCCCCTGAGCAAAGGGTGACACCAGCCATAGCAACGCCACTGCCTCTATCTGTAAGTCGCTGGAGTGCACAGCAGGCAGTGGAACTGTGAACTGTCTGAACTCTGAACGGCTGTACAGTCAGTAGTGGCATGTGACACATGTGGTAATAATAATGTGTCTGGTAAAGACCTTTGTCATGTCATGTGTGATGTGCATCCCAATTATGCCATACATACGTGTGCAGATACTGGTCCTGTACTCCTGTGAGGCTGCAAGGCAGGGGTGTGGTGTGGACCAATCATGAGACTGCATTGTGCTTAGGCCTCATGCACACGGCCGTTGTTTGGGTCCGCATCTGTTGCTCCGTTCCATGGCCCCACCAAAAAAATAGAACATGTTCTATTCTTGTCCGTTTTGTGGACAGGAATAGGCATGTCTACAATGGGCCGCCCGTTCCGTTACGCAAATTGTGGAAGGCACACGTGCGGCTTATGTTTTTTGCGGACCGCAAAAAACGGCACAGTCGTGTGCATGAGGCCTTACAGTCCCTAAATAAATAATACTGCTTCTCAATGTGCACATATAACCAATAACCCCATACAGTGTTCACCTAATAATAATATAACACCAACATTACATAATACTGCCACATAGTAGGTACATGCAGCACGCTACTATGTAATACCCACATATTACTGTCTCCATACTGTGTTAAAATGCTATATACTGGCCACCATCATGCCTATTGATCTAGACTAGGGAATGGGTAGGTTTATGATGTTTTCCAGCTACAGGCGTTTATAACCAATCCTCAGGACAGCCAGCAGCGGTGGCCGTGCTTGCACACTATAGGAAAAGGTGTTGGCCTATGCCACTTCCAGCCTTTCCCTATAGTGTGTAAGCACAGCACAGCCACCGCTGCTGGATTGCAGAGTGGTCAAAACCATGGATACGTGCTGTGTATAATGTGATGGAAAGGAAGCAATATGGAGAATCAGAATACATTAGTAAGGGCCTTGTATTAACTTTCTCTACATGATAAATGCCAATTGCTGAACCCCCTTTAACCCCTTTAGGTGTGCTACCTTTAATGGGGTTAGGCATAAATGTGTTGGTGTGTGTGCTATATATGATGTATGGATTAGTGGTTCATGTGCAGTATGACAGTGACATACTGTATGTATCAGTGTGCATGCGGGACTTTCGTCTCCGCTCAAAAATCATGTTCTGAGCAGACACCTAACAGACCCCATTATAGTCTATGGTGTCTTTAGGCTCCGTTACGCTCAGTTAGGTCTCAGTTATCTGCAGAATCCGTCCTTTCCATTCTCCTGCTCCTCAACGGAGCCGGAGAACGGAAAGGAGAAACGGTGATGTTAAAGGAGCCTTATTTGGGAACCAGTTCTTGTTTACGTTATTAAAGTTTACTACTCTACGAAGTGTGTGGATTATTATTATTTTTTCTGTGTGTGTTGTGGTGGAGGGCGTGATTGCCTGCTAAGGTGTGGGAAGGCGGGATCCAGGGGGCCCAAGGAAATCCTTGCCCAGGGTCCAATCAATATTAAAGACGGCCCTGAGAAGAGCTTTACATTTGGGCTCAAACAGTGAAGTCCTGTATTGAGGACCCTACTCTATGACACTCGTATACCATTAAAGCCAAAAATATGTGCAGACAGAATTAAAGGGTTCACATTGTCATAGATTTCTTTTTACACTGGCTAAAAAAAACGGTATCCAGTCCTATTATTTAGATGGCTTATCCTAAGGAAAGGGGTCAGGCAACCCTACGTCACTGCTGATCAGTTTGGGAGTGGCTCTGGAGCTACACAGGTCCATCCATTGTGTAGTGGAAGGAGCTGGTTACTGCAGTGCTGCTGAATGGGAGTAGCATTGCAGTAACCTGCTCCGTTCACTACACAGTGGCCAGATCTGTGTAGTTATGGTTCCTATTGCCAGTGTCAGAGTAAGGCCTCTTTCACACGGGCGTTGCGGGAAAATGTGCGTTTGCGTTGCGGGAACACCCGCGATTTTCCCGCGCGAGTGCAAAACATTGTAATGCGTTTTGCACTCGCGTGAGAAAAATCACGCATGTTTGGTACCCAAACCCGAACTTCTTCACAGAAGTTCGGGCTTGGGTTAGGTGTTGTGTAGATGTTATTATTTTCCCTTATAACATGGTTATAAGGGAAAATAATAGCATTCTGAATACAGAATGCTTAGTAGGTGATCAATTGAGGGTTAAAAAAATAAAATAAAATTAACTCACCTTCTCCTCTTGTTCACGTAGTTCCCGGTCTCTTCTTTACTTCTTTAATGATGAGCTGTGGGCTAAAGGACCTTTGGTGACGTCAGATCACATGCTCCAATCACATGGTCCATCACCGTGGTGATGGACCATGTGATTAGAGCATGTGATCTGACGTCACCACAGGTCCTAGCCGGTAGTTCATCATTAAAGAAGTAAAGAAGAGACCGGGAACTACGCGAACAAGAGGAGAAGGTGAGTTAATTTTAAATTATTTTTTTTTAACCCTAAATTGATCACCTACTAAGCATTCTGTATTCAGAATGCTATTATTTTCCCTTATAACCATGTTATAAGGGAAGATAATACAGTGAATAGACTGTCACCTAGCAACCATGCGTGAAAATTGCACCGCATCCGCACTTGCTTGCGGATGCTTGCGATTTTCACGCAACCCCATTCACTTCTATGGGGCCTGCGTTGCGTGAAAAATGCAGAATATAGAGCATGCTGCGATTTTCACGCAACGCACAAGTGATGCGTGAAAATCACCGCTCATGTGAACAGCCCCATAGAAATGAATGGGTCGGTATTCAGTGCGGGTGCAATGCGTTCACCTCACGCATCACATCCGCGCGGAATACTCGCCCGTGTGAAAGGGGCCTAAGAGCTTGTGCACACGACTAATCGTGGATCTGCCATATTTTTTCCACACTCCCCTAGAAACGTCCTATCATTGTCCAGCAAAACAGATAAGAATAGAACATGTTCTATCTTTTTTTTGCAGGGCTGCGGAAATCAGACGGTGTGCTGTCTGTATCTTTTGTGGCCCCATTGAACTGAATGGGTCTGCACCCGATGTGGATCCGATACGGACAGAAATTATAGCCATGTGCATGAGCCCTAACTTCTGAGCAGCTGATCAGAAGGTTAACTGCACAAGATGTGGATTACACGTTTTTCCCCACACAGAAAAACATCATGTACACTTTGCTTTTTTATTTTGTGCAGCAATTAAACTGTCATGTATATTTTCAAATCCGCAGCATGTAGGCTGTTTGAATGATATAGTGATTTTCCTCATAGGCTTCAATGGGATTGTTAACAAATGAAAAGTCCACACCAAAAACACACCAAAACTTTGATAAATAGTGCAGATTTATGTGCATTTCTTATCCCATTTTTGGTCTGGATTTCATGCAGATTTTCTGTACTGTCTGCAGGGTACTTACACGCGTGCAGGTTTACAAATAGAAAATTCTGTGCATTTC
Organism: Bufo bufo; assembly: GCF_905171765.1. Lineage (NCBI taxonomy): Eukaryota > Metazoa > Chordata > Amphibia > Anura > Bufonidae > Bufo > Bufo bufo. The sequence continues at coordinate 341,207,628 of NC_053389.1, forward strand.
CGCACCAAAAACCACGTTAGGACTCATTCACACGACCATAGGCCATCCGTGCCCATGCTGCAGACTGCAAATTGCGGTCCACAATGCACTGTGGACTCCCAATGAAGGGTGAGATCTGTGTCAAAACCGCACCAAAAACCATGGTTAGATTTTGGTGCGGATATGCTGCAGAAAAGCACATAAATTGGCACGGAAACTTGTGTGGCTTTTATGTGCATTTACCTGCACACTTATGCAGACGGCCTTATGCGGTTTCTGGTGCAGATTTTCTGTTTGTGTTAACAATCCCATTGAAGTCTGTAGGGAAAACCACTGTATAGAAGGTGCGAAATTCCACAAACAATTGACATACTGTGGATTTTAAAATCCGTTTCCGTACGTAAAAGATATGCAAAGTGTACATGAGATTTGTCAGATCTCATTAACTTAGCTTAGTAGAAAAAACGTCCGTAATCCACATGTTCAGTTACCCTAATTCTCCAGCGAGTAAACCAAGATGTATTGCCAGGTCCGTCGTACAACAGATACCACCAGTACCCCCACTGATTTGTTTTGTTGTGGTTTCTGCTACATGTAGTGCTATTATTTCTTTAAAATCTGATGGGACATTATTTGGTTAAAAACCAGCGTATTTATTACAGGATGTCAGTGGCATAGTATCAGATTGGTACTTGCACAGCTATCATATTTCACATTCCAAACTAGTAAAATTGTGAGGGTGGCGGGGCTAAAAATAAGGCTGTATATGCATCAAATAAGGAAGATATGCTGCATTCATGTGGTTAGTTTTAGTTAATTAAAACCACCAAGGAATTTCTATACCCACCCACCGCATAGTTTATGTTGCGCATGGTATGTGGCAATGTGTGCACAGTTGTCAGGCCCTTATCTCATAGATGCAGCCGAATAGCACTTTTACCAGAGTATTTAGCCCCATCGCCCCACTTTTTAGCAGTTGCACATATCTGTAGCTTTGTGCAAAATATATTCATGGCAGCCATGTTAATGCCTGTTTTTGGTATTTGAGGAACAAGGCAGATTGATTGTTTCAGTAAGAATTTTTTAGGGAAAAAAGCATGGTGTGGTTAGGACTTGTGTGGAGAGATTGATTCTGGCAGAGTTTGCTTCAGTGAGGTTATTCGACTTCTAGAGCCAAGACACATGGGAGAGAACTGCCAGCAGCCTTGTACAATTACATGACAAAATACAATCCAGAATTTAAAGGGAACCTGCCCTCGCCAGTATAATGTAGTGACAGACCCGCTGATTTCAGTGCGCTGCCACTTCTGGTCTAGTACTCAGCAGGGCTGCCAACTGTCCAGAAATTTTCTGGACAGTCCATAAAAAAAGGTAACTTTTTTCCTGTGTCCATGAAAAAAAAAAAATGTGCCCGTGATTTTTTTTTATGCTGTTGGTATGAGACTAGATTATTTTGGATGTAATTATCATTATTTCACAGCTCACAGTAAATGCTGGTAATGAGTTCTCATCAGTATATTGAGCTATGGACATGTATTACTTATCATCGTTTTCATTCATTATGGTTTTCCAGTTTGTCCATAAAAAATTATGTCTGTCTGTGATTTTGGGAAAAGTTGTCCAGAAAAAATAAAAATTCTGTTTGGCAACCCTGTCTGCAGGAGGTGGGGGAGAGGGTGGGGCCACAAGTCTTATCGGACTCCTCTCCCACATAGTGCTGGCGCATACTGCTAGGTCTGACCCATCAGTACTGAGTACTAGACCAAAAAGTGAATGCCCGTCGCTATACTATTTGGCCCTCAGCATGGGCATATAATAAGAGGTGACAAGTTCCCTTTAAAGGATAATTGTCACACTTAGACCCTAATTTCAATTTTCATATATGTAGTTACTAATAACATGATATTCCAGAATCAGTTACTATTAGACTGACTTACCCCATATTTAATAAGATTCAGCCCTTAGCAACCAGTCTGCATAAAACTGCAATTTCACTATTCAGTTAAGATGGCCGCCACTGCCCTCACCCTGAGGCTAATCCCGCCTGCCCTCACTAGCCAGTAACAATAGCCCCCAAAAGTGTCAGTAACCAGAGCCCTCACCCTAAAGGGTTAATCTCCTGCAGCACAAAGGGGTCCTCTTACCACATGTTGCTTTCATTTATACACTGAGCAGACGGCAGATCTCCCTTCCCTGGTTTGCGCTGCTTCAACTCTGCATTCTCCAAGTCTGCTGAGTGAGGGAGCGTCTGCCAAGCGCAGGGACAGGGAGAAGTGCACACAGCCTAGGCACTGTTATCAGCTGCTGGGGAGGACCTGGCTTTAATCATTTACTTACAGTCCCTGGCTGTCAGTAATCTGACCTTGCACGCTGCGTGCTTCTGCGTCCTCCGTCCTTCAACAGAGGACGGACCATGCCTAGCAACCCTATTTTAAGCACAGGTAAAAGTAGGCACTACAGGGAACAAAAATTTGGAATTAAGGGGTAATTGAATACACAGTTAAAAGTTGAAATAGGGCCATCAAGGAGATATTACTCACCACAATCCAATACTCCAAAAAAATAAAAAAAAATAACAGTTATACCCCTTAAGGACTCAGCCCTATTTCACCTTAAAGGGATTCTGTCACCAGGTTTCACCCCTGTCAGCTAAACATATGCTGATGTTCAGGGCCTCATCACGATTCCTAATGTGGGCTTCTAAATGTGATCCGTAAAAAACTGGTTTTACTAACCTGTCACTCAAAGAAATAAGGTGCCCAAGGGGATGTCAGGGGATGTCAAGGGATGCAAGGTGCCGGCCGCACCCACCGCCGTTCGTGCCCAGCGCCGCCTTTCCAGACTTCTGCACCGCCTCCTAATCCTCTGTGCCGCCTCTCTCTCTCCCTCCACCCCCCCTCCTCCCTCCTCCTGCTGTAAGATCTCGCGCGTGCGCACAGGGCTCTGCCTGATGCGCTTGTGCGGACTTCTCGATTTGGCTTTTTGAAGCGAAGTGCGCATGCGCCGGCACTTCGTTCAACCCAGGTATGACCTGCACTTTGGCGCCAGCCTCTCAGAGCCCTGTGCGCACGCGCGATATCTTACAGCAGGAGGAGGGAGGGAGAGCGAGAGGCGGCACAGAGGATTAGGATGCGGTGCAGAAGTCTGGAAAGGCGGCGCTGGGCACGAACGGCGGTGGGTGCGGCCGGCACCTTGCATCCCTTGACATCCCCTTGGGCACCTTATTTCTTTGAGTGACAGGTTAGTAAAACCAGTTTTTTTGCAAAAAAAGGCTACGGATCACATTTAGAAGCCCACATTAGGAATCCTGATGAGGCCCTGAACATCAGCATATGTTTAGCTGACAGGGGTGAAACCTGGTGACAGAATCCCTTTAAGGACTTGGCCATTTTTTGCAAATCTGACCATTGTCACTTTAAGTGCTGATAACTTTAAAACACTTTGACTTATCCAGGCCATTCTGAGATTGAAGTAAAAAAAAAAAATTTTTTTGCATAAAAAAATACCAAATTTACCAAATATTTTGAAAAATTTGCAAATTTCAAAGTTTGTTTCTCTATTTCTGTAATACATAGTAATACCCCCAAAAAAGTGATGACTTTACATCCCCATATGTCTACTTCATGTTTGAATTATTTTGGGAATGATATTTTATTTTTTGGGGATGTTACAAGGCTTAGAAGTTTAGAAGCAAATCTTGAAATTTTTCAGAAATTTACAAAAACCCAATTTTTAGGGACCACTACAGGTCTGGAGTCACTTTGCGAGGCTTACATAATAGAAACCGCCCAAAAATGACCCCATTCTATAAACTACACCCCTCAAGGTATTCAAAACTGATTTTACAAACTTCGTTAACCCTTTAGGTGTTGCACAAGAGTTATTGGCAAATGGGGATGAAATTTGAAAATTTCATTTTTTTGCCTAATTTTCCATTTTAACCCATTTTTTCCACTAACAAAGCAAGGGTTAACAGCCAAACAAGACTGTATCTTTATTGCCCTGACTCTGCCGTTTACAGAAACACCCCATATGTGGCCGTAAACTACGGGCACACAGTAGGGAGTAGAGGGAAAGGTGCGCCGTATGGTTTATGGAAGCCAGATTTTGCTGGACTGTTTTTTTGACACCATGTCCCATTTGAAGCCCCCCTGATGCACCCCTAGAGTAGAAACTCCATAAAAGTGACCCCATCTAAGAAACTACACCCCTCAGGGTATTCAAAACTGATTTTACAAACTTTGTTAACCCTTTAGGTGTTGCACAAGATTTAATGGAAATTAGAGATACAATTTCAAAATTTCACTTTTTTGGCAGATTTTCCATTTTAATATTTTTTTTCCAGTTACAAAGCAAGGGTTAACAGCCAAACAAAACTCATTATTTATGGCCCTGATTCTGTAGTTTACAGAAACACCCCATATGTGGTCGTAAACTGCTGTATGGGCACACGGCAGGGCGCAGAAGGAAAGGAATGCCATACGGTTTTTGGAAGGCAGATTTTGCTGAACTGTTTTTTTTTGACACCATGTCCCATTTGACGCCCCCCTGATGCACCCCTAGAGTAGAAACTCTAAAAAAGTGACCCCATTTTAGAAACTACGGGATAGGGTGGCAGTTTTTTTGGTACTAGTTTAGGGTACATATGATTTTTGGTTGCTCTATATTACACTTTTTTGTGCGGCAAGGTAACAAGAAATAGCTTTTTTGGCACGTTTTTTTTGTTATTTATAACATTCATCTGACAGGTTAGATCATGTGGTAATTTTATAGAGCAGGTTGTCACGGACGCGGCGATACCTAATATGTATACAATTTTTTTTATTTATGTAAGTTTTACACAATGATTTCATTTTTAAAACAAAAAAAATGTTTTAGTGTCTCCATAGTCTAAGAGCAATAGTTTTTTCAGTTTTTGGGGCGATTATCTTAACCACCTCAGCCCCCAGTGCTTAAACACCCTGAAAGACCAGGCCACTTTTTACACTTCTGACCTACACTACTTTCACCGTTTATTGCTCGGTCATGCAACTTACCACCCAAATGAATTTTACCTCCTTTTCTTCTCACTAATAGAGCTTTCATTTGGTGGTATTTCATTGCTGCTGACATTTTTACTTTTTTTGTTATTAATCGAAATTTAACGATTTTTTTTGCAAAAAAATGACATTTTTCACTTTCAGTTGTAAAATTTTGCAAAAAAAAACGACATCCATATAGAAATTTTGCTCTAAATTTATAGTTCTACATGTCTTTGATAAAAAAAAAATGTTTGGGTAAAAAAAAAATGGTTTGGGTAAAAGTTATAGCGTTTACAAACTATGGTACAAAAATGTGAATTTCCGCTTTTTGAAGCAGCTCTGACTTTCTGAGCACCTGTCATGTTTCCTGAGGTTCTACAATGCCCAGACAGTACAAACACCCCACAAATGACCCCATTTCTGAAAGTACACACCCTAAGGTATTCGCTGATGGGCATAGTGAGTTCATAGAACTTTTTATTTTTTGTCACAAGTTAGCGGAAAATGATGATTTTTTTTTTTTTTTTTTTTTTCCTTACAAAGTCTCATATTCCACTAACTTGTGACAAAAAATAAAAACTTCTATGAACTCACTATGCCCATCAGCGAATACCTTGGGGTCTCTTCTTTCCAAAATGGGGTCACTTGTGGGGTAGTTATACTGCCCTGGCATTCTAGGGGCCCAAATGTGTGGTAAGGAGTTTGAAATCAAATTCTGTAAAAAATGACCTGTGAAATCCGAAAGGTGCTCTTTGGAATATGGGCCCCTTTGCCCACCTAGGCTGCAAAAAAGTGTCACACATCTGGTATCTCCGTACTCAGGAGAAGGTGGGGAATGTGTTTTGGGGTGTCATTTTATATATACCCATGCTGGGTGAGAGAAATATCTTGGCAAAAGACAACTTTTCCCATTTTTTTATACAAAGTTGTCATTTGACCAAGATATTTATCTCACCCAGCATGGGTATATGTAAAAAGACACCCCAAAACACATTCCTCAACTTCTCCTGAGTACGGGGATACCAGATGTGTGACACTTTTTTGCAGCCTAGGTGGGCAAAGGGGCCCATATTCCAAAGAGCACCTTTCGGATTTCACTCCTCATTTTTTCCTGAATTTGATTTCAAACTCCTTACCACACATTTGGGCCCCTAGAATACCAGGGCAGTATAACTACCCCACAAGTGACCCCATTTTGGAAAGAAGACACCCCAAGGTATTCCGTGAGGGGCATGGCGAGTTCCTAGAATTTTTTATTTTTTGTCACAAGTTAGTGGAAAATGATGATTTTTTTTTTTCATACAAAGTCTCATATTCCACAAACTTGTGACAAAAAATAAAAACTTCCATGAACTCACTATGCCCATCAGCGAATACCTTGGGGTCTCTTCTTTCCAAAATGGGGTCACTTGTGGGGTAGTTATACTGCCCTGGCATTCTAGGGGCCCAAATGTGTGGTAAGTAGGTAAATGACCTGTGAAATCCGAAAGGTGCTCTTTGGAATGTGGGCCCCTTTGCCCACCTAGGCTGCAAAAAAGTGTCACACATCTGGTATCTCTGTATTCAGGAGAAGTTGAGGAATGTGTTTTGGGGTGTCTTTTTACATATACCCATGCTGGGTGAGATAAATATCTTGGTCAAATGCCAACTTTGTATAAAAAAATGGGAAAAGTTGTCTTTTGCCAAGATATTTCTCTCACCCAGCATGGGTATATGTAAAATGACACCCCAAAACACATTCCCCAACTTCTCCCGATTACGGAGATACCAGATGTGTGACACTTTTTTGCAGCCGAGGTGGGCAAAGGGGCCCATATTCAAAAGAGCACCTTTCGGATTTCACAGGTCATTTTTTACAGAATTTGATTTCAAACTCCTTACCACACATTTGGGCCCCTAGAATGCCAGGGCAGTATAACTACCCCACAAGTGACCCCATTTTGGAAAGAAGAGACCCCAAGGTATTCGCTGATGGGCAAAGTGAGTTCATGGAAGTTTTTATTTTTTGTCACAAGTTAGTGGAATATGAGACTTTGTATGAAAAAAAAATAAAAAAAAAAATAAGCATTTTCCACTAACTTGTGACAAAAAATAAAAAAATTCTAGGAACTCGCCATGCCCCTCACGGAATACCTTGGGGTGTCTTCTTTCCAAAATGGGGTCACTTGTGGGGTAGTTATACTGCCCTGGCATTTTCCAGGGGCCCTAATGTGTGGTAAGTAGGTAAATGACCTGTGAAATCCTAAAGGTGCTCTTTGGAATATGGGCCCCTTTGCCCACCTAGGCTGCAAAAAAGTGTCACACATGTGGTATCGCCGTATTCAGGAGAAGTTGGGGAATGTGTTTTGGGGTGTCATTTTACATATACCCATGCTGGGTGAGAGAAATATCTTGGCAAAAGACAACTTTTCCCATTTTTTTATACAAAGTTGGCATTTGACCAAGATATTTCTCTCACCCAGCATGGGTATATGTAAAATGACACCCCAAAACACATTCCCCAACTTCTCCTGAGTACGGCGATACCAGATGTGTGACACTTTTTTGCAGCCTAGATGCGCAAAGGTGCCCAAATTCCTTTTAGGAGGGCATTTTTAGACATTTGGATACCAGACTTCTTCTCACGCTTTGGGGCCCCTAGAATGCCAGGGCAGTATAAATACCCCACATGTGACCCCATTTTGGAAAGAAGACACCCCAAGGTATTCAATGAGGGGCATGGCGAGTTCATAGAAATTTTTTTTTTTTGGCACAAGTTAGCGGAAATTGATATTTTTAATTTTTTTCTCACAAAGTCTCCCGTTCCGCTAACTTGGGACAAAAATTTCAATCTTTCATGGACTCAATATGCCCCTCACGGAATACCTGGGGGTGTCTTCTTTCCGAAATGGGGTCACATGTGGGGTATTTATACTGCCCTGGCATTCTAGGGGCCCTAAAGCGTGAGAAGAAGTCTGGAATATAAATGTCTAAAAAATTTTACGCATTTGGATTCCGTGAGGGGTATGGTGAGTTCATGTGAGATTTTATTTTTTGACACAAGTTAGTGGAATATGAGACTTTGTAAGAAAAAAAAAAAAAAATTCTGCTAACTTGGGCCAAAAAAATATCTGAATGGAGCCTTACAGAGGGGTGCTAAATGACAGGGGGGTGATAAATGACAGGGGGGTGATCAATGACAGGGGGGTGATCAATGACAGGGGGGTGATCAATGACAGGGGGGTGATCAGGGAGTCTATATGGGGTGATAACCACAGTCATTGATCACGCCCGTGTAAGGCTTCATTCAGACGTCCGGATGCGTTTTGCGGATCCGATCCATCTATCAGTGCATCCGTAAAAATCATGCGGACATCTGAATGGAGCTTTACAGGGGGGTAATCAATGACAGGGGGGTGATCAGGGAGTCTATATGGGGTGATCACCACAGTCATTGATCATGCCCCTGTAAGGCTTCATTCAGACGTCCGGATGCGTTTTGCGGATCCGATCCATCTATCAGTGCATCCGTAAAAATCATGCGGACATCTGAATGGAGCTTTACAGGGGGGTAATCAATGACAGGGGGGTGATCAATGACAGGGGGGTGATCAGGGAGTCTATATGGGGTGATCACCACAGTCATTGATCATGCCCCTGTAAGGCTTCATTCAGACGTCCGGATGCGTTTTGCGGATCGGATCCATCTATCAGTGCATCCGTAAAAATCATGCGGACATCTGAATGGAGCTTTACAGGGGGGTAATCAATGACAGGGGGGTGATCACCACAGTCATTGATCATGCCCCTGTAAGGCTTCATTCAGACGACCGGATGCGTTTTGCGGATCCGATCCATGTATCAGTGCATCCGTAAAAATCATGCGGACATCTGAATGGAGCTTTACAGGGGGGTGATCAGGGAGTCTATATGGGGTGATCACCACAGTCATTGATCATGCCCCTGTAAGGCTTCATTCAGACGTCCGGATGCGTTTTGCGGATCGGATCCATCTATCAGTGCATCCGTAAAAATCATGCGGACATCTGAATGGAGCTTTACAGGGGGGTAATCAATGACAGGGGGGTAATCAATGACAGGGGGGTGATCAGGGAGTCTATATGGGGTGATCACCACAGTCATTGATCATGCCCCTGTAAGGCTTCATTCAGACGTCCGGATGCGTTTTGCGGATCCGATCCATCTATCAGTGCATCCGTAAAAATCATGCGGACATCTGAATGGAGCTTTACAGGGGGGTAATCAATGACAGGGGGGTGATCACCACAGTCATTGATCATGCCCCTGTAAGGCTTCATTCAGACGACCGGATGCGTTTTGCGGATCCGATCCATGTATCAGTGCATCCGTAAAAATCATGCGGACATCTGAATGGAGCTTTACAGGGGGGTAATCAATGACAGGGGGGTAATCAATGACAGGGGGGTGATCAGGGAGTCTATATGGGGTGATCACCACAGTCATTGATCATGCCCCTGTAAGGCTTCATTCAGACGTCCGGATGCGTTTTGCGGATCCGATCCATCTATCAGTGGATCCGTAAAAATCATGCGGACGTCTGAATGGAGCTTTACAGGGGGTTGATCAATGACAGGGGGGTAATCAATGACAGGGGGGTGATCAGGGAGTCTATATGGGGTGATCAGGGGTGATTAGGGGTGATCAGGGGCTAATAAGGGGTTAATAAGTGATGGGGGGGGGGTGTAGTGTAGTGTAGTGGTGCTTGGTGCTACTTTACTGAGCTACCTGTGTCCTCTGGTGGTCGATCCAAACAAAGGGGACCACCAGAGGACCAGGTAGCAGGTATATTAGACGCTGTTATCAAAACAGCGTCTAATATACCTGTTAGGGGTTAAAAAAAACACATCTCCAGCCTGCCAGCGAACGATCGCCGCTGGCAGGCTGGAGATCAACTCTCTTACCTTCCGTTCCTGTGAGCGCGCGCGCCTGTGTGCGCGCGTTCACGGGAAATCTCGCGTCTCGCGAGATGACGCGTATATGCGTGACTGTGCGCAGCGCTGCCACCTCCGGAACGCGATCCTGCGTTAGGCGGTCCGGAGGTGGTTAAGTAGGGTCTCATTTTTGCGGGATGAGATGACGGTTTGATTTACACTATTTTGGGGTGCATCTGAATTTTTGATCGCTTGCTATTACACTTTTTGTGACGTAAGATGACAAAAAATTGCTTTTTTTAACCGTTTTTATTTTTATTTTTTACAGTGGTCACCTGAGGGGTTAGGTCATGTGATATTTTTATAGAGCCGGTCGATACGGACGCGGCGATACCTAATATGTATATTTTTTTTTTTTTATTTATTTAAGTTTTACACAATGATTTCATTTTTGAAACAAAAAAAATCATGTTTTAGTGTTTCCATAGTCTAAGAGCCATAGTTTTTTCAGTTTTTGGGCGATTATCTTGGGTAGGGTATGATTTTTGCGGGATGAGATGACTGTTTGATTGGTACTATTTTGGCGTACATGCGACTTTTTTGATCACTTTTATTAACATTTTTGGGAAGTAAGGTGGGCAAAATTTCAATTTCCTCATAGTTTTTATTATTATTTTTTTATGGCGTTCACCTATGCGGGGAAGTAACATGACCGTTTTATAGATCAGGTCATTACGGACGCGGCGATACCAAACATGTGTAGGGAATTTTTTTTTTTTTCATTTTTAATCAGTGATAAATGTGTTTTTTGATTTTTACTTTTTTTTCACTTTTTTTTGACCCAGACCCACTTGGTTCTTGAAGATCCAGTGGGTCTGATGTCTGCATAATACAGTACAGTACACTATATAGTGTTTTGTACTGTATTTTCCTTACACTTTGTCTGTTCAGCACCATGGACAGCAGTATTTTCCTTACACAGATCTGTTCAGCACCATGGACAGCAGGATGCCTGAGAAGGCGTCCTGTTGCCATGGAACCTTCCCCGTCTGCTCAGTTGTGGCCACAACTTCGCAGACGGGGAAGGGTAAGGAGGGGGGCTGTCTGGGGGCTCTCTCCATCGGGGGGCTGCAAAGGCACAGCAGCCCCCCGATGGGAGAGGGAGGGAGCTCCCTCTTACTGTTAACTTTTTTCATACACTGGCCACCAATGAATTTTCACCGCCCGCCTCCCTCACCGTCCCCGTCCCTTTTGAAACGAAGTACTTTGAAAGAGTTACTGGAGTCAAGGGGAACAGTAGCCAGCAACAAGACAAAGGTTATATTAATCGCAGAGCTAATGGAAGGAGACAGAGCCGCGGCTGCTGCAGCACCTCCAAGGGAGGAGGAGCCAACAGAATTTGAGAAGGAATACAGGAGCAGGATGGCTCTACTTCCACCAGCGCTATATGACCAGATGGCTGACAGAGTTTTTGGAGATGTGCAGGAATACATCATGCTTCGGAGGTCGCAGATGAACCAGCAGACTGGAGAAAGAGCCACGACGCCTGTTAACATCCTGTCAGGGAAAGCTAAAATTCCCTACCAAGCTTTTAAGAGCTATTCGGAAGCGGAGGGTAAGGTAGATGACTACCTGCAGGATTTTGAACGGTTATGCCAGTTGCACAATATCAGTGCGGAGGATCGGGTACCCCTACTGGCAGGGAGACTATCTGGTCGCGCCGCAGAGGCATATCGTGCCGTACCTGACGAGGACAGTACAAACTATGCCAAGGTAAAACAGGCTATTTTAGCTAGGTATGCGATTACCTCCGAGGCCTACCGACTAAAGTTCAGAGACATTAAAAAGCTCGCCAGAGACACTCACACAGAATGGGCACACCGCCTACAACGAGCGGCAAAGGGGTGGTTGGAGGCCACCCAAGTTAACACCCTGGAAGACCTGTTCCAACTCATGGTAATGGAGCAGTTCTTTGATGGGATACCCGCGCACCTGCAGAATTGGGTGCGGGATCGGAAGCCACGCACCCTACAAGATGCAGCCAAGCTAGCAGATGAGTTCCAGGATACCAGAAGGGAACAGCGCACTCAATCGAAACCAACCTATGGATCTACCACCCCAGTACCAACCGTAAACACAGCCGTTCCAGCACGCCCGGGGGTAAGCAATAACACCTACACCCCCAGGTATCAAGCTCGCCCCCCGATACGATGCCACACCTGTAACCAACAGGGACATATGCAGCGGGACTGTCCCCGCAACCGACCACGGCCCAGCTGGAACCCCCCGGTACCCAACAACCGGGCAGCGGTTCATTGTGCCCAAGCGGAACCCTACAGAGTACCCGAGGGCCTAGCTTCCACCGAGGAACCCCTGGGCACACTACATGAGGTGAACCCTATCCAAGCCGCCTCTGACAACCGCCAAGGGCACCGACAAGAGGTACAGGTGGAGGGGAGAAAGGTACAGGGGTTACGAGACTCTGGGGCTACTATAACGCTGGTCCGCAACCACCTAGTACCCAAAGGCAACCTCACGGGGGAGGGTGTAGCAGTGCGTGTAGCAGGGGGAGCGATCTACAAGATCCCCACGGCCAAAGTCCACCTGAATTGGGGAGCGGGGAATGGGAATGTGGAGGTGGTCCTGATGCAGGACTTACCCGCAGACGTTATTTTGGGCAGCGACCTGGGGGAGCTGACTTCAGCTTTTGTTCCCCAGTCCATCAGCCATGAAGCTTATCCGGTTGAGACACGGCAACAGGCTCGCACCACAGCACCACCTAACCACTCTGAGTACTCCTCCGGACATCCCCAAGCCGATCCGTTAGGATCAAACTGGGTATGCCGGCTTGGTTCTGGGGGAGCATTGTGGCAAACCCAGCCACTGTATATTGTCATTCCTGTATGTACGATGTTATTGCATATGTGTATGCCACTTTAAAGAACCAAGCGTATATATGTTTTGTGTAATATGGTTCAGGTGGGCTGTAACGTTCCTATGCTGGCTGCATGGAAACCGCCAGCATTCATGCAATTGTATGTTGTTATGTGAGGGCACCCAGATAGCTAATTGTATTGTATTTGTGTATTCTGAGCGGCATTCACCTAATGATATGCCCTCAGACTTGAGCTATCTGGGATATGTTAATGTCTGTGTTTGCTGGGAGGGTGTGACATTGTGTGTTTGGGTGGGGATTCCTGTCCTGTTGTCTCTCTGTGTGTATTGGCGATGTCCTTTGTCCTGAGAGATAATTGAATTACTTCTTGGTTGTCTCCAGGACAGAGGATATTGTGTATTCGTCTGTCTGTGATGATTGCATCAACCCAGTGTGAGGTAATTCTATCACGGACAGAGGGGAGGATTTTGTGTGGGAGTGTCTGAGTGTATTGTACGTGGTTATTGGCTGTTTTTACAAAACCCTGGGGTGGTAACTTTGTTGGAAGATGTGTATAAAATGCTTGTGTGTTAAAATAAAGAGAGTTCCTGTTTTAACCCTCAAGGTGAAGTGTCGTCTCATTCTTGGGGGAGGATTTATTGTATGCTGTACTGGCCTATTTGGATCATTGCCTGCTTTTCCTGTCTACCAGCGGAGTCCTTGTGGATCGTGCTACCCCTCCGCTACAACCGGTATATCGTTTTACATACAAAAAAAAATTAAAAAATTCGAAAAAAATAGTTTGTTCACAGAGATGTGTGAGGGCTCATTTTATGTGGGGTAATCTGTAGTTTTTATTGATACACTTTGTGATCACATTTTATTACATTTTTCTGGTAAGTGAAGCAATGAAAAAAATGGCGAATCTGCCTTTTTTATTTTTTTCTTCCCCGTTACTCCATTTCTCGTATCGGTTAGTTTATTTTATATTTTAATAGTTCAGGCATTTTGGGATGCAGTGATGCCCAAGATGTTTATGTTCATTTTTATTCTTATTCTGGGGAAAGGGGAGTGATTTTAAATGTTTTTAAAAAAAAATTACTTACTTATTTTTTTTTAGCTAAAATATGCAGTCTTCTGATTGCTTTTAGTTTGCACTGAAGTTCAAGAGAACTACAATCTAAGCTCCATTTTCTGTTATCCTATGGAGCCCTATGGAGCCCTGCCACCTGCAAGCCTCAATAGGAACTACAGCTCTGATACACTGAGGGGGGAGATTTATCTAAACTGGCCCATAGCAACTAATCACATTCCACCGTTCATTGTTCAGAGCCCCTTTGGAAAATAAAAGGTGGAATCTGATTGGTTGCTAGGGGCATCTAAGGCACTTTTCATTGACACCAGTTTTGAAAAATCTCCCCCTGAGTCTCTTCAGAAAGACTTAGCACATTAGAGTGAAGGGACAGCTCCCTTGATCTCCGCATGGGGGAGACATTCCTGATCTGAAAGCGTCCTTCCGGTTATTCTGTATTTAGATGCTGTGGACAGATTTGACAATGGCATCTAAGAGGTTAAATGTCTGTGATTAGTGTTATCGCCGGTCACAGACATTAGCCCCAGGCCTCTGCTGTTTAAAACAGCAGAGACCCGGCGTCCGCTGTGTTGGCGGCGAGCATGCTCCATATTTAAAACCCCTCCTGCCACCATATATGTATGGCGCTGGAACTCTATTATAAAGATGGAGGCAGAAAACAAAGAATCCACCATTAAAGCTACTTTCACACTAGCGTTTAAGTTTTCTGGTATTGAGTTCCGTCATGGGGGCTCAATACTGGAAAAAAAATGCTTCAGTTTTGTCCACATTCATTGTCGATGGGGACAAAACTGAACAGAACGGAGTGCTCTAAAATGCATTGCGTTCCATTTAGTTGTGTTCCCAGACCGGAGAGCAAACCGCATCATGCTGCGGTTTGCTTTCCGTCCTGGGATGCGCAGAGCAAGACAGATCCGTCATGAGCCCCAATGCAAGTCAATGGGGACAGTTCCGTTTTCTCTGACATAATAGAAAACAGATCCCTCCTCGATTGACTTTCAGCAGTTCATGACTGATCTGTCTTGGGTATGTTAAAGATAATACAATCGTATCCGTTCATAACGGATGGAGATGGTTGTATTATCAGTAACGGAAGAGTTTTTACTGAACCCTGCGGATAGTATGTGTCATAGTATGTGTTTGAATTAGTATAACATCTAGGTGATGCATTCCCTTTAAATCTAGTTTTTGCCACCTTGTTTTACACTTTTATTTGGATGCTCGTGTTCTTTGTTTATGTTAAGAAGATCTGTTAAACTGTTTCTCTAGTATCCAATTAACACTCCTTAGTAGTTGTTAAAAGCCATGATTGCCTGCTGTTCATCTAATTGTGAACACATTGAAGCTGCCCTTTGGTGTTGTCAGTGGTCAAATGTCTACACATAGTAGATCTGCTCCCAGCCCGCTTAGTTTGCAGACACTGGGAGATATCTATCAAACTGGTGTAAAGGAAAACTGGCTTAGTTGCCAGTAGCAACCAATCAGATTCCACCTTTCATTTTCCAGAGGAGCTCTGAAAAATGAAAGGTGGAATCTGATTGGTTGCTATTAGACAAGCGAATCGACTTCGGATGAAACATCCAAAGTCGATTCGCATAAAACTTTGTTCCAATACTGTACGGAACAGGAACTCCGTACAGTATTAGAATGCATTGGCTCAGATGAGTCAGTGTATTGCTTCTCGAAGTCTCGATAGACTTCGGGTAATAACTTCATAAATTAATTTGTACTGTAAAAAAACATTTCCCGAACTCTGGTTCTGAAAGTGAAAATAAATGCAGATTTTACACGCGATTATTATGGACTTTAGCTGTCATTCTGGTCTTTAGCTGGAATGTCAGCTTTCAAACAAGACCAGTTGCATAATTCTAGCTGCTGCCTTTCAGGAGATATCCCATTTAAAGCATCCCTCTCCCATCCACTTTCTGCCTCAGCCCAGCTCCAGGCTGTCAGGGCTGAGCTCCTCCTCCCAGAGCTCATCCATCTCTTGTTATAATACTGAGAAGACGGACTGCACATGGCAGCGCTGTGAGAAGAGGCTGCTGAATAGGAAAGTAGCACACGTTTCTGGGAGTTATCAGGTCAAATTAAAAATGCTGAAATTATAAAGCACAAAAGCATTTATACAGCAGGATGTACTATACCATTGGGGTATAAAAAATGAAATGGCAGTTACACTTTAGTATGCCTCTTTGCCACATTTAGATAGTTGCTCCAAAAGGTGTAATATATTAATGATGACAGACCTTTGTATCTTCTAATAGAAACATAGAATGTGTCGGCAGATAAGAACCATTTGGCCCATCTAGTCTGCCCAATATACTGAATACTATGAATAGCCCCTGGCCCTATCTTATATGAAGGATGGCCTTATGCCTATCCCATGCATGCTTAAACTCCTCCACTGTATTTGCAGCTACCACTTCTGCAGGAAGGCTATTCCATGCATCCACTACTCTCTCAGTAAAGTAATACTTCCTGATATTACTTTTAAACCTTTGCCCCTCTAATTTAAAACTATGTCCTCTTGTAGCAGTTTTTCTTCTTTTAAATATTCTCTCCTCTTTTACCTTGTTGATTCCCTTTATGTATTTAAAAGTTTCTATCATATCCCCTCTGCCTCGTCTTTCTTCCAAGCTATACATGTTAAGGTCCTTTAATCTTTCCTGGTAAGTTTTATCCTGCAATCCATGTACTAGTTTAGTAGCTCTTCTCTGAACTCTCTCTAGAGTATCAATATCCTTCTGGAGATATGGTCTCCAGCACTGCGCACAATACTCCAAATGAGGTCTCACCAGTGCTCTGTAGAGCGGCATGAGCACCTCCCTCTTTCTACTGGTAATTCCTCTCCCTATACACCCAAGCATTCTGCTAGCATTTCCTGCTGCTCTATGACATTGTCTGCCTACCTTTAAGTCTTCTGAAATAATGAATACATATTTCTGTATACAGCATTTGTGCAAATCGCTTTGCTATAGCTCCCAGGCTATCCAGTTATACACAATTCATAAACAGTTTATCAAAATTACAAGTGATCAATTAAGTCTTATTCCATTCTTCATAGATGCAAAAATGTATTTAAAATAAATGATCTTCCTCTAGTATGCCATAACCAAAGTGAATTTGGAAAGTTTGATTTAGCTCAGTTCATACGGAGGTCATAATCTGCTGGAATTGTTAGAATCTTTGCATAGAATTTAGAATGCAATTATGCGCATTGTTTAGCTTGATTTATATTATTTTATCGTTGTATTTTGGCTGGGATCCACGTGCCATGCTTTCTAAAAACGCAACCACAACTCATGCGGCTATAGCTTCTACAACTGTAATGAATTGTCATTTGCAGGTAGGAGGGAATAAGAACTAGCCTAGAGCTTTGCTCATTGCAGAAGGGGATTTCACTACCATTGTCTGGCTTCATAGTGAATGAATGAGTGCTAGAATTTGAGCTTTTGATCTGAACAGTATTGTATTATACTATTAAATTACTTTGCTGGCATTTGTTGGTGAGTGCTCGGGGCCTAGTTAAAATCTGTCTGCTTGCAAAAACTAGCAGTTACTTAAGATTTGAGGTCAAGTCTAGGTTTCTAGGGCCAAGGCAGTGTTTATTGTCATGCCTCAGAGGAAGAACTTGCTAATGCTTGTTGCAGGCCAAGTCTTATGTACATTCTGCACAATGAACTATAACAGTTATAGAGTTTCTTTAGGAATTGGTGCTGCCTGTCATTTTACACATTTTGCCTTTCTCCTTTGTCTATGTATTCACTGAATATAAAGAGCTACACTCATCCATGTTTCTCTAGCAATGGTGGCATGTGTTGCAGGTGGTGCCCCATATATATCAGTCAGTTGCACCAATTATCAGATAGATATCAATACCTAAAACACTATTTTACACCTTCCCAACACATGAAGTACTACTACGTCATGGAAGCCACTGCATTCCCGCAATTTGACGTAATAGTACATCATGGTGATCGGGTGGGCACCGGAGCGGTGCGCGCGCGATCACTGAAGGGGCCCGGCAGTCCCTGGTAGTCGGGCCCCTGCTGTATCCGCCGGCATCGCTGTAAAAGTCGATGCTGGCGGATTAACCCCTTCTATGCCGCTGTTCGCTCTGACCGCGACATAGAAGGGGTTTGTGTCGGGTGAGGGAGCACATCGAGTCCCCGTGCTGCTGTGGCGGGGAATCGATGTGTCAGAAGGCAGCCCACGGCATCAGGACCTGACTTCTATGGGTGCAGAGGAGATCCAGCCTCAGGCTAGGTCTCCTAGGCAACCTGTTAGTGTACTACTCACACGAACAGGCAATGCATTACAATACAGATGTATTGTAATTAGGGCTGCACGATATATCGAAAAAAAATAATCAAATCGCGATAATCGCCAAATGCGATATGGCGATTTGGCCGACCCGAAAATGCCGCGATTATATATGAAGGGGCCCCTATTGATAAAATGGCCTCTCTCCTATTGATAAAATGACAGACCTCTATACTCACTTTCACGATGAATGCACAGCAGCGAGCCGGCCGGCCAGCGCGTGACTGACGTCACTTAGTCACGCTCCTGCTTCCTGAATTAAGTGGGAGGAGCGTGACAGTGACGTCAGTCACGCGCCGGCCGGCCCACACGCTACCGTGCATTCATAGTGAAAGTGACATCAGAGGCTGGCCATTTTATCAATAGGAGAGTTATGTGTGCAGTTTAGGACACATGAGAGGACACATAGGGCCATGAGGGGGACCAGCATAAGATGCTATATGTGTGTCTTATGCTGGCCCCCCTCATGGCCCTATGTGTCATAGCACACATCCCCTATAACAGTGCCATCCACAGATCCACCCCATAACAGCGTCATCCACAGATCCCCATAACAGTGTCCTCCACAGATCCCCCATAACAGTGTCCTCCACAGATCCCCCATAACAGTGTCCTCCACAGATCCCCCATAACAGTGTCCTCCACAGATCCCCATAACAGTGTCCTCCACAGATCCCCCATAACAGTGTCCTCCACAGATCCCCCATAACAGTGTCCTCCACAGATCCCCCATAACAGTGTCCTCCACAGATCCCCCATAACAGTGTCCTCCACAGATCCCCCATAACAGTGTCCTCCACAGATCCCCCATAACAGTGTCCTCCACAGATCCCCCATAACAGTGTCCTCCACAGATCCCCCATAACAGTGTCCTCCACAGATCCCCCATAACAGTGTCCTCCACAGATCCCCCATAACAGTGTCCTCCACAGATCCCCCATAACAGTGTCCTCCACAGATCCCCCATAACAGTGTCCTCCACAGATCCCCCATAACAGTGTTCTCCACAGATCCCCCATAACAGTGTTCTCCACAGATCCCCCATAACAGTGTCCTCCACAGATCCCCCATAACAGTGTCCTCCACAGATCCCCCATAACAGTGTCCTCCACAGATCCCCCACATAACGGCGTCATCCACAGATCCCCCACATAACGGCGTCATCCACAGATCCCCCACATAACGGCGTCATCCACAGATCCCCCACATAACGGCGTCATCCACAGATCCCCCACATAACGGCGTCATCCACAGATCACCCACATAACGGCGTCATCCACAGATCCCCCACATAATGGCGCCATCCACAGATCCCCCACATAACAGCGCCATCCAGAGATCCCTCACATAACAGCGTCATCCACAGATCCCCCACATAACAGTGCCATCTACAGATCCCCCATAACTATGTCATACCCAGCCGCGTCAGCGTCTCATATGGGAAAATCCAAGCAAATAGACCTCTAGCACAATTCCCTTAAAATATTGCATCGCATATCGTTATCGCAATTTTTAGGGCCCTAATCGCAATCGCACAAAATTCCCATATCGTGCAGCCCTAATTGTAATGCATTGCAGAGGGGATCAGACCCCCAAAAGTGAACATCAGAAATAAAGTAAAGTAAAAAAAAAAGTGTTTTTAATAAAATTAATAAAGTAATAAAATTAAAAAAGAAAAAAACACCCCTTTGCTCTTATTTTATAATAAAAAACTGAAGAAAAAAAAACAACACACGTAAGGTATCGCCGCGTCTGTAATGACCGACTCTATAAATATATCACATGATCCACCCTGTCCGATAAACACCATAAAAATAAATAAATAAAAACCATTTTTGTCACCTTACATCACAAAAAGTGCAACACCAAGCGATCAAAAAGGTGTATGTCCCACAAAATGGTATCAATAAAACCGTCACCTCATCCAGCAAAAAATGAGCCCTTACCTAACACAATCGCCGAAAAAATGAAAAAACTATATCTCTCAGAACATGGAGACACTAAAACCTCTTTTTTTTTGTTTCAAAACTGCTATTATTGTGCTAAAGTGAAATACATAAAACAAAAATATACATATTAGGTATCGCCACGTCCGTAACAACCAGCTCTATAAAATAATCACATGACCTAACCCCTCAGGTGAACACCGTAAAAAATGAAAATAAAAACTGTGTAAAAAAAAAAGCCATTTTTGTCATCTTACATAACAAAAATTGCAACACCAAGTGATTAAAAAGGCATATACCCCCCAAAATAGTACCAATCAAACAGTCACCTCATCCTGCAAAAAATGAGTCCTTACATAAGACAAGACAACTAGTAAAAAAATCAAAAAGCTATTGCTCACAGACTATGGATACACTAAAATATCATTATTTCAGTTTCAAAAATGCTATTATTGTGTAAAACTTTAATAAATAAGAAAAAGTAGACATGTTAGGTATTGCCACATCCGTAACTATCTGGTCTATAAAAAAGTCACATTACCTAATCCCTGAGGTAAACTCTGTAAAAATAAATAAAAACTGCGCCAAAACAACAAATTTTTTGGTCACCTTGCCCCATAAAGTGTAACAATGAATGATCAAAAAATCATATGTACCCAAAAATGGTACCAATAAAAACATCAACTCTTCCTTCAAAAAACTAGCCCCTGCACAAGACGACCGGCAGAAAAAATAAATAAAAATAGGGCGTTCAGAAAATAAAGATACAAAAACTAAATTTTTGTTTTCAAAAATGCTTTATTATGTAAAACTGAAACAAACATCATAGAAAGTAGACATATTTGATGTCATTGCGTCCGTAACAACCTGCTCTATAAAAATAGCGCATGATCTAACCTGTCAGATGAATGTTGTTAAAAATAAAAACATAAATTTTTGGGTTACCTTGCCTCACAAAAACATAATATAGAGCAATAAAACTGGCACGTTATTCCGTAGTTTCCAAAATGTGGTCACTTTTTGGAATTTCTACTGTAGGGGTGCATCACGGGGGCTTCAAATGGGATATGGCAATCTAAAAAACAGTTCAGCTAAATCTGCCTTTTAAAAACCATATGGTGTTCCTTTCCTACTGCGCCCTGCCGTGTGCCCGTACAGCACTTTACGATCACATGGGTGTTTCTGTAAACCGCAGAATCGGGGTAATAAATCTTGAGTTTTGTTTGGCTGTTAACCCTTGCTTTGCTACTGGAAACAAGGATTAAAATGTAAAATCTGCCAAAAAAGTGAAATTCTGATATTTCATCTCCATTTTCCATTAATTTTTGTGGAACACCTAAAGGATTAACAAAGTTTGTAAAATCAGTTTTGTATACCTTGAGGGGTGTAGTTTCTAAAATTGGGTCATTTTTAGGTGGTTTCTATTATGTAAGCCTCACAAAGTGACTTCAGACCTGAACTGGTCCTTAAAAGTGGGTTTTTGCTTCCAAACTTCTAAACCTTCTAACGTTCCCAAAAAAAAATATTTCATTTTCAAAATGATCCAAACATGAAGTAGACATATGGGAAATGTAAAGTAATAACAGTGATACCTCATATAATAAACTATTAGGGTACTTTCACACTTGCGGCAGTGTGATCCAGCAAGCAGTTCCGTCGTCGGAACTGCCTGCCGGATCCGCCAATCTGAATGTGACTGAAAGCATTTGTGAGATGGATCCTGATGCAGATCCGTCTCACAAATGCATTGCAAAAACGGATCCGTCTCTCCGCTTGTCGGATAGACGGATTCGTCTTGTATTTTTTTTTCCACAGTTTTCCCCAATCTGCGCATGCGCGGACCGGAAGGATGGATCCGTCCTTCAGGTGTTTCTTAATGCCGGATCTGGCACTAATACATGTCAATGTAAATTAATGCCTCATCCGACATTCCGGCAACTGATCAGGCATTTTGGACAGAGATAATACTGCAGCATGCTGCGGTTTTATCTTTTGCCTGATCAGTCAAAAAGACTGAACTGAAGACATCCTGATCCATCCTGAATGGATTGCTCTCCATTCAGAATGCATTAGGATAAAACTAATCCCTCAGGTAAACGCTGTAAAAATATATAAGAACTGCGCCAAAACAACCAATTTTTTGGTCACCTTGCCCCATAAAGTGTAATAATGAATGATCAAAAAATCATATGTACCCAAAAATGGTACCAATAAAAACATCAACTCTTCCTTCAAAAAACAAGCCCCTGCACAAGACGACCGGCAGAAAAAATAAAAAAAAATAGGGCGTTCAGAAAATGGAGATACAAAAACAAAATTTTTGTTTTCAAAAATGCTTTATTATGTAAAACTGAAACAAACATCATAGAAAGTAGACATATTTGATATCATTGCGTCTGTAACAACCTGCTCTATAAAAATAGCGCATGATCTAACCTGTCAGATGAATGTTGTTAAAAATAAAAAATTAAAACATCCATTTTTTGGTTACCTTGCCTCACAAAAAACATACTCTGTGTATTGAATGCACTTATGTACGCATATAAAGGGGATGAGTTCTTTAGTTGTTGAATGATGGAAGAGGGGCAGTTAATATTTAATGCTTCTGATATGTTGTAATTTATTTTGAAGTTGGATATGAAACCAAAGTCTCTAAAAATGTTTAGTAGTTTTGGAAAGGATGTTAGAGGGTTGGAGGTCATAATAAGCAGGTCATCTGCAAAGGCTGCAGTGAGATGGATGTGGTTTCCAATAGTAATTCCCTTTAATATGTGGGTCTTGCCTAATACGTTAAAGTAGAGTTTCCATAACTATTACGAATAGTGCAGGGGAGAGGGTCATCCTTGTCGAGTGTGGTTAAGTATGGGGAAAGATGGGGACAAGGTGCCGTTATTTTGATTCTGGCAGAGGGGCCCTAGTAAAGCGTGAGTATTGTGTT
Source organism: Bufo bufo (assembly GCF_905171765.1). NCBI lineage: Eukaryota > Metazoa > Chordata > Amphibia > Anura > Bufonidae > Bufo > Bufo bufo. Next base: position 341,230,695 of record NC_053389.1, read on the forward strand.
GACAAATAAATGCGGTATGCCAAAGCTGAGCAAGGCTCTCTCCATAAAGTGCCAGAGTTTACTCTGTCGAACGCTTCATCTGCGTCTGTGCTAAGCAGAGTAAGAGGGGTTGTAGTTTTTAGCTCGGTTGATCAGTTGTATCAAACGCACAGTATTTTCCTTTCCCTGTCTGCCAGATACAAAACCTACTTGTTCTATAGTTCAATAATATGAGGCAGTATTTTTTGCAGGCGTAGGGCTAGTACTTTTGCCCACAATTTAATGTCTGCATTAAGCAGTGATATTGGTTGGTAACTCCCACACGCCAAAGGATCCTTTTTTATTTGTGAATAATAGTGATATGTGCTTTTACAGCTTGGGGAGGTAAGTGTGCACCGTGAAAAAGTGAGTTGCATAAGTTGTTAAAGTGAGGTATTAGGATGTCTTGGAAGGTTTTGTAGTACTGGCTAGGGAGTCCATCTGGACCTGGGCTTTTACCCGAGGGTATTGAGGCCAGTATCTGATGCATTTCTACTTCGGTAATAGGTGCTATCAGTTGGGGCACGTCTGTTTGGGAGATGATAGGTAAGTTTAGTGAGGATAAAAACTCCACTGTAGCTGCATAAACTGAAATTGGAGAAGATGTGTCTTGGTATGGGAGGTTATAAAGGTTTGCATAAAACTTTTGAAAGGCTTTTGCTATGTCTGGGGTGGAATTATGGATAGAGCAAGTGACATCTTTTATAGCCGGTATGAAGGAGTCAGACTGTTGTTTCTCGACCCAAGCGGTCATTAATCTGTTACCTCTGTCACCATGAGCATAAGCTCTGAATTTGGCTCGGAGTAGAGTTTTTGCCGAAGTTACATTGAGCAGGTTTTTCAGTTCGGTGTGAAGTTTAGCTAAATCATAAGCTGTCGCTATGGCAGAAGTCGGGCATCTAACTGCAGCAGCACGTTTCTTTTTAATCCTAGACCCTAGGGCTATTAGTTCTCCCCAGATCACTGATTTGTGTGCTTCCCAAAGGATAGGAGGTGATACTTGTTCTCTAGTGTTATGTTTGAAGTATTCTGTTAGTGAGGAGTTAATAAATGTAATTTGCGTAGGATCCGCTATCAGGGTTTCATTAAGGCGCCAGTTCCATTCTCTTTGGGGGAGGTTTCTTAGGTGTAGGGTGAGAAAGACTGGGGCGTGGTCAGAGAGGGTGATATTCCCAATGTTCGTTGTTTCTACACAATTTAGTTGGGCCGAGGATAAAAATAGGTAATCTAGTCTGTGGAAGCTGTTACCTGTATGTGAGTAGAAGGTATAGTTTATTTCTGTAAGGTGTAAAGTTCTCCACACAACTAAGACGTGTAGATCTTTTAGAGCAGGCATGCTCAACCTGCGGCCCTCCAGCTGTTTTAAAACTACAACTCCCACAGTGCCCTGCAGTAGGCTGATAGCTGTAGGCTGTTCTGGCATGCTGGGAGTTGTAGTTTTGCAACAGCTGGAAGGCCGCAGGTTGAGCATGCCTGTTTTAGAGCCTTCGGGAGTCGGCAAAGCAGCTTATAGGAAATATGGGACCTTTTAGTGGAGAAATCTATTGAGGGTTCTAAAGAGAGGTGAAAGTCACCTCCCAAGATCACAGTTCCATCTTAGCAGCAAGCAATTTGAGAGTCTGAACGAGCCACTGCGCTTGTTGAGTATTAGGGGCATACAAGTTGGCCAGTGTGACCGGGGATCTTGCAATTGTACCTTTGAGAAAAAGGTATCTCGCCTCTGGGTTAGTTATAACAGCTGAGTGTTTAAAGGGTATTTGTTTGTGTTTCGCAATACTGACTCCTCTGCTAGCAGTAATGTGAGTACTGTGGTACCAATGCGCATATTGTGTAGTGGGAAGATTGGGTATCTTACCAGACATAAAATGTGATTCTTTGAGGAATACGATTTCAGCTTTGTCTCTGCGCAGGAGGGAGATCACTTGCGAGCAGTTGCATGTCTCGTTCAGACCTCTAACGTTCAGTGATGCAACCACTACAGATAACATGCTATAATAGATAAATAATGGTTATGAATACATAGGTTTACCAAAGGAAGATAGGTAAAGGAGAGACAAGTAAAGGTATATTGCAATTGTAATAGGAAGTGGGGGGAGAGGATGGGATGAGAAATGAAATAAAGAGCATAATAAAAGGCTATAAGCCGAAAAACTTGGTACGTAGGGTACTCTACCAAGCACCTGATTGTTGATAGAACTCCCTTTACAGTGGTTATAGTGGATGTTCCCTCAGGTGGGGGGTCTTGTAAAGTGCCCGAGAGCCAAAGTAAAGCCATCGGGAGAGAGACGGAGGGGGGACCAAATTGGGGTCTTAAACCGGCAATATCCCCAGTAAAATGTGAGGGTAATACAGTAACAATGAACATTGTAAGAGTAAGAGGCATAGAGATAAGAAAAGAACTTACGATGTAAAATATATCGATTATAATAGAGGAGACACTATGAAACATAATGAACCTTCTAATAGAGACCCAGATAACTCTGTATAAAGTAACATTGCAAGGGTCCTAAGGGCTAAGGTAGACAGAGATACTACTCCAACAGGGAGATTTGTGGCTCTCTCAACTATGAGGTACCCAATAACCCTCAGCTATGGGTGACATAACCTTTCTGAAAGGGATAATTTGGGTTAGTGGGCGCATGGAGTAGCAGAGGCAAAATAACATATACAGCAAACTTCAGTATAAGGCCTCATGCACACGACCGTTCCGTTTTTTGCGATCCGCAAACCCGGATCCGCAAAAAAAGAGAGGCCGCCCGTGTGCCTTCTGTAGAAATGCCTATTCCTGTCCGCAAAACTGACAAGAATAGGACATGTTATATTTTTTTTGCGGGGCTAGGGAGCGGAGCAACGGATGCGGACAGCACACGGAGTGCTGTCCGCATCATTTGCGGCCCCATTGAAGTGAATGGGTCCGCATACGAGCCGCAAAAACAGCGACTCGGATGCGGACCAAAACAACGGTCGTGTGCATGAGGCTTAAGGTTTTGAAAAGTAAGTAAAACATAGGGAATACTGGTGTCATTAGAGGATATACGATCCATTAGGACAGGTTTTAAGCCTGAGGTTTCTACTCACTGACTCCAGCGTTCTAGACAGAGCATGCTCTTGAACATAGACATGAATCATCTGGGCTTGCTCAAGTCTTAGCTTTGAAGGTATGTCTGCGACCCATTGTTTCTCCTTTTCCTGGGGAGACTAGGTGCCAGAGTTCAGGTTTGGGAGGAGATGGAAGAGGGTTCCCTTGGTCAGCGGGCATCCAGGAAGGAAGGTCTATGGGTGAAAGGCCAAGTGGTTCCCATGCCGCTCTTAAGTCCCCAGGAGATCTAATGGTGATCTGCTTACCATTCTTCATGATCGCCAGACCAAATGGATATAGCCACCGGAAAGGGGTAACTGAGGCTTTCAGGGCCTCTAACAGAGGACGCATAAACCTGCGTTTTGCCAGTGTGGAGGCCGCCAGGAAGATTAAGATGTCTGAATCCTCATATTAGAGCTGGGAAGATTCCCGGCTACTCTTTAGAAGTAACTACCGTAAGTAAGCCACAGATAACGTCTCTCGGCGGGTTATTTTGTTTAGGTTTCGGATGAAGGGCCTGATGGATTCTTTCTATGACAATAGTGGCTGCTCTGTCTGATCCAAGCAGGGAGCCTAAGATTTCTCTCGCAGCTGCCGGTAGTGCTTCCGGCGCGACCGATTCAAGTAGGCCTCATATCCGTAGGTTCCATCTGCGGCTGCAATTTTCTTGGTCTTCCAGTCTTAGGAAGGCATTGTTAAGAAGTTCTTTATGGTCTTGTAGGACATTCTTTGTTTCTGCGCCATAATTAAGGATGGCATCTTGGGTGTTTTCTGAAGCCACTACTCTGTGGCCTAAATGGCGCAGATCTTCCTTAAATGGGTTGTCCTGGTTCAGAGCTGAACCCGGACAGACCCTTATTTTCACCCAGGCAGTCCCCCTGAGGCTAGCAACGGAGCATCTCATGCTCCGATGCGCTCCCTTGCCCTGTGCTAGATCACGCAGTGCAAGTTCTATTTTGTTTGACGTCACCGGGGTTCCTTGCAGCCCTATGGAGAGTCCCGGTACGTCACCGGATCTCCAAAAAATGCATTTGCCCTGCACGATTTTGCGCAGGGCAAAGGAGAGCATCGGAGCATGAACTGCTCCGATGCTCATGTCAGGGGGGCTGCCGGGGTGAAAATGGAGGTATGTCCGTGTTCAGCTGTGAACCCAGACAACCCCTTTAATTTGAGACAGTTCTCTCTTTAGAGGTGATAATGCCGCTTCAAGTACATCTCGAAGTATGGTTTTAGACACCGGGGGAGCCCTTGAAGTGGTCTCCCCGTCTGAAGTATCAGACATGCTGCCTGCGTCAGAGAAATTTCCCTCATCTTCATAGTGCGTCTTTCCTGGCGCCATCTTGGCCGTCTTGTCTGGCAGCGGCGGAGGTCTCTTTGTGAGAAATTTCTCTAGGGCCGGTTCTTTGGACCGTGCCGGGGTTTGCTCCTTGGGTTCCTTGGACTTTTCTATGCAGCTTTTCCCCATGGTAAGTCAGATGGAGTACTAATAGGGTAAATGGTCAAGCTCCGCCCCCCGTCAGCTCATTGAGGTTGCATCAATAGGCTGCTGGAGACTGGGGTACCTCAAATGGAGTGGCCTGCACTTCCTGCAGACTTGAATCTCATTGAAAACCTATGGCATCAGCTGAGTCGCTGCGTAGTGGCTCGTAACTCTGTACCAAAGAACCTCACTGACCTGAGGGCCGCCCTTCAAGAACAGTGGGATGCCGTTCCTCAGCAGAGAAGAAGTCGACTTGTGAACAGCATGAGATATGGTTGTCAAGCTGTAATTGATGCTCAAGACCACCTGACAAGTTTTTGAGACATTAACATTTTTGGGGGGGTATACCCACCCCTGTTGTTGGCTTATGTTTCAATAAATTGTTTGAGATGAGGAAATCACCATTGTATGCCTCCACTTAAATGCCCTACTTTCATAATATAATATCACTGTAGTGTGAACGTTTTACGTTTTCCATAAATTTCACACGAAAGCCAAATATCCCTAACTTTGTGAGTAGTGTATATGTGTTACGGTATGTATATTTATGTGTATGTATATACACGTACGTAAGTTGATATTTTATTATCCAGGCTGGGTTCTTATCATGTTTGTGATATATGTTTAGTGTGCTTACATTAGTCAGACAGAGGCCAATAGAGTGTTCTTTTGGTCTTAGTGTACATGGTATATGTCAGCATTCCATACATTTCCTGAAGGGGTTCTTCTAGCTTTTAATATTGATGACCTATCCTCAGGATAGGACATCAATATCAAATCAGCGGGAGTCCGACACCCGGGGCCCCTGGCGATCAGCCGTATGAAGTGCCATCTCCCTTCTCTCTTCCTGCTCTCTGCTGCTTTGCCATAGACAGCAGCGCTGAGCAGGAGGAGAAAAGGGAGATGGCACCTATACACTTTTTGTTACATAGCTTAACCCAGGCATATGCAAAGGCACTTCAAAGAAATGTTTACAATTAGTTAGACTACTGTTTGCCTTATTTTAGCATATGTCTTATTCACACTAATAAAACTTAAAGAGGACCTTTCACTAGATTAAAAAATCTAAACGTTCGCCCGGTATAGCCTCCGGTATCTTCACATGTTCCACCCAGGGGAACCTGCCGGCGTCTCTTTCTCCCATGCTGTAGCGCTGGCCAGCTCATAGCTTGAGAGAAAAAAAAACATGTGAAGATACCGGAGCCTATACCGGGCGAACGGAGCGGCGCCCAGGTATAACAGTAAGTGCAGGGGGATCCCTGGGCGCCGCTCTACATGTCTGTATAGTTAGCTTAGATTTTTTTATCTAGTGAAAGGTCCTCTTTAACATTTATTGTTGATTGCTATTAAATCCCTAAATTGACCATTAAATGTATTGGTGTGCCTTCTTTATTTCAGAGTATTTCACCAACACTGTTGTACCATGATGCTAGTATATCAGTGGTGAGAGGCGGGTAGCTGCGCCCTGGCTCCAGACTCTTCTCTTGGAATTTATCCCTTCCTACCATATAATATTGCTATTGTCACCTTACTATACATGGGCGTCACCACTGTTCTAAAATCCCTCAAACACCTCCGATATGGCCTCTTAAGAATAATTTGTTTATTATCTCCACTCTAATTGGGGCTCAGATATTTGTACCTCCTCCTCTAGTCAGCGCGTACCTCTCTCTAATGGGAACACACAAAAGATACTCTAGTCAGACTGCAGGAAGTACATGTCAACAAGAATACGTTAATAACGAGCCTCGATGTGGAGGCGCTATATACAAGTATTCAACATCAGTTGGGATTGGAAGTCATTAACTATTATCTTAGCACTAAAGGGACACAGTTTTTGTTTATGCACAATTGTTTTATTTTTGACAGTAAATATTATTTACAGATCACGGGAACCACTATAGGTACGATTTGTGCACCAAATTTTGCTATTTTTTTTTTTAGGATGTGGAAAGAAAGGCATGTATTCACAGAGGAACACAGTAATTTCACTAAGTACATCACATTTTGGGGTCGTTACATTGACAATATTTAAATTTTTTGGGAAAACACTAAAAATGAATTCCATCAGTTTGTAACCATTTTAAACAATAATGACATGAGATACATGAGAGCAAGTTGAATTTTCTCGACTTGACCCTTACCGTGCAGCCTGACGGGAGCATATCGACAGAAGTGTACAGGAAGTCCACTGCAACTAACAGCTTATTGCATTGGCAAAGCTATCACCCCCTGGCCCTCAGGAGAGGCATCCCTGTAGGCCAGTATCTACGAGCAAGGAGGAACTGCTCAAGTGATTTCAAAGAGTTCTGGATCGTGGTTACCCCCAAAAAGTTCTACATAAAGTGTATCGAAGGGCCAAAACTACTGAAAGAAAAACACTTTTACAGAACCAACACCAAACTGATAGGGAGACTGTTGTGCAGTGTATCGGCACATTTGATGTGCAACATAAAATGAGACAAATACTAAAACGATAGTGGCATATTTTAAGAGCGGCGATGATTTATGAGATATTATTCCTCAGAACCCAATAGGAGACGTTAGTAATCTTAAATTCTAGGGCATTCGTAAGATCATGTCAGGCACCATACAAGGGAATATCGACAAAAGATTACAGCAAGAGGAAGCCAGGTAGATTTATCGGTTAAAAAGTCTAGCCCCTCAAGGGTTAAATGAAGGATTTACTTTTGCTTCTTTTCTTTAGAATTGTGGTACAGTTGCATTTAAATAAACTATGCAAACTATTCATCTAAGGCCATCAGATCTAAACACTAGTTAATAATGTGAGTAGGCACGGATTCTTGAGATTTTTTTTTTCCATAACGATCCTCCAGTAGCTCGTTATTGTGCCCCCCAAATTATTCTTAAGAGACCATATCGGAGGATATGGTAGGTCAGCAGCGATTGACGTCATAATAAGAGGCTTTAAATGATCCGTGCCATGCCCATCAAACACTGCCTGATCCCCTGAAGACTCCAGAGTAGCTGGCAAAACATGTCGGGGGGGGGGGGGGGGGGCAGTGTTTGAGGGATTTTAGAACAGTGGTGACGCCCATGTATAGTAAGGGAACAATAGCAATATTATGTGGTAGGAAGGGATAAATTCCAAGAGAAGAGTGGAGCCAGTGCACAGTGTTGGTGAAATACTCTGAAGTAAAGAAGGCACACTACTGATATTTTTAATACATTTAATGGTCAATTTAGGGATTTAATAGCCATCAACAATAAATGTTAAGTTTTCTTAGCGTGAATAAGACATATGCTAAAATAAGGCAAGCAGTAGTGTAACTGACTGTAAAAATTGGCACCTGTACACTGCACGTGCCATCTCTTCATGCAACTGATCAATCAGCAGGGGTCCCTGGTGTCAGACCTCCGCCGATCTGATATTGATGACCTATCCTGAGGATAGGTAATCAATATTAAAAGCGGAGGACCCCTTTAAGCTACCTAAACATGTTACAGATTACACATGGTTTTTCCGTGCAGATTCTCATGTGGAAAAACCACAGCCTAACACACTTACCAGCAAAGTATATGAGATTAGACAAATCTCATGTACACTTTGCTTTTTAGGAAATTGACCTGCTGTATGGGTTTAGAAATCCACAGCATGTCAATTATGTTTGCGGTTTTATGGTTGGATTTCACCCCTTTCAATGCAAGGGTGAGATCTGTATAAAATCCTCCTTAAAGGGTTATTCCCATCTCAGACATTGGGAATATATCGCTAGGATATGCCCCAATTTCTGATAGGTGTGGGTCCCACCTCTGGGACCCGCTCCTGTGGTTAGAAGAGAGACCACAAAGTTCCTAAGGGTGCATGTGCAGCCACCCTCCATACATTCCTATGAGAGCGCCAAAAATAGCCAAGCGCTGGCTTGACTATTTCTGTCAACCCCATAGAAATAAATGGAGCGGTGGCCGCTCTTGCTCAGTGCACCTCCCATTCATTTCAATGGGACTTCTGAAAATAGCAGACCATTCCCATAGGAGTTGCACCCTCTGGGACTTTGTGGGCTCCAATCTATGTATAAGTGCGGGTCCCAGAGGTGGGACCTGCACCTATCAGACAGTGGGGGCATATCCTAGCGATATGCCCCCAATATCTGAAATGGGAATAACCCTTTAAAGGGGTTATCCAGGTTGCGCCGCAATCCTGTGCAGCTGCCATTCCCAGGATCATGTGCCGTATGCTAGAGAGAGATTCAGACTCATGCACGCGCTTTTGGTTCTAACGCCTGGCTAGGAACCATGTGCCCATTGTATGGCATGTGATACTGGGAATGGTAGCTGCACAGGATTGTGGTGCAACCCAGATAATGCTTTTAAATCCACCTCAAAGCCACAAGTAACACGTGCCATTTTTTATGTGGATTTGGTACAGAAATTTGCACGACAGCCCTCAACCATGTGCAGGTACTAATAAAAAAATATATTTTCTGTCTCAAACCGCCTGTGTTTCAGCTCCACTGCTCTTTTCTTCCTGCCAGGCCTTGCTCACCTGTCTGTATGCCACATCTCATGTGACTGCTGCAGCCATGTGTGGTATATGGGCATGTCACCGCTGCAGAAAAACAATTACATTTTGGCTGCAGCAGTGAGAAGGAGAGGAGCAGCAACGTGGAAAAGAGGGGGTTCAAGACTGTATTTTTTTTAATCATTATAATACTGTCCCTGCTGGAAAAAGAAATCTGACAACCCCTTTAAATTTCACAGTATAGTATTTGTTGGAAGCAATCATTCAATATATATGTTCCCAGGTATACATTACATAAAGCTCTGGATGTCCCCAGGCTCTGGTCTTTACTGCAGAGATTATCTGAGGGGCCACGATCTGTGGATATCTATACTGCAGGGGCCATAGCAACAATCATTCTGCAGTAAAGACCAGAGCCTGGGGACATCCAGAGCTTTATGTAATGTATACCTGGGAACATATATATTGTATGATAGATTCTGGGGTCTCTCAGGTATACTCTGCATATTAGAAAGGTTAATGAGTTAATCAGAGCCAGAGCTACACAGCATTATCAACACTGTAGAGGAGGGAGCTCACTATTCCCATTCACTTTAATGGGAGTCACAGCATGCTGAAAGATCAGGATTTGCTGGCGACAGATCATGCTGTCTAATTACGACCTGCCACCGGCAAACCACTGTACAGCATGGGGAGGAGTGATGGCATAGCGATCCCTCCTCCACATGTTGCTGAGGGGAGCGCTACAAGTAATAGCAGCGATCTCCTCATCAAGTGAACAGGCAATTGCCGGGATGGAACGTTTCCCTCCTGACAATTGTCTGTGTGATCCCTTAAGAGGTGGGCACCAAGCGAGAAACAAGAGAAATGAATTGTTGTCTATTTGATAAGGCAGAAAAATCAGAGAGACCTCCAGTAATTGGAGGTGTGGGAACCTTAAAGCATAAGTTTTACTAATAGTCGTTAAAATATTTAGATACCATAAAGACATACAACAATTATAAAACACTTGTGTGCAGTGAGCCAATTGGCTACAACATTACTGAATACGTCACCAGGCAGGTTTGGACCAAGGGATACAACCTGGGGGAGGAAAAAATTGAACAATCTCACCAATCCAGACGCGATAGGTGGTTGCTTCGGATGTATATTGTACAAAAGCCTCTAGGTTGCCATCAGTACCAGCTCCGGTGCGTGATCAATGTACCGCCAAGCGTGTCATACATGCGAGGCAGGGTAGCTCTTGAATTTCTATCCAGAGGTGACAGCAGGAACAGCTCTCCCTAAATTGCCCTAGAAGGGGAAGGGGGCTGAAACAACTCTACCTACTTATGCAGAGCACCCACCCCGAAAGGGGCGACCCCTCCCAGATACCTGTCCCTAGGCCCGAGCAGAATCCATAGTGCACCCTAGAAGGAAGTTCCCGACGTGCCACGTTTGGTTGCAGTAACTCATCAGGGGATAGGCCGTCTAGGTAAAAATAGCTGAGCACACTAATGGCTGAATACACAATTATCTGGGTAAATTAGCTGGGTACATTAATTGCTGGATGCACACATGCTAGTTGCTAAATATAGAGATAGCTTAATACACAATGGCTGATTACATAATAGCTAAACTCTGAATATTCAAAGTGGATAACTCAAACTATGAGTAAGGAGACAGGGATTACCACCAATGTAAAAAAAAAGGGGGGGGGGGGCCCGTACTGAAAATACAAGTGATCGGGAAGAATCCCTAAGGTGCCCTATAGTGATAAGGGACTTCAAAGTAATTACAAACTACAGTAGCCTAACTACCAGTGCGCAGGGCCGCAGGACTACGCGTCCATTCTGACGCTCTGTGTCTCAGTACAAGGCACCGCTTCGCGCTCTTAAATGCAAAGTCCGTATGACGAGTCAGATGACTCGATCATGTGATGCCAGAACCGCGCCCCCAGGCTCGCCGACGTGTCACGTCATGCGCTCTGTGGAACGCAGGCAGCGATCACATGATGCGGAAGCACTGCCCCGTAGTTGAAAATGCCCGATCAAAGGAATGTACAGTACAGACCAAAAGTTGGGACACACCTTCTCATTTAAAGAGTTTTCTTTATTTTCATGACTATGAAAATTGTAGATTCACACTGAAGGCATCAAAACTATGAATTAACTCATGTGGAATTATATACATAACAAACAAGTGTGAAACAACTGAAAATATGTCATATTCTAGGTTCTTCAAAGTAGCCACCTTTTGCTTTGATTACTGCTTTGCACACTCTTGGCATTCTCTTGATGAGCTTCAAGAGGTAGTCCCCTGAAATGGTTTTCACTTCACAGGTGTGCCCTGTCAGGTTTAATAAGTGGGATTTCTTGCCTTATAAATGGGGTTGGGACCATCAGTTGCGTTGAGGAGAAGTCAGGTGGATACACAGCTGATAGTCCTACTGAATAGACTGTTAGAATTTGTATTATGGCAAGAAAAAAGCAGCTAAGTAAAGAAAAACGAGTGGCCATCATTACTTTAAGAAATGAAGGTCAGTCAGTCAGCCGAAAAATTGGGAAAACTTTGAAAGTAAGGGCTATTTGACCATGAAGGAGAGTGATAGGGTGCTGCGCCAGATGACCTAGCCTCCACAGTCACCGGACCTGAACCCAATCGAGATGGTTTGTGGTGAGCTGGACCGCAGAGTGAAGGCAAAAGGGCCAACAAGTGCTAAGCATCTCTGGGAACTCCTTCAAGACTGTTGGAAGACCATTTCAGGGGACTACCTCTTGAAGCTCATCAAGAGAATGCCAAGCGTGTGCAAAGCAGTAATCAAAGCAAAAGGTGGCTACTTTGAAGAACCTAGAATATGACATATTTTCAGTTGTTTCACACTTGTTTGTTATGTATATAATTCCACATGTGTTAATTCATAGTTTTGATGCCTTCATAGTCATGAAAATAAAGAAAACTCTTTGAATGTGAAGGTATGTCCATACTTTTGGTCTGTACTGTACATTCCGGCTGAGGGGACAAGGCATCGATGACTGATGCCAGTTAGTACACAACAACAATTTAAAGAAAAGGGCATTTAATGCAAGATCCCCCCAAATACGTTCAACCGCACATAAGGGCAAGTGGAGCCCTATTGGGTAAAGACATATTAACATGACAACAATACAAAACTAACGTTGCAGAAACATATTCCTGTAGCAAAGATATAACTATTACTGTAATGATATAAGATCAATGATATGATGATGCTGGAACTAATGATACGCTATACTTTCACAAAGCGTTTATAGAAAACGGCTGTAATTTAGTTGCTCATTCAGACCAAGCTATAGTTTTGAGATAGTAAATCCAGCGGGCTTCTTTCTGGAGAATTATGCGGTCCTAGTTACCACCTCTACAGGGGTTATGACCTTATCAATATCCATGAATGATGCCTTTGCCCTGCCCTGATGATGGCATGTAACATGTTGGGCTACTGGTGTATACCTTCCATTGGCAATATCATTCAAATGTTCTCCTATTCTCCTCTGGTCTCGTGTTATTGTCTATTTGATAAGGCACCAGATATTCTGTGCCTACAAGCTTGTGAAATATAAAATTGGTTCAGCAAGAAAAATATTGCTGTTCGCATATCATTTGTACACCGCATTAGCACTTCTGAATAAAAGATGGCACTCTATCCAAACTTTCTATTCAGTTGTCTTCTGAATGTTACTGCTTCCGTGAAGTATCTGTTTAAAGCATTAGTACATGTCTGATTATGTTGGCTTACTAGGGTGGCCACTGGCTTCACCCAAAAAAGCCAGACCTCACCGGCCATGCCCCCAAACCGATAAACCACGTCCACCTCTGTGAAGCCACACCCCCACCACCGTGAAGTCACGCCCCCATCGCTGGCCGGGAAAAAAATGGGGAGAGGAGAGGGAAGTTTCTGAGGGGAAGGTAAGTTGGGGGCAGCCGGGGGGCTTCTCTCCCCCTCAGTCAGCCACAGGGAGCCATGTCTGCGGCTCTAGTGATGGGGTGAGAGAAGCCTTAGTCAGTTGCTTCAGTTCACGCTCAGACAGCACAATGCTGCTGTCTGAGCGTGAGCTACTCAAATGGTGAACATCCCTGTGTCCGTCCAGGCCCTGCGTCATACGGAGGACAGGGAGCCAGAAAACCCGACTTTCCGGCCTAAAACTGGACGTCTGGCCACACTATGGCTTACATATTGTCTATTTTTTTTCCCCCAACATATTCAGAGAATTCTCTTTATGTGAATGCACATGTCAGAAAAACACAATAATTAGGAGGTGACATAGAAATAAAATGGCACGTACGTCAGTTTATCCTCGTGTCATAGTCATTTCTACACCTGCTGACTGTCTCTGTGATAGCTGTTGCCTAGAACTGTGAAGACTGAATCATAAAGTGTATTAACAATGAATGCATTTTGATATAGACATATTAACAATAGATGACTTGTCATTGTGTAATCTAACAGGAGAATCATTTCTTTTAAATAAAAAGCCGCTTCTTGGAAGTGACGTGCAGTACTTTTCATGCTGCTGAACGTCGTTTTGATTAGTGTTTGTCATTCTCGAGGAATAACTACCTGATCACCACCGGACGAGCTTCTCTGATTCCCCGTGATCAGCTCTTATTGGCAGGGGAAATTAATAATCAAATGTATAGTAATACAAAGCTATACTGTTAGTTAATCCTTAAATGTCCACAAGGTGTTTTTTTGTGTGGGGAAATAAACAGGGTGAGTCAAAAGTAAGAACACCCTTTTATTTTAGAAACAAAATGGAAAATGAAATATCTGAATACCCCAGCAAATAATGGGTGAGGGGGCCTATCTTTTAGGCTCTGTCCGGAACATGGCCGCCAAATTGGGTCAAGGGCAAATTTTGCTGCAATCAAAATAAAAAGAGTGTCTTGAGAATTTTAACTCTATTATATCTACTCGGATCATCTCAGAATCTTGGTACGTTGGCACCAGTGTTAAATTTTCTTTGAAGTGTTGTGGAATTTTTATTTGTATAGATAGATAGACGTTTGAGCCCTTGACTAGGGCCTCATTGTGCTGGGCTGAAACATTGCTTGGAGAATAAACTTGGTCCTTCAAACTATTCACCTCACTTTGGAGTGCTGTATTCTATTTTGGATTTGACAGCGGACCCCCTAGCCTGTGGTCCCGGAGGATTGAAACCGGATCTCTAGAGTGAATGTGCATCTGTTTTCTCTTGCTTTTGTAGATAGATAGACCCCAGGAGTAAGCAGCACTGAACATGAGCTCCTGAGTTTTCATCACTTTATACCTTGTAATGAGCAAATTTTAAGACAAGAAAAAATCTTGGAAATATCGACTCCATGAAATACAGAAGTGAGCAGTACTAAAGCTCTTCATGAAAAAGGAAAAACTTATTTTTAAAGGATAAAACAAGATTTTTGCTTAGAGGACAGACTGCAAACAACAAGCACCATCATCATCCAGAGAACTGAGCAACCACAGGTAAGAGCTCCTGCTCCAACACCAAACCCCCACAACCTCACTAGAAACTGCTAGAGACCAAGCTCCCTAGAAATAAGGATATAATTTAAGAAATGGAAAACCACATTTTGAAACAAGGAATGTTTTTAAAAAAGACCAACACTATGGTGTTCCAGAGAAGGAAAACAAAGTTAGCCAGGCCCCCCTACCTTCACGCTACACAACCACCCTCTTACAGCCACCAACAGGTACACCTACCTGGGCCTGATAATTGACCAAACCGGGAGCTTCAAATCAGCCATTGAAGATCTGAAAGACAAAGCATGCAAGACCTACAACATCAGAAGACGACTGTACCAACTCAAAGCACCCGTGAAGGTCAGGCTTAAAATCTTTGACTCAGTCATTGCACCAATCCTCCTGTATGGCAGTGAAGTCTGGGGCCCTCCCATGTACCCCCACTGGTCAAGATGTGATTCCAGCCCAACAGAAATATTCCACCTGGAATTCTGTAAGCATCTCCTCCAGGTCCATCAGAGCATCTCTAACAGTGCCTGTCGAGCGGAGCTGGGCAGATTCCCTCTACACTTTACAATTTATAAGAGGGCGCTATCATTCTGGGGCCATCTACATGGTAGTAGTGAAGGCTCACATCACCATAATGCCTTGCTACACCAAGGGATCAAAGACCAGGCAAAGCCCCAAAATCAACTTAATGAAACCCAGCCCGACCAGATAATCACCCCACACCACCTCACAAAAGCCTGGATCAGGAACACAGTAAACAAGAGACAAGAGGAATACGTCAGTGAATGGAGGAAGGAAGTGAGAGCATCCCTGAAGCTGACGGTGTACTAGAGCCTGCGGAGAGACTACAAACTGGTCCCATACCTGGAGAAACTAGGGAACCCCAGAGACCGGAAAATCCTGAGCCGCTACAGACTGAGTGCCCACAGCCTGGCCATAGACAGATATGAGAGATAGATAGGCGATAGATAGACAGATAGGACATAGATAGACAGATAGGACATAGACAGAGAGATAGATAAAGTTTTTAGAGATTTTAAATGGTCCAAGATGTCAGCCCCCAATTATATGGAGACCATAAACAGCGCAGACATCCATGAGATGCTCCATAACTTCCATAGTAAAGTGTATAAGCTGAACCCAGAAGGAGTAAATCTTGCGGTAAGGGACCATAAGTCATATCAAATAAGCTTTATTGGCAGGACTAAATACATTTTAGCATTGCCAAAGCAAGTGGGAAATAATTGGGTAGGGTTGGGGGTGGGGACACATCCAGGGTGGGGATAAAGGAGTCCATGTTATATCAGGCTCCTCTCAGTCTATGGCAGGCAGTAATATATTGTGCTGCTATGGCTGCTGTGTTCTCCACTTCCCCCAGCAGTATGGAGAGTCTCTCTTCCTCCTCCATGGAGGTGAAGTCTGGGCAGATTCAGACAGTCTCCTGAAGTGAGTCTCCCTCATTGCTGAGTATTTGGGGCACCGCAGCAGGAAATGAGCCTCATCCTCCACGGCCTCCTGGTCGCACTGCTGCACAGTCTGCTCTCCCTGGGCATGTACCTCTGTCGGTGACGCCCGGATTTAATGATCAGTCTATGGGCGCTCAGTCTGTACCGGCTCAGGATCTGTCGGTCTCTTGGATTGAGGAGTTTCTCCAGACATGGGGCCAATTTATACTCCTTCTGCAGGCTCTGATATACTGTCAGCTTCTGTGATGTTCGTATGTAGTTCCTCCAGACGCTAATATACTCTTCTTTTCTCTTGTGTATTGTAATAACTTTAATAATATACTTTACACCATGGTGGATGTGTCTGACCTCAAAAGATGCAACAAAAGGCCAAAAAAGCAACAACACAACAGTTGGTTTGACCGGGAGAGTAAAGATATAAGGAAGGCGCTAAGAATGGCCTCAAATAGGAAACGCCAAGATCCGAACAACACCAATCTGAGAAAACCCTACAACAACATACAAAGGCAATACAAAAACATCCTCAGAAAAAAAAGCAAGGCAACATCTCAACCAAGCTCCTCCAAGTTCAAGACGCTCTCCAGGACAACTCCTTCTGGGAACTATGGAAGCATATGGACAAAACCAGCAAGAACACCAACCTCCACATCCAAAACGGCAACATCTGGCTCCAGTACTTTAAGGATCTTTACAAAGACGTCTCAAGAGAGGACCAAAGCCCAGAACAAAAATAAATCACAAAAAAGCTGAAGGATATGGAGGGAAAAAAAATAAAGATTTCAAAAACCCTCTAGACACACCGATCACACTGCAGGAGATAACAGGGAGGATCTCAGTGATAAAGAGTATAAAAGCCAGTGGCCCAGGTATCCGGGCAGCTTTAGTAAAACTCTACAATGTGCCGGCTACTTCCCCCCAGAGCTGGACCAGGGCATCATCACCCTCATACACAAGAGTGGAGACAGGTATGACCCAGCCAACTATAGAGGGATATGCGTCAGCAGTAACCTGGGGAACTTCCTCAGCAGAAGCCAAGCAGGCTTCATGCCAAACCACCGCACCATGGACCATATCTACACCCTGCAGAGCCTCATCAAGAGCCATGTCCACAATACAAAGCATGGAAAGATCTATGCCTGCTTTGTGGCCTTTAAGAAGGTTTTTGACTCAGTGTGGCACCCAGGCCTATTCCTGAAACTTCTCAAAAGTGGAATAGTAGGAAAAACATAAGATGTCATCAGAAGTTCCTAAACTGAGAACATTCAGCGTTAAGATAAATAGGAGGAGAACGGCTTATTTCCGGCAGAGCCGAGGACTCAGACAGTGCTGCAGCCTCAGTCCAGCCCTCTTTAACATCTATATCTATGAGCTGGCGGTGGCTCTGGAGTCCTCCTCAGCACCTGGTCTCACCCTCTATGACACCGAGGTGAAATTTCTCCTTTATGCAGATGATCTTCTGCTACTATCCCCAACTGAGAAAGGTCTCCAAGATAACCTGAAAATCCTGGAGAAGTTCAGTAACACGTGGGCACTGCCCATCAATCCAAAGAAAATCAACATCATAGTGTTCCAGAAAAGAAACTGGAAAGCAGCTGAGCATCCTCCCTTCCTGCTAAACAACTGTCCACTGAAACTGACAGCTACACCTACCTGGGCCTAGAAATCAGCCAATCAGGGAGTTTAAAAAAAGCCATGGAAACACTGAAAGACAAGGCGAGCAAAACCTTCTATCCCATCAGAAGGCGTCTGTATTTTCTTAAGGCACTAGTGACTGTCTGGCTTAAAATCCTTGACACCATCATCGCCCCAATCCTCCTGTATGGCAGCAAAATCTGGGGCCCAGACACATACCCAGACTGGGCAAAGTGGGATTCTTAAGACAACAGAACTATTCCACCTAGAACTTTGCAAACACCTTCTCCAGGTCCACAGGAGCACCTCAAACAGTGCCTGTCGAGCAGAACTGGGCAGATTCACAGTTTACTTTGCTGTCCAGAAGAGGTGCTATCATCATAGCCCATCTGCATAGCAGCAGTCCCAGCTCCTACGATTCCAAACCCTTGCTACACCAAAAAGCCCAAGAAAGACAAAGCACCCAGCAACAATTCACCCAAGCCCAGCCTGCCCAAGCCACCAATCAGTACAGCCTGGCAAAGGGGGAAATCCACAGGGTGATACACAAGGAAAAAGAGGAGCATATCAGCGTCTGGAGGAACGACATACGAACATCACAGAAGCTGACAGTATACCAGAGCCTGCAGAGGGAGTACAAACTGGCCCCATATCTGGAGAAACTCTCCAACCCCAGAGACCGACAGATCCTGACCAGTACAGACTGAGCACCCACAGCCTGCTCATCGAATCCGGGCGTCACCGACACAGGTACATGCCATGAGAGAGCAGACTGTGCCAGCAGTGCGACCAGGAGGCCGTAGAGGATAAGGTTCATTTCCTACTACGGTGCCCCAAATACTCAGCAGTGAGGGATTCTCACTTCAGGAGACTGATTTCTGCCCAGATTTCACCTCCATGGAGGAGGAAGTGATACTCTCCGTACTGCTGGGGAAAGAGGCGAACACAGCGGCCACAGCAGCACAATATATTACTGCCTGCCATGGACTGAGAGGAGCCTGATATGCCATGGACTCCTATATCCCCACCCTGGATTTGTCCCCATTCCCCAACCCTACCCAATTATTTCCTACTTGCTTTGGCAATGCTAAAATGTATTTAGTCCTGCCAATAAAGCTTATTTGAGTTGATAGATAGATATGAGGAGAGATAGAGATAGATAGATATGAGGATAGATAGATAGACCTATCATGAGAATAGGCCATCAATTTTAAAGAAGTAAATAAGTGTACAACTCCTTTAAAGGGGTTATCCACGAAACAAATATTGATGACCTTTCCTCAGGATAGGTCATTGATATCAGATCAGCGGGGGTCTAACTTCTGGGACCCCCTCCAATCAGCTGTTAAAAGAGGCCAGGCGCTCAGTGAGCGCCGTGGCCTCTTCCAAGGTTACTGACGTCGCCCTACATTGATCACGTGACCTAGTTGCAGTTTAATGTATTTTAAGTCAATGGGACTGAGCTGCAATACCAAGCACAGCAGCTATACAATGTACGGCACTGTGCTTGGTAAGCTGTCTGGAGGCATTATGGTCAGTCCCATAGACTTTGAAAGTAGCAGCGTGTATGTAAGACTTTCACTCCATTCAAACCAGGGAACATGGCACCCTTGTTTTCTTAATTGGCAAGGTCCCAAAAATCAGTCATATATTGTGTGTTCTCTTCTGGGAAGACTTAACACAATATTTTGAAATGTGTCTGTGGAAATTTGTGCCCAATCAGCCTAAGTGATCACACGGCCATAATATCATCTCAGTGGGTCTGTGTGCTGTTTTACATCTGTTGATCAGTTCTGTGGCCCCACAAAAAGATAGAACATGTCCTATTCTTGTCTGTTTTACGGTCAAGAATATGACTTTTCTCTAGACGGGAGAAAAACAGGTGGCGTGCTCACAGCCGGGCTCCGTGTTTTGCAGATACACGATTTGCATGAGGCCTAAAGAGCATTTGTGTAGCCAGACATTGTTAGATCAGAAGGTCTAATTCATAAACGAAGCTCCAATTCTTTCCAAGTGTTTTAACAGGGGTAGAGTTTAGGGTTCTGTGCAGGCCACTAAGTGCCTTCCACAAACTGTTCCCACAAAGATGAAAGGAAACAATTGTCCAAATTGTCTTTATATACTGTAACATTAACCTTAACCTTCATTAGAACTAAGGGGCCTAGACCAAACATATTGAAATATGACTCACGATTTACCTCTCGAGTCCAGCCAGTGTTTGATGGTGTTGATGTCTCCTGATGTTCAGTTCTTGTTCTGACATCACTTCAGAGACAGTTTGAAACTCAATTAGTGAGTTGTGCAAACAGAGGATAGTCAGATTCTGTGTTACACACCTTAGCTCTCTGTGGCGTCTCTCGATGCAGTTTGCATGGTCTACCATTTTGTGTCTGAGCTGTTATTACTCCTAGCTGCCACTTCATTACAATAAGGGTGCATTCACACAACTATATGTATTTTGCAGTCTGCAAATCGCGTATACACAAAATACGAATGATATCCATGTGACGTCCATGTTGCGTCCGTCTTTTGGCGGATCCATTGACTTCAATGGGTCCATAGTCTTCATTTGGGCCAGGAATAGGACATGTTCTAACGTTTGTGGAACAAACCAATGGATGTGAAAAGCACACAGAAGACACTGGCGAACATTTAAGAAGACTGCATTTCTAACACCAGTCTTGTGGGTTTGTTTTACTATTGTGTGAAATATATTCAGATGATAGAATCGTGATCAGTAGTATAAAATCTTTTGGTTCTCATACAGTTTTGTTCCATTGGTTGTGACAAGCATAAAAAAAAAATTCAATCTGAAAATTTTATCTGGATTGTTTGAGTTCTCATATAAAGTGGTCTTACAGTCAACATGTATTTGCTGTGTACACTTATCAGTTTTGTTTTTTAACTTAAAGCAGCACGAAACCAGATAAAAATTAGTATTGAGTCATTACCTTTTTTTTTTATCTTGGCTTAGGTTGTTTGAAACACAGGAGGAAATTTCACCATCAACAGTAGAAGATTCATTTCCTGAAATAGAGCCTCCAAGGGGCTTCCGGACTTTGACAAAGAGATCCTGCAGATATGACCTGGATGAGGTGGACACATACTGGTTGGAAATTGTTAACACAGAGTTCAGAAAAATGGGTATGTATGGTTGAGATCTTCAAAATAAAGTGTTGACACCTGCTCTCCGTTGAGAAATTTTGGTGCCCCTGGTAGGTGAATGTTCACAATATCATATAGCTAGTACCACGGCACTTATCAGTTTATATTAGGCCGAATGCACACTGAGAGCGGTCCATGGTATGCCGGGCTGGATTCCTGTTCAGAGCAAGAGCGCATGGCGTCATTGGTTGCTATGACGCCGTGCGCTTCATGCCGTGCGCTTCAGGCCTCATGCACACGACTGGTTTTTTTTGCGGTCCGCAAAAACGGGTTCCGTTTTTCCATGATCCGTGACCGTTTTTTCGTCCGTGGATCTTCCTTGATTTTTGGAGGATCCACGGGCATGAAAAAAAAAGTCGTTTTGGTGTCCGGCTGGCCGTGCGGAGCCAAACGGATCGGTCCTGAATTACAATGCAAGTCAATGGGGATGGATCCGTTTGACGTTGACACAATATGGTGCAATTTCAAACGGATCCGTCCCCCATTGACTTTCAATGTAAAGTCAGGAGTTAATATACCATAGGATCGGAGTTTTCTCCAATCCGATGGTATATTTTAACTTGAAGCGTCCCCATCACCATGGGAACGCCTCTATGTTAGAATATACCATCGGATTTGAGTTACATCGTGAAACTCAGATCTGACAGTATATTCTAACACAGAGGCGTTCCCATAGTGATGGGGGCGCTTCTAGTTAGAATATACTACAAACTGTGTACATGACTGCCCCCTGCTGCCTGGCAGCACCCGATCTTTTACAGGGGGCTGTGATCAGCACAATTAACCCTTCAGGTGCCGCACCTGAAGGGGTTAATTGTGCGTATCATAGACCCCTGTAAGAAATCAGGGGCTGCCAGGCAGCAGGGGGCAGACCCCCCTCCCTCCCCAGTTTGAATATCATTGGTGGCCAGTGTGCGGCCGCCCCCCCTCTATTGTAATATCATTGGTGGCCAGTGTGCGGCCTCCGTCGGCCCCCCTCCCCCCCTCTATTGTAATTTCATTGGTGGCCAGTGTGCGGGCCCCCCCCCCTCTCTCCCTCTATTGTATTATCATTGGTGGCCAGTGGGCGCCCCCCCCCCCCCGGCCCCCCCTCTATTGTATTAATATCATTGGTGGCCAGTGTGCGGCCTCCTCCCCCCCGATCATTGGTGGCAGCGGAGATTCCGATCGGAGTCCCAGTTTAATCGCTCTGGGGCTCCGATCGGTAACCATGGCAACCAGGACGCTACTGCAGGCCTGGTTGCCATGGTTACTTAGCAATATTACAATATTAGAAGCATCATACTTACCTGCTGGCTGCTGCGCTGTCTGTGTCCGGCCGGGAGCTCCTCCTACTGGTAAATGACAGATCATTAAGCAATGCGCCGCACAGACCTGTCACTTACCAGTAGGAGGAGCTCCCGGCCGGAGACAGACAGCGCAGCAGCCAGCAGGTAAGGGGGGGGAAGGAGGCCGCACACTGGCCACCAATGATATTAATACAATAGAGGGGGGGCCGCACACTGGCCACCAATGATATTACAATAGAGGGAGGGGGGGGGGGCGGGGGAGGCCGCACACTGGCCACCAATGATTTTACAAAAGGGGGGCCGCACAGTGGCCACCAATGATATTCAAACTGAGGAGGGAGAGGGGTCTGCTGCCTGGCAGCCCCTGATCTCTTATAGGGGGCTATGATATGCACAATTAACCCCTCAGGTGCAGCACCTGAGGGGTTAATTGTGCGGTTCACAGCCCCCTGTAAGAGATCAGGTGCTGCCAGGCAGCAGGGGTGTAACGGTCACGTCCACACACACACAGGGGGAAGGGTAGTGACCACTGCGCTCCACCCTCACCCCTGGCCCTGCCTACTTGCCTCACGAGTCCTGGTGACAGGGGACAACTGGACGGCAGTCCCTAACTTAGGATATGTGCAGGGAAGACAGACAAGACAAAATGCGGAACATGAACGGACCGGGTCAGAACCAAGAGAGCTACGCAGTACAACGGATTAAGCAAAGAATGGTCAGGAGAAGCCGGGGTCAAATACCAGGAGAGTAGCGAAGTACAAGAGGAGTCCTAAGAGAGTAGTCAGGTGGGAGCCGAGGTCACAAAACCAGGATGTATGCGCAGTACAGGAGGAGCAGGCAGAGGATCGTCAGGGAACAGGATCAGGTAAATATTCAGTAGTCCAACAAATAGCCAGGAACCTAGAAATTAACAGGCAACCTGTAGCCAGCAGGCTGCCTGTATTTATAGTGGGGAGTGAGGGTCATGTGACGTGGCCAGCGTCACATGACCGACAGACCAACCAGTCGAGCACCGAGTGATCAGCTCGGCGCTCAAGGCAGACTAGGAGCAGGGAGCCACCCAGCTAGTAAAGCCGCCCTGGGAATGAGGTCAAACACAGAACCTCATTCCAAAAGCTAAGCAACAGTTCTGCGGGCAATGGGGGACCGAGTGCACCTTCGGAACCCCGTGACAAGGGGGCAGTCATGTACACAGTTCGTAGTATATTCTAACTAGAAGCGTCCCCATCACTATGGGAACGCCTCTGTGTTAGAATATACGGTCGGATATGAGTTTTCACAAAGTGAAAACTCATCTCTGAAAAAGCTTTTATGCAGACGGATCTTCGGATCCGTCTGTATAAAAGTAACCTACGGATCACGGACGCGAATGCCAATCTTGTGTGCATCCGTGTTCTTTCACGGACCCATTGACTTGAATGGGTCCGTGAACCGTTGTCCGTCAAAAAAATAGGACAGGTCATATTTTTTTGACGGACAGGAAACGCGGATCATGGATGCGGCTGCAAAACGGTGCATTTTCCGATTTTTCCACGGACCCATTGAAAGTTAATGGGTCCGCGAAAAAAAACAGAAAACGGCACAACGGCCACGGATGCACACAACGGTCGTTTGCATGAGGCCTAATGCAGTCATTGTACATATCTGGATGTGGCAGCACTAACTGTAGCAGCATCTAAATTAGTTAAGGGTGAAGCACACCATGCACCCCACACCTTTACAATTTTTGTGGGCAGCCACCTGTTCTTATAAACTAAATTTTCAAAGGTATGCACAATATTTGACATTTGTATGAAAGATCTGTATTGGAGGCCCCCTATATGGATAATTCTAACAATGACGAGTGTGCCAAGACTTCCTTACCACTCGGCACCTCTTTGTTTGGAATAAAATGCCTGGCAGGTACTGGAACCTACCGCTGTAACCAGCCCTTCCAAAGCGCTAGCTTCAGAAGACCCCCAAGAGACTTTTATGTATGAGTGGTGAGTGCATTATGGATGTGCATATACAAACCGGATTCCAAAAAAGTTGGGACACTAAACAAATTGTGAATAAAAACTGAAGGCAATGATGTGGAGATGGCAAATGTCAATATTTTATTTGTAATAGAACGTAGATGACAGATCAAACGTTTAATCCGAGTAAATGTATAATTTTAAAGGAAAAATACGTTGATTCAAAATTTCACGGTGTCAACAAATCCCAAAAAAGTTGGGACAAGTAGCAATAAGAGGCTGGAAAAAGTAAATTTGAGCATAACGAAGAGCTGGAAGACCAATTAACACTAATTAGGTCAATTGGCAACATGATTGGGTATAAAAAGAGCTTCTCAGATTGGCAGTGTCTCTCAGAAGCCAAGATGGGTAGAGGATCACCAATTCCCACAATGTTGCGCAGAAAGATAGTGGAGCAATATCAGAAAGGTGTTACCCAGCAAAAAATTGCAAAGACTTTGCATCTATCATCATCAACTGTGCATAACATCATCCGAAGATTCTGAGAATCTGGAACAATCTCTGTGCGTAAGGGTCAAGGCCGTAAAACCATACTGGATGCCCGTGATCTCCGGGCCCTTAAACGACACTGCACCACAAACAGGAATGCTACTGTAAAGGAAATCACAGAATGTGCTCAGGAATACTTCCAGAAACCATTGTCAGTGAACACAATCCACCGTGCCATCCGCCGTTGCCAGGTGAAACTCTACAGTGCAAAGAAGAAGCCATTTCTAAGCAAGATCCACAAGCTCAGGCGTTTTCACTGGGCCAGGGATCATTTAAAATGGAGTGTGGCAAAATGGAAGACTGTTCTGTGGTCAGACGAGTCACGATTCGAAGTTCTTTTTGGAAATCTGGGACGCCATGTCATCCGGACCAAAGAGGACAAGGACAACCCAAGTTATTATCAACGCTCAGTTCAGAAGCCTGCATCTCTGATGGTATGGGGTTGCATGAGTGCGTGTGGCATGGGCAGCTTGCATGTCTGGAAAGGCACCATCAATGCAGAAAAATATATTCAGGTTCTAGAACAACATATGCTCCCATTCAGACGTCATCCCTTTCAGGGAAGACCCTGCATTTTTCAACAAGATAATGCCAGACCACATTCTGCATCAATCACAACATCATGACTGCGTAGGAGAAGGATCCGGGTACTGAAATGGCCAGTCTGCAGTCCAGATCTTTCACCTATAGAGAACATTTGGCGCATCATAAAGAGGAAGGTGCAACCAAGAAGGCCCAAGACGATTGAACAGTTAGAGGCCTGTATTAGACAAGAATGGGAGAGCATTCCTATTTCTAAACTTGAGAAACTGGTCTCCTCGGTCCCCAGACGTCTGTTGAGTGTTGTAAGAAGAAGGGGAGATGCCACACAGTGGTGAAAATGGCCTTGTCCCAACTTTTTGGGGATTTGTTGACACCATGAAATTCTGATTCAACATATTTTTCCCTTAAAATGGTACATTTTCTCAGTTTAAACTTTTGTTCCGTGATTTATTTATATTCTGAATAAAATATTAGAAGTTGGCACCTCCACATCATTGCATTCAGTTTTTATTCACGATTTGTATAGTGTCCCAACTTTTTTGAAATCCGGTTTGTAGATACTGACTGCACATATACAATGTATTTGTGTGCTGACATATGTAGCATTGACACAGCCCTGTCATTTATAATAGCTGCTCTACTTAAATACTGTTTCTGGGAAACCCCTTCATTTCCTATATAATGGGGCCCTCTGTGTGAATGGAGAGATGGTGTGCATGCGTGACCAATGCTACATTCACTTTCAGGGCACTGTCGAGTGCAATGCTTGGCTATGGCTGCTTTAACATCTGCCATTTTACATTTCCATTATAGGAGCAGAAGAACGAAAATAATGGAAGTGCCGGACTCAGCACTTAACTAATGCAAACAAAGCCTACGGATCCCATTGACTATAATCGGATTCGTTAGGTTTCCGCTTTAGGAGAAGGTTTTTGTACAGTAATTTTGTCTCCGCTAAAAAAAACTTCTCCTGAACAGAACCCTAACAGATCCCATTATAGGCTCCATTCGCTTCAGTTAAGTTACGAATCCAGCACTTCCGTTATTTTTGTTTTTGAGCTCCTATAACAGAGCAGAAGAACGGAAACGTAAAAGTGCAGATGTGAGAGCAGCCGATCTTCATCAGTCCCATAGGAGGAGTGGTCGACATGTTAGGACTGCAGGTCTGAGGGACTACAAAGAAAAAATGCTCCAAAAGATTGTTTGCAGCTTATCTAATAAAAAGAATACAGAGGACTTCATGTTATTGCTTTCCCCTTTCCTACCTTTACACATGGCCAGTTGATAGCTGTTGCTGTATCGGCGCCAGGGGAAGAGTGCAAAGAGCATGATTTTCTTGAATACAGTAAACTGGCATCCACTGTATTCTTTTAAAGGGCATCTGTCAGCAGTTTTGTACCTATGAAGCTAACCTGTTGTATGTGCGCTTGGCATCTGTGTTGGTCTCATGTGCCCACATTGCTGAGTAAAATGATGTTTTAATATATGCACATGAGCCTCTAGGAGCAACAGGGGTGTTACCTTTACACTTAGCTCTGCTCTCTGCAACCGCAGTGCCCTCTTATTGGTAAGGCCAAGTGTGAAGAAGTTTACACTGCCTGTCGCTGTTTGGACGCATTCACACGACCACGCCATGTTTTGCGGTCTGCAAATTGCTGATCCTCAAAACACAGATGCCTATAGAAATGACTATTGTTGTCCACGATTGTGGCCGAGAATGGGACATGCTCTATCTTTTTTGCGGGAACACGGAACGGAGTGTGCTGTCTACATCATTTGCAGCCCTATTGAAATGAATGGGTCCGCAC
Organism: Bufo bufo; assembly: GCF_905171765.1. Classification (NCBI taxonomy): domain Eukaryota; kingdom Metazoa; phylum Chordata; class Amphibia; order Anura; family Bufonidae; genus Bufo; species Bufo bufo. Next base: position 341,257,647 of record NC_053389.1, read on the forward strand.
CCGTTCCACAAAATTCTGGAATGGATGTGGACCCATTCATATGGTCGTGTGAATAAGCCCTTATCACAGTGCAGAGGGCGCAGCAGTTTCAGAAAGAGTTGAGCCTGTTGCGAGCGACAGCAACGCCCCAGTTGCTCTTAGAGGCTCATTTGCATATATTAAAACTTCATTTTTCTTAGCAGTGCAGGCACATATGAACATGAGGTCAACACGGATGCCGTCGGCCAGTTTCATAGGTACAAATCTGCTGACAGATGCCCTTTAAGCGGCACAACATTTTAACAGTGACTATAATTCTCAAGAAGAAGATCTATTAAGTCTATACTATATCTGAGTTTACTGTGCCTGTTTTAGGATGAAAAGTATATTCCTACCTTTTACTTGTCTACAGAAATGCCACGGCTGGATGAGCTCACCCTAGAGAAAGTCCTGGAGGAGTTAGAGATGCTCTGCTATAAGAATATGAATGTGGCCATTGAGACAGAGGAAGGGTTGGGGATAGAATATGATGAAGATGTCGTCTGTGATGTTTGCCGCTCACCTGAGGGTGAAGATGGAAATGAGATGGTGTTCTGTGATAAGTGCAATGTCTGCGTGCATCAGGTAAAGGAACACCGTGTCCTACACGTATAACATCTACTGCAAACAAAATGGAGGTTCTGCTCCCCTCACTAACAACTAAGATGCTGCAGTTTCATTATGTGTAGCCGTACAAAGAAGAAATGTTCTCAAAATAGGATTTATTATATTAACAGTGTTTTTTGGAGAGGTTTTTATAGAAAAACGGGGTCAGAAAATTGAAATAGAAAAGAAGTATAAAATCCACCAATCCCTGCCACTGTGTCCACATTCCCTGCTGCTCTACACTTCTTGTCTTGGCTGTGCATGCTTGAAATCAGCTGCACAGGGGCCCAGAGTGTGAGGGGGCCCAGCCTGGACTGGCCCACTGGGGATATCCTGACTAACAAATGAGCTTTCTGAGTTGCAGGTAAGCTCCTCCCACTGTAGGCTGCAGTGTGGCCCCCTTCCTGAACTTCAGAGGGGCTGAGAGATGATCTGCTGCTCAGGGGCTGAATGGCAGCGCTGATTCATAGGAGGGCTGGCAGGTTTTAGTGTAATCAGCACTCCTGGTCAGTAAGGCTGGATCCACATGGCCTCTCCTCCAATGAGCCAGCTCTGCTAGAAGGAAGGAAGGGCTGAGGACACAAGAACCAGCAATATAGAGGGCCAGTAGGTGAGAAAGGAATCTATATGCAATGTAGTGTAAAAGAGTGCCTGCCCTGCATGTATGACAGTGTTTGTATGTGTGAGTGCCTGCTTGTATGACAGTGTGTGTGAGTGCCTGCATGTATGACAGTGTGTATGTGAGAGTGCCTGCGTGTATGACAGTGTGTGTATGTGAGAGTGCCTGCGTGTATGACAGTGTGTGTATGTGAGAGTGCTTGCATGTATGACAGTGTGTGTGTGAGTGCCTGCATGTATGACAGTCTGTGTATGTGAGAGTGCCTGCGTGTATGACAGTGTGTGTATGTGAGAGTGCCTGCATGTATGACAGTCTTTGTATATGAGAGTGCCTGCATGTATGACAGTGTGTGTATGTGAGAGTGCCTGCATGTATGAAAGTCTGTGTATGTGAGAGTGCCTGCATGTATGACAGTGTGTGTATGTGAGAGTGCCAGCATGTATGACTGTATGTGAGAGTGCCTGCATGTATGACAGTCTGTGTATGTGAGTGACAGCATGTATGACAGTGTGTGTTTGTGAGAGCCTGCATGTATGACAGTGTGTGTGTGAGTGTCTGGATGTATGACAGTGTGTGTATGTGAGAGTGTCTGCATGTATGACAGTCTGTGTATGTGAGAGTGCCTGCATGTATGACAGTGTGTGTGTGAGTGCCTGCATGTATGACAGTGTGTGTGTGAGTGCCTGCATGTATGACAGTGTGTGTGTGTGAGTGCCTGCATGTATGACATTCTGTGTATGTGTGAGAGCCTGCATGTATGACAGTCTGTGTATGTGAGAGTGCCTGCATGTATGACAGTGTGTGTATGTGAGAGTGCCTGCATGTATGACAGTGTGTGTATGTGAGAGGCCCTGCATGTATGACAGTCTCTGTATGTGAGAGAGCCTGCATGTATGACAGTGTGTCTGTGAGTGCCTGCATGTATGACAGTGTTTGTATGTGAGAGTGCCTGCATGTATGACATTCTGTGTATGTGAGAGTGTCTGTGTATGTGTGAGTGCCTACATGCATCACAGTCTGTGTATGTGAGAGTGCCTGCATGTATAACAGTGTGTGTATGTGAGAGAGCCTACATGTATGACAGTCTGTGTATGTGTGAGTGCCTGCATGTATGACAGTCTGTGTATGTGAGAGTGCCTGCGTGTATGACAGTGTGTGTATGTGAGAGTGCCTGCATGTATGACAGTGTGTGTATGTGAGAGTGCCTGCATGTATGACAGTGTGTGTATGTGAGAGTGCCTGCATGTATGACAGTGTGTGTATGTGAGAGTGCCTGCATGTATGACAGTGTGTGTATGTGAGAGGCCCTGCATGTATGACAGTCTGTGTATGTGAGAGAGCCTGCATGTATGACAGTGTGTGTATGTGAGAGTGCCTGCGTGTATGATAGTGTGTGTATGTGAGAGAGCCTGCATGTATGACAGTGTGTGTATGTGAGAGAGCCTGCATGTATGACAGTGTGTGTGTGAGAGCCTGCATGTATGACAGTCTGTGTATGTGAGAGTGCCTGCATGTATGACAGTCTGTGTATGTGAGAGAGCCTGCATGTATGACAGTGTGTGTATGTGAGAGTGCCTGCGTGTATGACAGTGTGTGTATGTGAGAGAGCCTGCATGTATGACAGTCTGTGTATGTGAGAGTGCCTGCATGTATGACAGTCTGTGTATGTGAGAGGCCGTGCATGTATGACAGTCTGTGTATGTGAGAGTGCCTGCATGTATGACAGTGTGTGTATGTGAGAGTGCCAGCATGTATGAATGTGCCTGCCAGCCGGCCCCAGGCACATTCTTTGCTCAGGGGCCCTCAGCTGTCTGTGTCCGCCCCTACTTGAAATGTCAGGAAAGGCCCACTCATCCAATCACTGGCTGCGGCTGATTACGCTAAGTCTAGTAATTGGCTGAGTCGGCTTTCCTGCTTTTTCCAGCGTTTTCAGCCAGAATCCAAAGTAGAGAGTAGCATGGACCAGGGCAGCGTCAGAACACAGTGGCAGGAGATTGTGGAGGTAAGTAATGCTGCTTTACAATTTTTAACGCTATCTGCCTGGAAAACTCCTTCAAAGAGGACCAGGCTGCAAAAATTAAATCGGGCACTTTCCCTAATTCAGGGCGCTTAGGTGAACGCTGTTTGTTATATCTCAGCCCCATATTTTTTGGCGCCACATATAAAAATAGGGTAGTATATGGCCAATAGGTTGTCCACATTCAGTTTTCTCTTAAGGCAGAGTCTTGTTTATCTCTGTGACAGTGTAAAGTATGGTCTTGTAAGATATGGCTTATCTCAGGAATGGGGGGCTCCCCTGCCATGAATTAAAGGTAGCGCCTGGTTTCATATTTTTTTTCCAGCCTGGTGACAGGTCCTCTTTAACCACGCGAGATGACGCTGTTTTATCCAAAAGGAATGCACAGAGAATCTTGTCTGTTTACTTAGAGCATTCAGATATGAGATATAAAATTTGGTACTGTTGCCGTTAGTCACAGTAGAAGGACCATCATGGAAGTAACCCTGTGATACTGCTTTCATTCATAATCCAGGAAGATATTTCATTCATCAGCACAACTTTGAAACTGACACCTCTATTGATGTGTAACAAAATTCATGAAGAATGAGTTAAAAACCACTGAGGAGCATTGTATGAACACAGATCTAGAGATATTAGAGTAGGTGTCATAGTAAAAATGCATCGGTCTGTCACCTTCTTTTGTAAAGCATGCAGTTCAGTAAAGGATATGTAAAATTAGAAAGAAATCTCATCAATTCCTTCCTTATTATCCTGCTGTCTTGATCCTAGTTTTTCTCTTGTAATTATCCAGGAAATCAGCAGGGTGCCAGAACTCTGGTGAGCAATGAAGGCTCCTGGCAGCCTTCCAAACACAGCGCCATACATTGTATAGTGGCTGTGCTTGGTATTACAGCTCAATCCTATTGACATGAATGGGGTTGCCCAGCAACTAGGCCTTGTGACCTATGTAAGGTGATGTCACTGGCCTAGAAACAGGAGTGCCAACCTCTTCTAACAGCTCACCCTCGCTGATCTGATATTGATGACCTATCTAGAGGATAGGTCATTAATATAAATTCCGAGATAACCCCTTTAATCAAAGCTTAAAACTGTCTAAAGAGTTGTACGGAACTATAATATGGGTTTCATGGACTTCTATGGGGTTTTCTGTCATATCCTCTTAGGCTTCTGAATACTGTTCTGCCACATACATTAAAGGAACCTGCCACCATGAACTGGACTTAAACTCAGGACCTGCTGAATTTGAGGCACATACACTAACAGTGAGCCACAGGCTGTATTCACATTTGCATTGTATGTTCAACACAGGGACGGACTGGGATCTTAAAGTGGCCCCATATTGTAGGCGGATCCAAAATGTCCAAAGGTAGGACAAACACAAGTAGGCAGGGCCAGCATTGTCATATTCCGGCAATTAATTCCACCCAGTAGAGCCAAATACCACAGTGCAGCACAATATACTGCCCCAGCAGAACTAGATACCATAGTGCATCACAAAATACCTCCCCAGTAACTGCCCCTCAGTGGTGGCCAGTGCCAGATGTCACTTTGTTCTGTCCTCCTTCTCCTGTTGCCTCAGGATGGTAGTACAGTTGAATTTAAGAGTCAGGAGAGGAACATTACAGCATTACTTACCCTGCAGGCGGTCACTGAAGTTTCCCTTTAAGGTCTATGGCCAATCCACTCCTGGTTTAACATATATAGTATATAGTTTAAATGTATTAATAGGTCCACATTCCACACAGCCTGCTTTTTCTTCATCATGGGAGTTTGTGGGTAACATTTGCTACTGTATGTCACTATAGTGCCATCTGTCAGAAGTATACATTGAGGAATCCTCCTGACATATACTTCCAATATACATTGCAAATGCAGTGAGTATACACCTGGCCTAAATACTTTGTCTTATTTTAACAACCATAATGTACTGGTGTATAGAGATAGTGGCCCTAATTTATCATCCCTTCACTCCAGAATTCTGGCTTCAAAAACTCACAAAATGGGGCTTTTGTGACTTTGGGTTTATCTGCACAAAAGTCTTTTGCATTCTTACACCACACACACCAGTTCTGAAATATGGGTGTGAAAGTGGGTGTGGTTAGCCATGCTAATGAGTTTACATAGTAACATAGTTTATATGGCTGGAGAAAAAGACATCTGTCCATCCAGTTCAGTCTGTAATCCTGCAAATTTATCCAGAGGAAGGCAAAAACAACCCTGTGAGGTAGAAGCCAATTTTCCCCACTTTAGGGGAATAAAAAATTCCTTCCCGACTCCAATCAGGCAATCAGACTAACTCCCTGGATCAACGACCCCTCTCTATTAGCTATAGCCTGTAATATTATTACACTCCAGAAATACATCCAGGCCCCTCTTGAACTCTTTTATTGTACTCACCATCACCACCTCCTCAGTCAGAGAGTTCCATAGTCTCACTGCTCTTACAGTAAAGAATCCTCTTCTATGTTTGTGTACAAACCTTCTTTCCTCCAGACGCAGAGGATGTCCCCTCGTCACAGTCCTGGGGATAAATAGATGAAGGAATAGATCTCTGTACTGACCCCTGATATATTTATACATAGTAATTAGATCTCCCCTCAGTCGTCTTTTTTTCTAAAGTGAATAACCCTAATTTTGATAATCTTTCTGGTGTAGTCCACCCATTACAGTTATTATTTTAGTTGCGCTTCTCTGAGCACCTTTTGATGCACTCCATAATCTTATTGGCCTTGGCAGCAGCTGCCTGACACTGGTTTTTACTGCTTAGTTTGCTGTTCACTAAAATTCCTAAGTCTTTTTCCATGTCAGTGTTAACCAGTGTTACCATTTAGTATGTACGGGTGACTTGCATTATTCGTTCCCATGTGCATAACCTTACATTTATCAGTGTTGAACCTCATCTGCCACTTATCTGCCCAAGCCTTCAATCTATCCAGATCCATTTGTAGCAGTATACTGTCCTACTTTGTGTTAAATACTTAACACAGTTTAGCGTCACCGGCAAAAATATATATATTTTACTAACCTTTTATGTGATACAATGTCAAATGCTTTGCAAAAGTCAAGATATACGACATCCACCGCAGTCAAGTCTAGAGCTTACCTCCTCATAGAAACTGATTAAATTAGTTTGACATGACTGATCCCTCATGAAGCCATGCGTTATTCGCTTATTTTCATTGTGGTACTCCAAGATAGCATGTCTTAGATAACCTTCAAACAATTAACCCCCGACAGATGTTAAACTTACCGGTCTATAGTTTCCAGGCTCTGTTTTTGACCCCTTTTTGAATATTGGCACCACATTTGCTATGCGCCAATCCTGTGGAAGACTCCCTGTCAATAATGAGTCCTTAAATATCAGAAATAAGGATCTGCCTATGACATTACTTTATTCTGGGTGTATGCCACCTGGTCCGTTGATTTGTCTATTTTCATCTTTTTAAGATGCAGCTCCACTTCTTCCTGGGTCCGACAGGACACTTTTAATTGGAAATTTACTTTTACATTCTGCATTTCATCTTACAGTTTATTTTCCTCAGTAAATGTTACATTTTTTTTTTTGGAGATTTATAGATTTGCTTTCTCCTCATGGTTCTCTGCAACTCCCCCCTCATCATTCTATTAAGTTTAATTCCAGATTTATCACTGAGACCTTAAAAAAGCACAGTCTCACTCCAGTTGGAGGGTTGAGTAGGAAAACTGCAGTAGCTTTTCTAGACAAAAGTATTAGGTTTAAAGGAAAGCTGTCACCATTTTTTTGGTGTCCTTACTAAGGGTAACATAAACTAGTGACAGATCCCCTTAGCAAAATGCTGGGTCACTTTAACTGACCCAGCCATTTTGCTAAAATCTTGTGTTAAACAGTCCTCTTATTCATGAGCTCCTGGCTGTCCCCACCCACCTGCTGCCAATTCTTATGGAAAAAACTGTCAACCAGAGGCAGGGGAGTGGGGAGAGCTGCGAGCTCATGACTATGGGGACTCATTGGCATGCACTGGAGCTGTTAGAACCTAGCAGCATAAAACTAGTGACAGATTCCCTTTAAGGGCTCATCCACACGACCGTATATTTGAGTCCACAAAATTGCGAAACAGATTTTAATGTCCGCATTCGTACTTCCATTTCGAGGCCCCGCAAGATGTCTTGTCCGCAGAATAAGCATTTCTATCATAGGGCTGCCTGTTATCTGTGTTTTGCAGATCCGCAATTTGCGGCCTGCAAAAACGTATACGGTCGTCTGAATGAGCCCTAAGGATGAGACAAATTTATCAAACAACATTTGATAAATTTGGCATTATGTATGCCAACACAGACTCAAGTAAACCTGACTTCAGATATTCCCCTCATGGTAAATTCCCACCTTAATGTTTAGAGATATGCCAGTATATTATAGGAAGAAGAGAGAACTTCACAATGGTGCAAACCAGGAAAGTAGCTTCTCGGTCAAATGGGAATTTTATTGTTAATAATTTGTTGAAGCAATGTGTTTTGGGGCCATACCAGCCCCTTCCTCAGGAAATTACCACAGATATGTTGCAATTGTCTGATGCAGGGGTCGGTATGGCCCCAAAATGTGTTAATGTAGCAACTTTTACACAATAAAACTAACCTTTTGATTAATAAGCTACTTACCTAGTTTGTACCATTGTGAAGCTACCATCCTCTTCCTTCTGTTTCTTACTATGCGATCCTGCACCTCTGCATCCCAGAGTCCACATATTGTAAATGCTGTTTTAGGTGTGCTCTCAGCACAACACAACTAGGTGAGGAGCCTTGTACCTCATCTCTGGTCCCTTTCCTATAACACCCTACCTATGACGCACTCTTTGTTTCTAGCTGTTTTAATAAGAAATAATATAAATGCATGCTATTGCATTATATTGCCTAATAATATACAGCTCGTAGAAAGCTATGAACATACAAATAAAAAAGTTTTGGCTGTTTAGTTAATGTGCCTGCTTCAGACTCCATGCCAGTCTTTGAGTACACACCTTTCACACCTCCCTTTTAAGTGTACGATTGGGCGAACAAGCATTCATAGGAACGTCAGATCTCGGTCATTGCCCCATGTAAACAATCACGGAAAAAAGATACAAAACATCCTGTAGCGATATGATAGTAAAAATGCGGATGTGAATCTTTAAAGTCACGGAAAATAATGCTCCAAAACAATAGATGCAAAAATAATATATGTACTAAGCGCTCACTCTAATAATAAAATCTGAGACTCTTAGCCAATATATTTTTATCAAAACACATCTGTGCCCACCTTCCCATGCCACGGTGGTCTCAGGCAGGTCCTACTCTGAATCTACCCATGCCGCTGGACATCTACGTTCAGGAGAGCAGACTCTGCACATGTAGTGCATCCTGCACATCCGCATATTTACTATCACATCATGCAAAATCTTTTTTCCATGATTTTTTTGATTTGTCTTGAAGGAGTGGCACGCTTCTATCCCGGGAGTAGCATTCATGTGCACTTTTGCCCCACTTATCTAAAAAGGCGACCTTGGTTAACCCCTTATCGCAAAATGCCGTGCATGTACGGCGGGGGATGTTGTGCCAGAGCGCATTCCGCCGTACATGCACAGCGGGCTGATCGGGCGGGTGCAGGAGATCACAGCAGGGATCCGGCAGTCCCTGGTGTAAAAAAAATAAAAACTGTGTCAAAAAAAGCCATTTTTGTCACCTTACATCACTAAAAGTGCAACTTCAAGCTATCGAAAAGGCATATGCCCCCAAAATAGTACCAATCTAACCGTCACCTCATCCCACAAAAAATGAGCCCCTACATAAGACAATCACCCAAAAAATAAAAATAAACTATGGCTCTCAGTCTATGGAGACACTAAAACATGATTTTTTTGGTTTCAAAAATGCTTTTATTGTGTTAAAGGTAAAAAAAAAAAAAAGTATACATATTAGGTATCGCCGCGTCCGTAACAACCTGCTCTATAAAAATACCACATGACCTAACCCCTCAGGTGAACACCGTAAAAAAAAACAAAAAAAAACTGTGTCAAAACAGCCATTATTTTGTCACCTTTCATCACAAAAAGTGTAATAGCAAACAATCAAAACGTCATGCGCACCCCAAAATTATACCAATCAAACCATCACCTGATCCCGCAAAAATGATACCCTACCTAAGACAATCGCTTAAAAAAATATATATATATATGGCTCTGACTATGGAGACACTAAAGCATGATTTTTTTTGTTTGTTTCAAAAAAGATATTATTGTGTAAAACTTAAATAAAAAAGTATACATATTGGGTATTGCCACGTCCATAACGACCTTCTCTATAAAAAAATCACATGACCTAACCCCTCAGGTGAACATCCTACATCACAAAATGTGCAATACCAAGTGATCAAAAAGTCATAAGCACCCCAAAATTGTACCAATCAAACCGTCATCTCATCCCGCAAAATGAGCCCCTACCTAAGACAATTGCCCGAAAAATAAAAAAACTATGGCTCTCAGAATATGGAGACACTAAAACATGATTTTTTTTGTTTCGAAAATGCTGTTATTGTGTAAAACTTAAATAAATAAAAAAAAGTATACATATTAGGTATTGCCACGTCCGTAACGACCTGCTCTATAAAAATATCACATGACCTAACCCCTCAGGTGAACGCCATAAAAAATAAAACTGTGTCTTTTTTCACCTTACATCACAAAAAGTCATATGCACCCTTAAATAGTACAAATCAAACCATCATCTCGTACCGAAAAAAATGAGCCGTGAGCGCTGCAGCCTAGGAGAAGGAGACGCCCACAGGACAAGGGAAGACACCGCCTACTATAACTTAAAGAGCAAAGGTACCGGAGGGCATAACGGGAGAACAGAGCGGCGCCCGGGGATAATAGTAAGTGCAGTGAGATCCCCGGGTGCCGCTCTATATGTCAGCATACTTAGTTCACATTGTTTTTACAAGTGAAAGGTCCTCTTTAAGTTTAGTTTGGCTGTTAATCCTTGCTTTGTTAGCGGAAAAAAAATGATTAAAATGGAAAATCTGCCTAAAAAAGTGAAATTCTGAAATTTCATATCCATTTTCAATAATTTCTTGTGGAACACCTAAAGGGTTAAAAAAGTTTGTAACATCAGTTTTGAATACCATGAGGGGTGTAGTTTCTAAAATGGGGTCACTTTTTTGGGTGGTTTCTATTATGTAAGCCTCACAAAGTGACTTCAGACCTGAACTCGTCCTTAAAAAGTGGGTTTTGAAAATGTTCAGAAAAATTTAAGATTTGCTTCTAAACTTCTAAGCCTTCTAACGTCCCCAAAAAAAAAAATTGCATTCACAAAATGATCCAAACATGAAGTAGATATATGGAAAATGTAAAGTAATACTATTATATGAGGTATCACGATCTGTTAAAGCAGAGAATTTTACATTTAGAAAGTTGCGAATGTTTCCAAATTTTGGGTAAATTTGGTACTTTTTTATAAATAAAATAGAAATATTTTGATTCAAATTTACCAAAGCATTTTAAAGTTATCACCACATAAAGTGACACATGTCAGATTTGCAAAAATCGGTCTGGTCCTTAAGGGGTTAAGGTGGTACATATAGCTGTGCTCCTTCTCTCATTGGTTGCTTGGTGCACACAAAGGTAACTAGGAGCAACACACTATATGTGCAGGGTCTGCTCTCCTGAATGTAGATGCCCAGCGGCATGGGTAGATTTAGAGTAGGACCTGCCTGACTGAGACCACCTTGGCGCGGGTTGGTGGGCACAGATCTGATTTGATCAAAATATATTGGCTAAGAGCCTCAGATTTTATTAGTGAGGGCTTAGTCCATATATTATTTTTCCATCTATTGTTTTGGTGCATTATTTTCTGTGACTTTTTAGATGTGGCCATGCACATCCACATATTTACTATCAAATTGTGCAGGATGTTTTGTATCTTTTTTCCAGGATTTTTTTTTATTTTTCTTGAAGGAGTGACACCTTCAGGTGCGAATGCGCTTCTATCCTTGGTATATGGTTCATGTGCCCTTTTGCCCCACCTATCTAATAGGCGACCTTGATTAAGGTGGTTCATATAGCTGTGTATGCTCCTCCTCTCATTGGTTGCTTGGTGCACACAGAGGTAACTAGGAGCAGCACACTATATGTGCAGGGTCTGCTCTCCTAAACAACAACTGGATATTTAGGTTTAGAGTAGGACCTGCCTGACTGAGACCACCGTGGCGCGGGTAGGTGGGCACAGATGTGTTTTGATTAAAATATATTAGCTAAGGCCCCTTGCAGACGAGCGTTCCTCCCGCAGCGAGTCCGCAGAACCCGGCCTGACTTCCCAGCACTGACGGGATTCACATAGCATTATATTGATTTATGATGCTATGTAATCCTTACAGTTCTCGAATGTATTGGATAACACTGGCAGCATTATGCAATACATTCCAGAACTGTAAGGGTTACATAGCATCATAAATCAATATTATGCTTCGTGACCCCCGGGAGCTGCGTTACAGACTCGCTGAGAGAGGAACACTCATCTGCAAGGGGCCTAAGAGTCTCAGATTTTATTATTTTATTGAGGGCTTAGTCCATATATTATTTTTGCATCTATTGTTTTGGTGCATTATTTTCCGTGACTCCATGTAAACATTCCCAGCGACCTCATGTGAGCAGGGATGTGCTATGACAATGATCAACATTTGTAAATGCACTTTTCTCACAGGGACTCAAAGCGCAGGGATAGTTGTGTGGCTGGGTGCTGCTGACAGTAATGAAACTCTGTGCCCGAATGATCGTACTAATGATTATTTGGTCACATACAGTACCAGTGATTGCTCTATGTAAATGGAGTGAAAGGGAACCTGTCACCACAAAATGCAGTCCTATCTGCAGGTACAATGTTATAGAGCAGTAGGAGCTGAGCAGATTGATGTACTGTTTTGTGGGAAGAAAAATGCAATAAAACTTGTAATTTATACATTTAAGTCTCTGCTCTTTCTGAACTCCATAGCCATGTTGGCAAGTGTGGGCATTTACTTGTTACTTTGTGTTGGTCTATCACATAAAATCCCAATAAAATACATTCACGTTTGTGGATGTAGCATGAAAATAATGTGGAAAAGTTTGAGGGGTATGAAAACTTTTTCAAGACACTGTATATCTCATAAAGACTCTCATGGTGATACATTCTCATTTGTGTAATAGGAAAAGTTGTTTTCCCTTTACAGTATCTTAAGTCAAGCAGAAGGCTGTGTATTCCAGGTACCACATGCATTTGCCAGAGCTTTCTGTTCAACTGCTATCAGTACAGTAATAAAGTACTTTATAATATGGTGCAGAAAGAACACAGGGAATCGTTAATGAACATTTTGTCTAGAAAGTACCACTTTGAAGTGAGAACTTCTTTCATCAAAATGTTAAAGTACAGGGTCATACAGTGAAATGTAATATGACGGCTTAAGAGGAACTATGAATATCTCTTTCCAATAATTCTAGTGAGTGTGTTGGAGTGGCCCCCCACTGGAGTGATTCAGTAATATATTTCACAATGTGTAGTATAAGCATTACCCTAATGCAAATCTAAACCTGTTGGCTACAATTCTTCTGCAGATAAGAGAATGGTAGAGATAAATCAAGTGCCATACAGGTACAAAATACTGTTTTACTCTGTATGGGCAGTCATTTCTATTGCTCAATACATAAATGCGTCTGCATACTATTTACATTATATATAGAGGTTTCCACTGTACAGATTTAAAGGGAACCTGTCACCTGGATTTTGGGTATAGAGCTGAGGACATGGGCTACTAGATCAATGCTAGCACATCCGCAATATCCAGTCCCCATAGCTCTCTGCTTTTATTGTGTCAAAAAACTATTGTATAGATATGTAAATTAACCTTAGATGAGTCCTGTCTCCTCCATGCTTCAGAGAGGATTCCAGCGTTCCCTGAGGCTAATGCCAGCACAGGGAAGGAACACTATGCCGACACTGCGCATGCGCTAGCTCACGCATCGCAAGATTACGGCGCTCTAGCTTTGTGACGTTGGGGAGCAAGGAGGAGATTCAGAGGGTGCGAGGCGGTGCTGGGCTCGTTCACAGTGGCCGTGGCTGGGCTCAGAGTCAGAGAACACTGGATCTCTGAAACATGGAGGAGACAGGACTCCTCTAAGGTTCATTTACAACTCTATAAAATCATTTTTTGACACAATAAAAGCAGAGAGATCTATGGGGACTGGATATTGTGGATGTGCTAGCGTCGATCTAGCAGCCCATGTCCTCAGCTCTATACACAAAATCCAGGTG